>NC_071538.1:1214463-1518079 GCF_026979565.1 Vidua chalybeata
AGGCAGCACAGAAGTCCAGCCAGGGCTGCACCCAAGGATGAAGCAAAATGGTCACAAAATGGACAGGCGGTCGTGAGGTTTCACACTTTTATAAGTTTTGTTCCATTTGCATATTGGGGTTAATTGTGCAATTAGAGCTTCAGGTTATGAAATCCCATCCTCCTTTTTTGCTCTCTCCACTTCCCCGTGGTTTATGCTCTTGGGCCTGAAGCTCATAATGGTTGTCCTCGGTCTCAAGCTGGAACAGGATTGTTTTGTCTACCCACCCTGCGAAGAGAACTTCCTAACACTTAATATGAAGCTCAGAGCTCCACACCTAGGCAGCACAGAATCTGAAAAAACATGAAAGCTGAAACTTAAGGCATCAAACCCACCCAGTCCTGCTGAGCACTTGAGCTCAGTTCATCTCGGTGGGTCACGAAGCCACAAGAGTACAGGAGAGTCACCACCTGAATGGGCCCTGCTGGGGCTACCCCTGGCCAGGTGCTCTCACAGCCCCTGGCCAGTCACACGTGGTGGGAAACGCTCCTCCAAAGCCTGAGGAAATGCAAATACCTCCCTGGGAAATTCCCCTAGGCCCACTCTCACAGCCCATCTCTGGCCATGTGCAGCCCAGCAGAACTTTGCTCTGTGTGTGTGGAGAGGTGGAAGTGACAATGGGGATGCCTGGGGGGAAAAGGGCTGAAAAGGGGGAACTGCAGTCGGTTCTCTGAGGGCTCTGCACCCATGAATAGGGTCCACAGCAAGCCTCATATGGTGGATGCATGACAGAGCAGTTGCTCTCCCACCACTGCCTCTCTGTGAGCTCATTTCCTGCAGTTTGTCTCCTCTTGGGCAACCTGTGTGCTGTAAATTATAGAGTCATTCAGCTTGAAAAAGAGCTTTTTAAGGTCAGATGTTAGCTTGGCACTGCCTCAGAGAAATGTCACATCCAGTAACTCTAATGAGTTAATTTTGTGGGAAGGCACAGGAAACCTGAGAAATGCAGAATTGTTTCTCCTGGAGTTAGCACCAGCTGGGCCGTGTGAGCTGATGCTGGCTGCTGGCATGTGTAAGGCGCAGAGAGCAGATAAAATGCTGCTCCCACAGGGGGTTAAGCCATTACTGACTGCAGAGCTCTGCTGTCAGTGACCTGGCAGCCCTAACCCTAACCCTGACACGTTGGCTTTCCAGCTGTCAGTAGCCGGAAATCCACTTTATTAACTCGATTCCCTCCATTCCTCCCACACGACCCCTCGGAGCAAGTCATGCTTCGTTCACCAGGCAGTCACCAGATGGCGAAGGAAGCTGACAAAATGGTCCCAAGATTTCTCAGCTCGTGCTGATTTTGAGCCAGGGGAGGGCACAGGCAGCCAGCCCAGCAAAGCCACCCAGCCCCGCCAGGGTTCTGCAACCACGGGTGCTGCCATGTGGCACTTAGCAGTCATTAAATTTGTTTAAGCTGATTATTTGCTGGATTAGCAGATTGCCAAGAGACTTTTTGAGCCCAGGAGGCATCAGCTTGAGAAGAGGTCTAAAAGAAAACCACAGAGATCTGGACTGGTGAGGAGGAGAGGGGAGACAGGCGGGCTCAGTTCATGGTGACTTGGACAGAGCGCAGCTCACAGGGCTCGCTCCGGTGGTTCCCCTGCCACTCTCTTTTGCTGGGGGCATCACTGGGTTATGGCTCCAGGGAAATTTCTCCCTGCTCCCTGCATAGCAAAGCTGCTGGTTGTGGAAACCAGCTAGTTATTGTTCCTTCAGCTCTCATGAAACCCAGCAAGCACAGAGACAGAGGGACCGGTGTTTCTGCAGAGGCAAAAACTGCTCAAAAATAAAAACTGCCCAAGCAATTTGTGGTTTGAGACAGCAAGTGCCTGTGGCACCAGAGAGCTGCAGCTCAGATGCTCTGGGTTCCCTGATCCTCCAGGCAGCTCTGGCTGGGCACGGACACACAGTTCCCTCAGCTGCTTGCCTCCTTTCTGAGGCCTTAGAGCAGTGCTGGGGCTCCTCACAGGCTTTGAAGCCGACCTGGGGCAGCCCCTGCAGCGAGGGCAGGGTGGAGGACAGCGCTGGGACAAGGCTGTGTCCCTGCTCCACAGGCAGTGCTCCTCTCCAGGAGCTGGTGGCCAGCACAGAGAAACCCTCTGCCCCACAGGACTGTCAGCATCTGACAGGCTGGGGTTTGCTTTTTCATCTTTAAAGATTTCAAAAGCCTTGAGGATGCCAGCACTGGGTTGCTTGGACTTTGGGGAAATCACAGCCTTAAGCAGCACATTTTTACCCCAGATTTGACTGCATGCAGGCTGTGTTACTGAAAGCCTACAAAGGGCTCTCACAACTCCCAGCACCAAACCCCCCTGCTCAGCTTGAGGGACACTATGCTGAGACAGGAGGGACCACTTGGAGCCCACTGTCTCTGGGGTGTCTGCCTGAGAGTCCTGTAGTGGTTTGGTTTGGGACTTTAAAGCCCATTCAGTTCCAACCCTCCTGCTACAGGCAGGGACACCTTCCACTAGACCAGGTTCTCCAAGCCTAGGATGGGACATTCATATTTCTGCTGGGCAGCCTTTGCCAGTGCCTCTCTTCCCTCACAGTAAACATTTTTTTTTCCCTAATATCTAGTCCAAATGTACTTTCTTTCAGTTAGAAGCCATTCCCCCCTTATCCTTGAAAAAAGTCTCTCTCTATTTTCCTTGTGAGCTCGTTTCAGGACTCTTTTCAGGCTGAACACTCCCAATTCCCTCAGCCTTAGGGGAGCAGTGCTGCCCAGGGCTGTCAGGTGCACATTTCTGTACCTGTAACAGAGTTAGCCAGAGACTGACAGAGCTCCTGGCCTGCATCTGCCTCTCTGGCAGCCCCACAAGCACCTGGCTTTCATTTCAGCTGGAGGAGAACCAGCCATCTCCATTTCAGAGGCTGGAATCTCTCCTCCACCTCTGCTTTCTCCGTGCCAGGGTGTCTCTGTTGGGGTTGGGCTCTCTCTGGCTGCTGGGGTGTTTTTGCACTCGGGTGTGGCTCTCGGGCAGGGGTGATTCTGCAGCTGGGGCTGCCCACTGTGGTGGGCTCCTGGGAGGCAGCAGACACATGCTCTGCCTAAAAATTTCCAGCTGATTTGAGCAGTTTCAGTTTTTCCATCCTATCTCCTGCCCAAGTCAAAGCAATATTGATGATATCTCAGGGTGGGGAGACATGACTGCACTGCTCCTGGCACTGTGCAGATGGGACTCTTCCACATTATCAGATGAACTCCTCTGGGATTTTTTTTTCTTTTATCTTTTTCTTTTTTTTTTTTTTTTGCTTTATTTAGCCACCCAATACCAGAAGAATTTTTCCAGGAAGAAAAAAACAAAACAAAACAAAACTGATTTTTTTTCAGTTAAGCCTAAATCCAACCCTAAACCCATATCAAGCTAATGCTAGAAAGCAAAGGGACCAAAAGGAAGCTCTTCAGACACTCCTGCTGGCATGATAAGATCCCAGGCAGACAGGGGAGACTTTTAAAGGTCTCTCTTTCATTCCAGTGTCCCTGTGGAAGGCAGGGTGGAACATCAGACAGGGCTAAGAACATCACAACCTTGGGACAAGCGTGAGTGCCATGGAAAGCCACGGGGGCTTTATTTTCCAGCACTAACCAACATCTCTGCCCAGATCTGCAAGGGCTTTGTAGATGGCAAGTGTGCAACTACCAATGACTCACAACCACAAATATTTCTATCCATTAGCAAAATTAGCCTGCCAGGATTAATGTAAGCACAGAAAAATCAGTGGAGGGAGCAGAAAATTGGCTGGGAGAATCTTTGCCTAAAAGATGGGCACGAAACCTGGCAAAGCAGAGCCAAAAGCCTTTGAGATGTGATGTGTTGCAGCTGGTTCTCCTGCCACAATCCACCACCACTGCAGGATGGGGCCACTGGAGGCAGTGGCCTGCCTTCCCCTCTGTCCCAGCGCCAGTGGGCTCGCTCCCAGTGGGACTCACAGGGCTTTCAGCGCCCAGGGGATGTGCAAGAGCGAACCTGAGCGAGGACAGGCTTCCCACCACTTCTCCCTTCAAACCGGGCCTGGCAAAGGTCACAGATGGGCAGAGCCCGCGGCGTTCAGAGCAGAGAAAGCCCCGCTGGCTGCCTCCTGCCCCGTCACCGCCGCCTCGGTGACCTAGTTGAGTCATGGGGGGATGGCAGCCGGAGACATCCTGCACTGTGGGCGGCACTGACACTCTGGGCAGAGCCAGGGGCTCCTCCACAGCCCCACAGAGGTGGGGAGCAGGGTGAGTGGGCAGCCCGAGGCAGGGCCAATCCTACTTGCACCCATGGCACGCCAGCCTGCTCCCCATGCTGCAGTCCAAGAGGTTTTTGTGATTTATCTTCCTCTGGCCAGAGTGGAGGATGCAGCTGATGTGTGGGAGAGATGGCGCTGATGCCTTGTGAAGGCTGAGCTAGAGCAGAGGCTGGACAGAGTTAAAGAATAAAGCAGGGATTTATTAAAGGGCCTCAATGGATGCACCTTGGGCAGCACAAGAGCCCAGCCAGGGCTGCACCCCAGGTGAACCCAAAATGGTCACAAAATTCACAACCGGTCACAGGATCTCTCACTTCCATAAGTTCTGCTCCATTTGCATATTGGGGTTAATTGTCCAATTCCAGCTTTAGCCCATGCAGCCCCATCCTTCTTGTTCTTCTCTCTCCAGCCCACGTTGTTTGTGCTCTTGGGCCTGAGATTTGGATCATTTGTCCCTGGTCCCCAGCTGAAGAAGGAATTGTTTTGTCTCCCTGCTCTGTGCAGAGAGCTCAGCATCCCATAATGTGAAGCCCAGACCCACACACTAAAGCAGCACAGAATGTGAGAACTATAAAAGCTAAAACCTGAGGCATCATTTCCCCCATTTAAAGGCTCGACAAGACCTTTACCTTGTTGAGTCTCTACTCTAATATTTACTAATAATAGGTATTTAATAACAGATGAGTATCTAACAATAATAAACAAATATCTACACAAACATCTAATAACAGATAAATATCTAACAGTAAATGTCTAACAACAGTAATGTCTTGCACAGTCGGGTATCCTGCAAAGAAGAAGAATGACTGTCGTGAACAGTTCCTTGGGCACAGAAGAGGAATCACTTAAAAGAGGTTTTCATCTGCATTAGTCTCTGCTTTCATAGTTGTTTCAGGCACAGCACAGGCTGGGGGTGAGGACAGGAGCCAGGCTCTGGGTGAGCTCCTGCAGGGCCTGGCTGGGTGCTGGCCCCTGGTTCAGCACGCTGAGCCTGCTCAGATGTGTGTTCACTGCTCGCAAGTGCTTTTCTTGCTCGAGTTTTAAAGGAAATACATCCACGTGCTGAGCTGTTGAGTCATGGCTTGGTGTTTCATCAGTGTCACCCTATGGAAGCCATCCCATTCCCACATGGAACGCCGCCTCCATGGGGGCAGGGCACGCTTGGCCTCGTCCCCGGGGCTGACTGGCCCTGGGGCAGCACTGCCGCCCTGTGCCCTCCCAGCACCCCCACGCACAGAAAGCCTTTCCTGGGAAAAAAGCGCAGATTTACTGCTGTTCTTGGCACTAAAGGTTGCTCAGAATTGCGAAAGAAAGGTTGAGACAGACCTTTTTATCTTCTTTAATTTTTTTTTTTCCCTGAAATTTCTTTCTTTTTTTTTTTTTTAACATGCGTAAACTTTTTTTTTTTTTTGCAGGCTGAAGGCCTCTCCAGCTATAAAGGGAGTGGGGCTGGGGCTGGGGCTCTTTCTGCCTGGGGGTTTCTCTGAGGTACAGGCAGGACAGCAAGGCTTCACCTCACCTCTGAGGTGCCACAGGTGGGCTGCAGGTGACCCCTGCAGCCGTGCCCCGCTGCTGAGCTGCTCCCACGGGAGCTGCTGGCTCTGGCCAGCACTGCTCCCTCCCTGCCTGGCACCGACACCACCAGAGGAGAGGAGATGCTGGGAAAAACAAGGTAACCTGGGGCTCTTTCTCCCATGCCCAGCCTTGAAGGGGACCGAGAACACTGGCAAGGAAAAGTTGTCTTAGGAGAAGAAGCAGCTTTCCTCGGATCTGAGAAAAAAACTGTACTGAAGATGCAACTTGAAAGAATTAGTTTTTCTAGGTTCTGTGAAGCTGCAGACAATGAAAAAGCAAAGAGTCCCTAAAAACAAGACGAGGAACAGATAAATTATCAAGATGGAGATGTTGTCAAATCCCTGAGTTAGGATTTTGCAGTCATGCAGTGAAAATATTTAAGAGCCGTTTGATGCCAGCGTGGGAATCTGTCTGGAGGACCTGTCGGAAGGAAAACGAGAGGCATCCAGTGCTCCAGGAATCTGTTCCACATGTGAGCTCTGGTGGCCTGATGGGGAGAGGACACTGCCTGGGTTAGTGCATGTGCCGTGGTGAGGAACTGGGAAACCCTTCCCAGCTGCCAAGCAAGCAGGACGATCAGCACACGGAACTCATTGCAGGATGCTGGGAAGAGCCCTCAGGACTTGTGGGATGTGTGGGGAAAGGGACGAACCAAGGTGGGAGGAACCAGTGGGGGAAAACAGAGGGAAAGGGGACAAAAGGGACTGCTCAAGTGCCTGTCTGGCCTGTGCCTGGTGGTTATAGCACATCCTATCTGCTTTCCAAGCTCTCTTTAGCTGTTTCCCTGCTGAGGGTCTGTGCACAGGCACGTGTGGAGGTTGGGGTACCCGTGATGGGAGGGACACCAAGGGGCAAAGCACCCTGTGTGCCAGGATGGCAGCATTCAGAGAGAGGGGGCTGTGGGTGGCTGTGTGTGCTAGCAGTCGGTGAGCCAGACCAGCTGGAAACCAGGACAAAAGGCTCAGGAGTCAGGAGGATAGAGCGCAGAGACTCTACATCTAAGACTAGCAGCTGGAGGAATTTATATTTCGGGTATGTCTCTTCTGGGCTTTCATCCTGATAAGCCGGGGAGGGGAACAGGATGAGGCCGCTGGTGTTGCTTGGGTGAGGATTGTGCATTTTCTGCCTGTGGCACATTGGTGTGAGCTCCTACCTGCCTGCCTGCCTGCTGAGAAGTGTCCCCTCTCATGCTCCCCCGGGGGATGCAGGCAAGGGAGCCCCAGCCATGCCCCTGAAGCCCAGATACGTCTGTGCCCAGGGGAGAAACTCGTCTGGGCTATTTTTCACTTAAGGACCAGCGAAAGTGGCAGATGGAGAAGAAAACAAACGCAGAGCCGGCTGCAGACACCACTGGGGAGGGGCTGATGCTCAGCCTGCCCGGATTTCACCCCGCTGGCACCCCTTGCGCTCCTGCCCGTGTCCCCGGGGGCCGGCAGCGTGACACGGGCAGGCAGCCAGAGCCTCGGAGATGCGGCCCCGCTGTAAAGGCTGCCGAGCACGGGTGCTGCAGTGTGTAAAACAGAGAAACCTCTGGCCGGGGTTACTCATCTGGGGCTCTCGGTGCCGCCCGGCCGCGCCCCGAGCGGGGAGCGGGCGCACTCATCCCTGGAGCGCAGACACGGGCAGGGCTCCGCAGCACCCACGGGCTGCTCCTGCTGCAAACAGCGCACACGGGCTCTGCCTGCCGGCTTTACAGCCCGGGCAGAGCGATACAGCAGCTGGGAAATGCTCTGCAGCTGCACGGATGGAATTGCCTGTAACAGACCTCTGAACCCGGCCAGCTTAGTTCACTAAAGAATAGAAGTAAACGAGGCCGTGGGTAAGACAATGGTAAGTTAGACTGAAACTCAAACAGGGGACCCCAGCCAATCTTATTTAATCGTGAATGCAGACATCTAGTTAGTTGGTGAGCTGGGCAGGGTTGAGACTTCCACTAATTCAGTGTTCAAGTCTGGGAATTTTGAAAATCCCCATGCTATAAAAGGGGGCATCGATTAATGAACATTGGCTGTTGTGGCATGACCTTGGCTTGTTCAGTCGTGTGGCCAAAGCTGCAACTAAGTGTAACAAGGGGCAAAAACACCCAGAAGAAAACAGAATAATTTGAATTTGCAAGACTCCCTTGCAGCCTCTGGTTTGCAGTTCTCCAGGCTGGAGGCTGTCAGCGGTGGGTTCCCTTCTCCAGGGAGGAACTGGCAACAGCAGATCAACAGGACTTGTTCTGGTATTGAGAATATAACTGTGCTGCTGGGCAGTGTGCAGCCAGTGAAGACTGAAAGCCTCAAGGACTGATCTGCCAGGAGCACCCTTGGGAAAGGGGCCAAGGACTGCCTGATTTTTGGAGATTATGGGCCCTTCCTCATCTCGCCCAAAAATAAAAGTTTAAGCCTACAGAAACCCTGTTGTGATGATAGCTTTTCAATCATTCATTAAAGCTGCACCTAGATAATCCAGTGTTTCGCAAATAAAAGGATTAAAAAGAGAAGACTGAGCCCTTTTTTTTTTTTTTCTGTGTGCTGTGTTAAAACAGAGATTGGCACCAACAACCCAGAAACCCCCCCCCTGCAGGGTGCAGAGAAAGGAAAATCTCCATCAGGCCTTGTGTGAGACCAAGGAGAATGTTGGGAGAGTTTACAGTGGTTTCAGATGGACATTTCCTAATATTGAAATAGTTACAGTGGAACTGTTATCCTGGATGCAAGTGCTACATTTGGTGGGGTTTTAAGTGCTGAAGTTTTTTAGTTGCTGAAGAAGTGGTCAGGGCTTAAGGATTAGTGACCATGATGTGACTGTAGTCAGTATGAGCAAAAGGAGGGCAGCCCCAGCCAGTTATACAGCTACTAGATATTGCAAAAGAGCTAATATAAGTTAGAGGAAATTGTGAGCCAAACTGACCAGGTGGAAAGAACAATAGCTAAATGACTGTGAATGGAAAGTTAATGACCTCTTTAACATGTATTTGAGAGACAGAGAAGGAAACAATTTAGCCAGAAGCTTAACCTGACAGCTGTTAGAAATGAGAAAACAATGTTGAGAAAACAGAAAAGGAAAGAGTTCATAGTGTTCATGAAGGTGAAGCATCACTCTAATCGGTGTGGTTTTATTGACACCAGATCCTGACTCAGCCTCTGAAATTCCACAGCGAGTGGATTAACCTTTGCTGGTGAAGCTGATGGTGAGAGGCAGGTGAAGTGGTATTGCATGCACCCTGATCAGCAAAGGATGCTGAAATATCATCCCAACAAAACACTGGCAAAGGGGTGAAGTGTCTTAGGCAGGAAATGGCACTTAGGCAGGAAAGTGCTTGCTGGGCTTGGCTGGGGCAGGGATAACAACTAACTCTTCTCCACCTCTGCAGTGCAGCAGTTTGAAGTAAATGCAGGGCCATCGCCACCGATTAAAAAGCACAAGTCACCCCAAAACAGAGGCTGGGATTTGCAGACAGAGCTGCTGCAGTCTCCAACATGTCTCTGTCCTAGAAAGGCCACCAGCTCTTAACTCCCTTTCTTCCTACTGCAGTCTCTACCTGCCCACCACCCAACTGCTCATGCTTCAGCTATTTAAGGGAATTAATAAGGCTAAAAAAAGGAAGTACCTCTGCCTGCAAATCCTTCCCCAAAATCTGCTTGCAGTTCTTCTCAAGTTAAAAAGATGTGAACAGGTTAGAAACGCACAGGAAGACTCAAGAGCTGCAGTAAAACCTCATTTTTGGAAGGGATGACTTTGAGACCATCTTTGCTGGCCAAAAAACTCCCACAGGGGTGATTAGGGGAAGCAGTCAGGTGAATGATGGCAGGGCCAGATAGGAAGAGAAACCACTTCCTTAACCCAGAGCAGAGCTGTATCTGGGGCATCAGGGTCTTCATGTCCCTCCTGGGGATTTCTGACACCACAGGAATGAGTGGGAATGGAGCTGGGCTACCCAGATACCTCTGCAAGAGCTCCATTTCTGAATGTCAGCCGTAGAATTCTTTCTTTTCTTGTCACAGATTGTTTATTCTCTGTACCAGAAAAATGTCAAAAGATGTATTTGGTTTTTCTCTGCCAATACCTCACAGCAGGATGGTGACTTAGGGTGGGATTTCTGGCTGAAGCAGCTGTAAGACAAAGGAAGGAGGATGTGTGCGACTAAGTTGACCTCGACCTTTCAGAGGTGCCACACTGAATGCTTATGATGCCTTAAGTTTGAGCTTTCGTGTTTTCCAGATTCTCTACTGCATTAGTGTGTAACTCTGAGCTTCATATAAAGTGTTGGTGAGTTCTCCTCGCAGTTCAGTCACACACAGCAATCCTTTTCCAGCCTCAGAACCAAGGACACCGCTGCAGCTTCAGGCCCAAAAAGTGCAAACAACAGGGAATTGAGGAGAGCAGACTGGGAGGATGGGACTGCATCACCTGGAGCTGGAATTGGACAATTAACCCCAATATGGAAATGGACCAAAACCTATAAAAGTGTGAAAACTCCTGACCTGGGGTCCATCTTGGGTGTAACCACAGCCGGGCTCTTGTGCTGCCCAAAGTGCGTCCTTTGAAGGCCTTTTAATAAATCCCTACTTTATTCCTTTAATTCTGCCCAGCCTCTGTTCCAGGGAGCCTCTCAAGGCATCCCTTAGCCCCAGCCTACTCAGCTGATGGCTCATAAGGGGAGTCCACTCCCAGGAGCAGAACAGCACAGAGAGAATCAGAGCTCAGGGCAAAGACCAGCAGCAGCAGCAGTGGGAAATCTCCTGTCACATCCAAAAAGAGCCAGCAGCTGAGCTTTGGACCCCAGCAGCTCTGCTGTGGCTGGTGGTGGCTGCCAGCTAAGGCAGTGCTGGGAGGGCTCCACTGCTGCCCCTGGGGCTGTGCTGGGAACCACAGAGCTGGCCTGGAGAGCCACCACTGAGCACCAGGCTCTTCCTGGTGTCCGTGCACAAATCCCACCTAGCCAGGCGCCACAGCAGCTGCCAGCACTGCCAGGGGGGCAGCTTCTCATCCTGCCTGGCTTTGCTGTGCCCAATGCACCTCAGCATTATGTCCTCTTGTCCTTTCTCTTGGCCCAGGGACTCTGACAAGCAGGAAAAATGACTGTGCTCACAGCAGCTGCTGCAGGTGTGCCCTGGGGAACCCATTCACTGCTCATCTCCCTGCTGCCATAAAGCAGCTTCCTAGGAAAACCACCAGGGCAGCACTGCGGGATGGGGCACAGTGGGATTTACCCCAGAGAGGTGATCGTGCTCCTCTTTGGGGATATCTCCACACAATCTTGGCTCTGCCTAAATGTCAATATTTTTATTGGTGATTTCACAGCATTTCCACGTTTTCTGTCTCTAATTTACACTGCCAAAACGAGCCTGACTAATAAGAATTCCTCCTTTACTGGCTCAGTGCCTTTGCTGTCAGAAACCCTTGACACACACGCACATCAGCCAAAAGGTGGCTGTACACAAAGGAGCAAGGAAAAGCCACATGCAGTGTAATCAATCACAGAATCATAGAATATCATGAGTTGGAAGGGATCCACAAGGATAACTTAGCCCACCTCCTGAATTTTTAGAGGGACCTCTCTACCTGCCACCTCCAAGAATAACTTTTCAGCTCAGATTCATAATCTATTTTAGCAAAGGAAACATATATATATATTTTTCCAGTTTAGCAACTAAAATCAGCCAGAAATCATCAGATTCTTAGTGTGCTGAATGTGAGAGACATTGGTGTCTTTTGTTCTGATGATCAAGGGAGACAAATAGTTCATGTGGTTCAGAGACACTGGAGCAGGACCCCACAAACCTTCTAGGCAGAAGTCCTTGACTTTGACAAATGAATCTGTCTTAATTATACAACACTTTATTTCTGGAGTGGACAGAGACATTAAACAGCAGTTGCTGGGGCACACAAAAACCTTGCCTTTGTAACAGTTTGCTTTTCTCCCCCTCAAAGGCTTCCTTTGCTATTCTCTACTGTTTTACTAAATCAAACCATGACACCAGTTATTCCTTGCTGGAAGACTGGCACCCGCACACAAGAGGACAACCCAGCATCCAGTGTGAGCTGCATTGCTTGACTGCAGCTGAAATGACAGCTAAAAGGTAAATTATAGGTAAAAGCTGCCAGCAGGAGCTGAGAGGCCAAATCCCACCTGTGAGCACGCCCCCCTTCCTGCTTGGCCTGCCAGAGGATCCCCAAGGAAAAGGGCACACTGCAGAAGGGCAGGTCCAGGGGCACAAGGTCCGTCCTTCCACTTCATTAAAAACAATTGTTGATTAGAAAATCCATTATGCACAATTAAAAATCACTCCATCACCTCCCCACCTGCTGAGCAGCCGTTTCACACAGACCATGCTTCACAGGTATTATGAAAAAGAGAAACAAGGCTATTGCTGAAGATGCAGTGCATTCCCACAGCTGCTCCTCTGCCCAGGAGTTTTTCTTGCCCCACAGGCAGCACCCGGTTTTGTTCTTGGAAGTCCACACTGCTTGCTACTCGCTTTCTTTTTCCTTGTAGCTGTTTGCAAACAGTTTAATTGGTTCTTCCACTGTTCTTCTGGGAAGTTAAATTCTCCTGTATTGTCTTACCCTTTTCCTGACTCAGAGATGGGGCAACTGAGAGGCACTTCTTATCTCAAAGTTTACATACAAATACATACTGTGCAAACCTTCTATCAAACCCTAAAAGCTCTCTACAAATCCATTTCCTACACTGTGTAACTCCCCAATGCCTCCTTTTGAGGAGATGAGAGCACTTTCCCTTGAGAAACGGGGGTTAAATGAAGGTGGGTGCCAGTAAGGGCTGCCCAGCCCTGGTTAAAGGCTTCTGCTCTGTGACTGTCACACACACAGTGTCCCCATGGGCCAGGGGCTCTGCTCCGTGCCCCTGCCCAGTGATCTTGGGCACTGCCAGGCCGGGGCTCCAGCTGAGTCCTGGTGCAACCACAACACTGCAGGATTTAGCCTTGACTGTAACCAACGCCCTTCAGCCAACGTTTAAAATCACTCAGCTCCCCAGTCTGGGAAAGCCCAGAAATGACAGACTGATGGAGGAGATATTGGATTGTTGTCAAAACCAAACAGAGCAGCATGCCTGGTTACCAACCTGCCCTGGTTTCCTTCAGTCCTTGCTGGAAGGAAGCTCCTGCGTGTGCCACCAAGAGGCATTTCTTTGGAAAACTGACCACAGCTCCAGCATGCCCAAAGCCCTCCCAGCCTGCCTGCTCACCAGAATGACCAGCTGACTGCAAAACCCCGAGACACTCCAACTTTAGGGCCCCTGTGGAAGAGGAACCAAAATAATTCTGATGAATTATTCTGTTCTGATGAACACAGCGGATTTTGGGAAATGCTGAGTGTGTGCAGCGGCTCTGGGATGTGTTGGGATTCCAAAGGCCTGGGATGTTTCAGAGGGAGAGCAGGGCCTCTGAAAGCCACCAGGTAGCATGCAAGCTTCTCCTCCTGTGCAAGGCAGGAGGAGAAGCTGAAAGCAACCAAAGCCACGGAAGAGTCTGTGCAAGGGTGTTTGTGATGTCTCTGAATGTGCTGTCCTCTCTCCTGTTTCGGATACTGTGCCAAGGACAAAATTACTTGAAATGCAGCTTTCCTGCTGCCTGTGCTGCTAACTCAAGACACTTGCTCTGGGGGAGTACAGAAATGACAAGACAATTCCAGAAATACATAAGCACAACCTTCACACAGAGGGTTTTTTTAGAGTTTTGGAAAGAAAACCAGTACAAAATCCAGGGTCAGGGAGAGAGGAGACGGAGACCGGGAAGAGCTCGCATCTGGTTCCAAGGCATGAGTGTAAAATGTGAGAATCACAAGGGTTGCAAGGGGTGTCTTAGCTCAGCATCCTGAAGTTTTTGCAGAAACTGAGCAGTGAGCAGTGAGCCCAAGTTTCTTTTCCTGGAAGGAGTAGGTTGGAACCACTCAGAGCAGCTTTCCTGGGGACCTCATCGTCCCTAGACATGATACTGCAGATCCAATGAAGCAAACAACCCTCTTCACATCCCTCCAGCCCCAACAGCCCTCTGCAGCACCTCAAGGCATCCCTTTGTTCCTCTGCAGGGCTTGGCCAAGCCTGGGTCCCATCCCAGCCGGGGTTCCCAGGTGCTGTGTGACCCAAAACGCCAAACTCACACTCTGCATCCCAGGGAGCTGCTCTGGGGCAGCCCCAGCCCTCCTTGCCATGTGCAGTCGTATTTCTGGTGGAGGAAGGAGGGTGAGGGCTGTTCCTGGGGCCTCTCATCAGGCTGGGGCTCAGGCAGGAGCTCCAGCACACCCAGGCAGTGACCAGAGGTGGGAAGGGAACGAGAACTTCCACACCCTTGGAAGATGTGGAAGCGGAACTGTCTTCACCAAGCTTCCATGACCTGTGGTGTGTTCTGCAGCAAGCACTAGAGTGCATCCCTGGCTCAACCCACCCTCAGCTCAGCGTGGGGTGTCCTCACAGCAGGTCCCACCCAGCTGCTGCACTCCCTTCTCCACCTGGTTTATGTTGACAGGAAATATCCTTGCCTAGATGGGAGAACACATCAAAGAACATCGCTCCTGCTTCCTCTGCATGCAGGTTACATGTCAGGACATGTGCCTCGTGACAGGTTAAGAGGGCACATTTTGGGGAAGGGAAACTTTCTGACAACTCATCCCTAGAAGGCAGGCAGGTAATTATACTCCCAGTGGGCTCCATCCTCACCAGGAAAAGACAGCACCTGACTTTGGTCATGATTTGGTAATTTACAGCAAAAAAAAGTCCAGCAAAAAGAGCAGTGGAAAGGGCAGTGCTGGGCTGCCCCCAAAGAGTGATGCAAAGTCTGCTACCCAAAATAAGCACAGGAGATGGTCCCTGCTTCAACCAACTGATATTTGGCAGCTCTGGGTGTCACAAGGAAAAGTCACAGAGACCAGCCAAAGGCATCCCAAGGGACAGGCTTCCCTCTGCCAGGAGAAAAGCCTGCATGGCCAGGAAATGCCCCTTTGGAGGCATTTTCTGGACTACAGGTTTCCAAGTGTGCAAAAGGGGAATTTGTTCTCAAACAGTTCTCAAGTTTCTCCTTCCTATGCTTTTCACAGCATCCCAAGGCTTTAAAACCGGAAGAAAAACGTGAAAAGGGAAGAGCCTGTTTTCTCTCCAATCCCTTATGCTATCCACGTGTCCCACATCCTTTCCTATCCATTGCTTCTGGGCAGAAAAGAGATTTCGGGAGCCTTATAAGATGCTAGAAGGGGAGAGAGGCAGCCCTGTAAACTCCCCACCTGAGGGTGAACAGAGTGGTGAGAGTTTTTACTGACAAAAGATTGAGTCAAGACAAGCACTGTCCACCCAACTCTTCGTTATTATTGGAAAGAACACACATCCACAGTTGAAGCTATGAAAGAGATAAACACCTCTCCTTTGAAAGGCCTTTACTCAAAACTGAACTGGGATGCAATAAATCAGCCCCCACATTCACACAGAAAACCAAAAAAGAAAAAAAAAATTAAAAAAAAAAAAAAAGAAAAGAAAGAAAGGAAGGAAGGAAGGAAGGGGAAATTTAGATTAGTCACAAAGAAGTTCCCCCGCCTGCTTCTCTGTGCATAAAGCAATCTCCTGAAGGCACTGTCTTCACTTCACCTCCTGGGACGGGAGCTCACAGCCCCTGCTCCCCACGGGCTCCTGCCCTGCTCCTGGCCCTCCCCCAGGGCTGCTGCCAGCGGGCTGCGATGGAAGGGGGGGCTGCGATGGAAGGAGAGCCCGAGGCTGAGCCAGGGGCTGGGGAGCAGCTGGAGCACCAAAGGCAACGTGCAGAGGACGAGTGGAAGCTCTGGCAGGGAGGACAGGTCAGGAACACGCTGCACCTGGTCTCCGCCGTGGCTCAGTGGATTTTACTGCTTGCCTGCCTGATTTACCTGGGTCTACATTTTCTGCGGCCCTCGAAGGTAAGAACTCGTGTTCAACCCTCTGTCTGCTGGCCTGCAAAGCCAGCAATATGGGCTTATTTTCTTTTTTTTTTTAAGAAAACAAAAAAGCTTTTAAGTTTATCCCTATCCCTATTCAAGTTTTTAATCCCTTCTGTATGTAGTGCATTTTAAAATTTTATTTTATTTTTATTTTAATTGCCTGTCCTCAAAATGACATTCAGTGTTGCCAATGCAGGGTTGGAGCCCAAGTTTCCAGGACAGTGACTGTTCCAAGAATGCTCTTTTCACTGATCCCTGGGGAAGGGAGGTCTGACTCCCTCCCAGTCTTGCCCCTCCCTGCAGTGACTTGTGCGCATTTCCATTTAATTGAATAAGATCGAGTGCGTGAACGACAACCCAATGTGCTCATAAACACCTCCTGAACTTTCAGAGTGTACTAAATGGCAAGCAGATGTGTGAGAAAGCAAGTCACCCTTGTGACAGCTCTAGCAAGATCTCCTGACACCTTTGGGTGCTCTCAGCCTGCCCATAAAGCAGGGTTAGGAGCAGTCGTCTCCTTCTGTGCCTGCCTGAGGAAGGCTGGGGTGCCCAGAGAGAGTTCTGTGTGCCCACAGCACCAGAGCAAGCAGGACAAATAACAGAAATGCTTGGGGCTCACAATGCTCCAGAACAAGCTGCAGCAAATGCGTGTTTGCCTCTCTCACTGCTTGCAGGTTGCTGGCTTGTCAACAAGCTTTCACTGCTGCTTCAGAGCTGCTCGTGCAGCAGCAATTTCTCCTCCCACTCCTTCTCCAGGAGCTTTGCACCACTTTAAAGCTTGTTGTGCTTCGTTTTACCCGAGTTCATTCTTTCCTCCCACCCAGGCTCGGCACAGAAGCAAGCCAGGCATGTAACCGTGGCCTCATGCTCCAGGTCCTGTGCTGCTTAATGAAACCTTTGTGCTCTGCATAGCTTTCACTGACTTGAGGCTCACTGTGGCTACTGAACTGCAGAATAACGATCCTGACAGCACTGAAAGATAGCACTTGTCATTCAGGCCAATCCTCTTCTCCTTCCCCTACTCTGGGAGAGAGGTTTTGAGAACTTTGCAACCTTTGGGAAGTTGCGCTGTAAGGCAGCAGAGGACTGCAAGCAATCCCAGTGCTCAAGGTGCAGAAACCTCTCCCAGGTCACACTCTGGCCGTGAAGCCTCATGTTTCAGCATCTGGCTCTTCTGTAAAAATGCTCCTCTTCCAGAGGAAGATAGCAGGGCCTGGCATTGCTGCCTGGGAGCCTTACAAACCCAAGGGAGCAGCAGCAGGTGGCAGGGGGGGACACAGTACATGTGTGGAGCTTCCCTTCCTCAACAGAAATAACTGAAACAGAGTGCTCGAGGGGCAGCAATGGCAACAGATGAGAAGCCCAGGTCCTGAGAATCACCAAAGGACCTTTTCAGTTTTAAACACTTGGTAACTACAGGGTTAGGACTATTATTTCTATTATTTTAACAGATAACCCTGGTGTCTTGTTTGGAGTGCCCTGCTCTGTGCAGGAGTGGTACATGGGGAGATTTCATTGCAGTGCAATCACAGGGCTCAGCTGGATAATCATGAACTGGCCAAATAAATGTCTCCTGGAGAGGCAGCAGCACGGATCTGACTTGACTTTTGGGGCAGTTTAGGGATATTTATGGAAGTAGGGGCACAGCACCGTGAGAGTGGCCCATGGGAGTGAATGAGTGGCTCTCCCTATCCTTGGGAAGAGTCTCCTGCTCTCCAAGGTGCAGTGTCATGCTAACTTTATTTGCAAGGGAATAACTGTGGTTTTTTTCACAGAGAGACCATATTTGATTCCTTTCCATTGTCCTTGTGGAAACATGGCTCTTAAAAAAAAGCCCTCCTTGACTGTTCTGTGAAAACAGAGCATAAATAATGTCATGGCACATCCTCAGTAGTCAGCATCTGCAGCCTAGACTGTGCTAGCAAAAAGGGACAGTAATCTCATTTCTGTCATGATATCGCTTGGAGAACAAACCTCAGCTGAGATTTCCAAATGAGGAAGTTTAAAAAAAGTCAGTGATAGTCTGCTTTTGCATCTGCAATTCTCACCTCTGCTGGAATTGCCTTCTCTTGCCACACCTTTCCTCTTGCTTGGGAGGTAAAATCCCTGATCCTGGTGAGGAGAAGGTACGACCCACTTCCAGAGGACGGTCACCTGCCACCCGTGGGACAGCTCCACGCGTGATGACACAGGCAGTGCCCTCAATCAGCCTTCTGAGGTTTGCTTTACGAGGTCCAAACTTATTCCTGAAACTGGTTCCAGGTGGCATGGCCCTGGACACAGTGTCCCAGCCAGGGGGATGTCCCCTGTTCAGGGCAGGCAGAAAGGAAGGGTCTGTGTGTAAATGCCATGGGGAAACACGAGGCTGTCAGTAAGAAGCACCCTCGTGTCGTCAGCCCTCCTGGCACACTGTCCCACATTCCATGTGAAGGCAGAGCAGAGAAAGAGAGGTCACTCACTTGTCTGCGAGCTCCCAGAGCCCTTCCAGTGCCAGCAGCACATCGTGTGCTCAGCAGGATTTACCGGTGGGTACCTGCACAGTGCTTTGAGATCACACAAGGACTGCAAGAGATGTGTGAAAGGCAATTTGCATTCGTGACAGTGGCGTTGATGTGAGTGGCTGGCCCAGGCTGCCAGTGTTGAATACACCCTGTCCATCAGTGGCCAGATCACCCAGATTCTGGCAGACCTTGTTTGACCCCAGACACGTGCTAAGTGCTTTGCTCTTGTCTTGTTGAGAAACTACCGGGAAATCCCGGCTGTGTGAGCCAGCAGAGAAATCCTGTGCACTCAGGAATAAGACCAAGCATGAGATTCGAGCTGAGGCAATGGGAAAGGGACGGTGGTGCCAAGGGAGACAGTTCGATGAAAGCTTGTGTTTGCCAGCGGTGTCCGGCCCTGCGGGCGCGGAGCAGCAGCCGTGGCAGCACTAGAGGGTGCCAGAGCAGACCATTTCCAGCTCCAGCTCCCACTTGGGCCCCGGCACGGAGCGCTCCGAGCTCCCGCAGCCTTCCCCTGCCGCCCACCTTGCCCCGAACGTGCCGTCTGCGCCCACACCCTGCGCGGTCCCTGTGCCCCCGTGCCACCGAGCCCAAAGCCATGGAAGCCAGCCCAATCTCACCTCACGGGCACACCTTCTCCCTCAGGGAGCCTTTGGCACAGGTAAGGAGAAGAACACAGAGTGCTGAGCCCAAGATTCACTCTTTAATCAGGCAAAAGGCTGAAGATTTGCGCTTGGGTAGAGACTGCACATTTGGGTCTCCTGCGGTTATGACGAGAGACAAGTTGGAGATGCCAAGTTCAGATTTAAAAATCCAACGCAGAAGCTTGGTGTTTTGCATATCTGGCCAGAAAGATACACACTTCTATATTTGCATTCACTTTCTCTGTTACATTCATAAATACAAATCACAGGGTCACAGAATGATTTAGGCTGGAAGGGACGGTGAAGATAATCTCTTTCCAACCCCTCTGCCATAAGCAGAGAGGGACACCTTGCACTGTCACAGACTGCTCCAAGCCCCTTCCAACCTGGCCGTGAACACTTCCAGGGATGGAGCATCCACAGCTTCTCTGGGCAACCGGTGCCAATGCCTCACCACCAAAATTAGGAAGAAGTTCCTCCTAATATCTAACCTAAACCTGCCCTCTGTCATTTTAAAACCATTTCCCCCTCTGTCATCACTGCAAGCCCTTGTCAAAAGTCTCTCTCCAACTCTCCTGCAGCCCCTCTAGGTACTTGTGAAAAATGCATATTTTATGATTGGCTTTTCACAATAGTTACAATGAATATTATATGTGTAATGTTGGAAAGTTAGGCTGTATTAATTCTCTCAAGTAGTGTGTTGAATGTATTTTTAGGTTATAACACAAGGTTAAAATAGAAACTATACTATGTAAGATACTTTATAAAACCAGCTCAAGAAAGAGATGAGATAATCAAGGAATTCTTCGCACAAAGATAACAATTACAGAAACCCCTAAATTTTCCAGAGGAGAGGAATTTATGGCTTTCCCTATCAACAGAAACGAACTTCTTCAAGCCTGACTTAGACTCGAAGGTGCCTGGGAATTAACAGAAACTTTTTGACAAGTACCAGACTAAGTTCTTGTTTTAAATAAAATATATGCATAATCATGAAGTGTTTTGTATATGCAACAGGCTCTTGCTTTTAAGGTGATTCCTTTGTTCCCAAGGCATGCTTGTCGTGGCTTAAGTGCCCGAGAGCATCCGGATGTCCGTATTTCTTTGCTTTTTATAGTCTTGTAATTGTCCTAACTCTAAATTTTTATTACTTTAATTGTATTACTGTTTTTATGACCATTTTATTATTATTAAACTTAAAAAAATTTAAAAAACCAAGTGATTGGCGTTTTTCACATACTCAAAGTTCTCCCTGGAGCCTTCTCCTCTCCACACTGAACAGCCCTTTGTGGCAGAGGTGCTCCAGTCCATTTTAAACCCATCCCAGTGCACTGAAGAGCCTCAGGGAGACCCACACATGCAGCAAGAGCCCGACCCAAAGTGCAGGGAGCCACAAGGGCAGAGGCACCTCCTGGTGCCCTGCAGGAGGGTGGCACAGCACGCCCGGCTCCTGCTCTGCCAGTCTGCCACGTGCTGCACGCTGGGCTCCCGCACAAAAGACTCTGCACTCCAAGGTCCTGAGGACATTTTTTTTTTTTTTTTTGGTGGGGTGATTTCCTAAAAGTTTTGTGTTAGGAATAAGAGATGGATGGGATTTTTGGTTTGGTTTATTTATTAATTTTTTGGTTTTTAGGTTACTGTTTATGTTTTTTTATTAGAAGTTTTGTACTTTGTTTACATTTTAGATTTAGTGTATAAAGAGAAGGTATTAAAAGTTATAAGATTTATATAGATTTAATTTTTTAAAGTAAGATATAAGATCTAAAAGTAAGATACAGTAAGATATAAGATCTAATCTATATATATTATATATAGATTTTCAAGGTTTATATATATATAGGTCTATATATATATTCCAGGTCTATATATACATATAGATTCAAGGTTTTTTAATGTTTTAATTTTGTTTAATTAATTTTTAGAATTTTTTTATTAATAATTAACTTTTGTTCATGTAATATTTACACTGTGGTTTTTTTCAATTAATTATTTTGCCTTTTTAATATTGTAGAAAACTGAGTAGATGAAGAATATGGAGATTAGATAATGTTTAAAATTTCTTATTTAGTTTTTAATTTCTTTTTATTTATATTTATTTATTATATTTTAATATTTATTATTTTTATACGGGGTTTATTATTTATAAATACTTAATATATTTTATTTATATTTATTATATTTATATTTATTTTAAAACTTTAAGGGTTTTTTTGTGGTGTTATTATCTATTTTTGTAGATTTTAATTTATTTTAAAGTTTTGGATTTTTTTTTTCTTAATGGGTGAAGGTTATAAGTAGTGTTTTTTTGGCGATTAAGACATTTTAGGATAGGTAGAGAAATAATTTTCGTGTTTTCCTTGCTGCTCGCTCTGACTGGATGCACACACCAGCGTGGTTTTCTAAACAAAACAAGCCGGGGCGCTCTGGAGGGCTCAGCGCTGGGCTGGAAGCCGCGCTGGCTGGGAACCAGGCTGAAGTAATATTCTGGAATAATGATAGGAGCTCAAGCCCACGTCAGAGGCGGCTGGCAGCTCTGCCCCTGCCGGGAGGGAACGGTCCTGGCAGGGAAATGAAAGCGGTCCTGGCAGGGAAATGCCCAGCCCGCTGCCCTTAACGAGGATTTCTTTGTTTTCCAGACCCAGAGTGACAAAGTGCTGTGGACCCACATCCTCTACACAGGTGAGTCGTGGGCTGGGGGGACCCTGGGGGGACCCTTGATGACCCCCCAGCGCAGCAGCCACCACCGTGCCACATCCCCCCGTCGCACTGGGAGGGCTCCCCACCCTACCACAGTCCCCAGGGACCTCCGCGGCATCCTGTGAAATGAGCAGGGCTAACGCCTTTATTAACGTTCAGCTCTTTATTAAAAAGATCAGCTGGGCAGGGGGCTCGACGCAGAGCTCACCCCCGCAGTCGTAGCTTTCCCAGGCGGCCGAAAGGAAGGAGGCGTGCAGAGTCTGTCACTGGAATCCAGAGCAGCAGCTGTCCCCACTCCTTCCCTGGTGGCAGCACCAGGATTCTCTCTGTTTTTCTGTCTCCTCTTCCCACAGCCTATTCTAGTCTAGTCTTGTAGGGATGGTGATGGGCAAAAGTCGATCGGGGGATGTGTTTCCCTCTTCTTCAGCTAGGGCATTTGTCTAGACCCCTCTGGTGTGTTTAGTTCTTTATTTAGGGGTGTCTTTATCTCCTGAAAATACTCCCATGATCCCAAGGGTTTTTTTAATTTGCCTGTTAGTCCCAGAATGGCAGCGGGGGGGGGTGGGGTGGGGGGGGTGGGAGGCCAGTTATCTCCAGGTAGTTTAGAGAAAACAAACAGAGCAATTAGCTAATTAGCATTTCGATATCGGTACCCAGCTAGTAATTGTTTCAGTGTTGCCATGGGAACTAGGCAGGCCCTGCCCGCGTTCCAGGAACACCGGGAACTTTGTCCATGACATCCTGTGGCCCCTAAAATACCCGAATGGCTCTGATGTGCCTGGTGCCACAGTGGTGGCTGTTTCTTCTGATGGAGCACAGGTGCCAGGAGAGCTGTCAGGGGAGAGGGGCCAAGCCTGCCCCAGTGCTGCGGGGGGACAAAATGAAACAAAATCTGGGTTTTTCCAGATTTTCCCTGAAAATCTGCGTGATCCCTGCAGCCCTCACCTATCTCCTAAATCACTCTTTCACTCTGTGAATGAACAAGAAAGGCATTTTTTGGCAATTTACTAAATGCACACGGCACACTCTTGGGTTTTTCTGAAACGAGTCAATGGTTTCCTGATTTATGAAAAATGTAAATGATTTCCTCAGGAGGAGTGGGTGAGAGCACACACTCTGCGTGGCAGCTACACTGGAGGTTTGTCTGATGTCACACCTCAAAGATAAAACCAATCAGTAAAACTACTAAAATAATACTGAAAATATTATTGACAGTTTTACTTTCAGTTAGGAGTGTGAGGCAGCAGGGAGTCCAACCTAATAGAAACTGTGAAAAACACCAATCACTTGGTTTTTAAAATTTTTAAAGTTTAATAATAATAAAATGGTTATAAAAACAGTAATACAATTAGAGTAATAAAAATTTAGAGTTAGGCCAATTACAAGACAATAAAAAGCAAAGAATTACGGACGTCCGGATGCTCTCGGGCACTTAAGCCACGACAAGCATGCCTTGGGAATAAAGGAATCACCTTAAAAGCAATAGCCTGTTGCATATACAAAACACTTCATGATTATGCATATATTTTATTTAAAACAAGAACTTAGTCTGGTACTTGTCAAAAAGTTTCTGTTAATTCCCAGGCACCTTCGAGTCTAAGTCAGGCTTGAAGAAGTTCGTTTCTGTTGATAAGGAAAACCATAAATTTCTCTCCTCTGGAAAATTTAGGGGTTTCTGTAATTGTTATCTTTGTGCGAAGAATTCCTTGATTATCCCATCTCTTTCTTGAACTAGTTAAAAAGTATCTTACATAGTATAGTTTCTATTTTAACCTTGTGTTATAACCTAAAAATACATTCAACACACTACTTGAGAGAATTAATACAGCCTAACTTTCCAACATTACACATATAATATTCATTGTAACTATTGTGAAAAGCCAATCATAAAATATGCATTTTTCACAGAAACTCATGTTTTTCAGAGGAAAAGCTTGAGAAATGTGGCCCCAGCCCAGAGGGGCTGTGCTCCCTGCCTGGAGACCTTCTGGCTGCCCTGCTCCCAGGGGTTTCAGCTGGTGTGCTGAGAACCCAGGGGCACAGCAGAGAAACATGGCCAGCAGAGCCTGGGAACTGCTACTCTTCATTCCACCAGGAAACCTTTCTTGCCAAGTTCCAGTTTAATTTCTCCTTTTTCTGCTCTGTATTAATTAGTTCCTTCTGCTTCTGTCTCTTTGCTGCTCTTTCATCTTGTTTTCTGGGAAAAAAAAAACCAAACAAAAAAAACCAAACAAAAAAACAAACCAAACCAAATCAGAAAACAACAACAACAACAAAAAACAACAACAACAACAACAACAAAAAAACCCACCAAAACCAAACACAAAACAAACAAACAAACAAACAAAAAAACCCAAAAAAACAAATCACCAAACTCTAAGAAAAGGGCTTATGTTACCAGTATCTGCATAGAAAGCACTTTTTGTCTTCCAGCTCTGGATGCTTCTTCGTCTTATTTACTTTTTTACTTTTTTACTTATTTACTATTTTACTTATTTACTTGTTTACTTTTTCTTCATCTTATTTACTGTCTTATTTTTTCTGTTCTTTTTTATGAATCTTTTCTTTCTAAACCCACAGTGTTGCTTTACTTGCTGTATTTTTCTGTGTTTTAAGATACAGAGTAAGTAAAGAGTGCATAAATAAAAATCTGGAGGAACAATCCATATAAACCATGTGCCAAAAGGCATAGCTTAGTCAAGAGTGGTAATCTGTAAATTTCCATGGGAGATGATGTCTGGCTAGGGTAGATTATATTCTAGCTCTGGTCTGTTGGATTAAGCTTTTTTTTTTTTTTTTTTTTTTGACTTAGAGATGGGGTAACTGAGAGGTGTTTTGAAAATTTTTATTTTATTTTTAGTCTTATGTGAAGGGTGAGACAATTTATATTATAATTAGAAGTTAATTATTTCTTAATTACAATATATTAAAGGTGTTTCTTGGTTTATTAGTTTTTGTTACACTATGTTGTAAACGTTTTAAAGTGAATAATCTCAAATTAATCTGTGGGTTTTACTGCTATGTATTTTTCACAGTTTTATTTCTCTCAAGTATTTAGTCTTATTTGTAAGGCTATCTTTTGAAACTTGTTCTATTTCTTTCTCAACAATGTTTGTCTTATTCTATGGTATTTCTAAGTTAGTATTTTTTATTTCAGAGTTTGCATACGGATGTATACTACGTGAGCCTCTTGTTAGGCTTTGAGAATTCTCTGCAAATCTATTTTTCACATTGGTCTGCCCTGTTCTCTAGTTTACTCTCCCCTGTTTTTTCTATTTTTCAATCTTCCCTGCAGTCGGGTGGTGCAAACCAAGCCGTTTCCCAGGAGACATTTGTCACCATGGGACCATCTTTGCTTCCTTCCACTCCAGGTGAAAGCACGGAAGGAGCAGCCGTGAACCTCACTGCGGAATTAGGGCCCATCCAGGTCAGGAACGGCTCCATCCTGGTCCCCTGCGACGGCCTGTACCTCGTGTCCCTGAGGAGCTCCATCTTCCTGCAGAGGGCCGGCCTCGAGCTGAAGCTGTCCCTGCAGGTCACGCAGAAGACCATCAGACGTGTGCCGTGGGAGGAGACTTTCCAGGGCAATGAGAGCAGGGTGAACCTCAGCACAGTGCTCTACCTGTTCGAGCAGGACAGCATCACGCTGTGGACCAGCTCCAACGCCAGCATCTCGGACCTGACCTTTAGCCTGGTGTTAGTAGGTGAGAACAAGTCCTAGCTGCAGGAGCTGAAGAGCAGCATGGAAAGCACAGCCTTCCCCACCGAGCTGTAGGTTTTCTACTTGTACAGACAGGCTGCTCCAGAACCCCTCCGTGGGGCTGTGGAGGGCTCGGTGGGAGTGCAGATGAACCACAGGTTTTATATAGTGCATGCAGGATTCGCCTCTTTGGAGCTCTCTGCAGCTGATTTGCTACCCAGGATGGATCTTTCCAGCACTGGGGAAAGGGATGCGTGAAGCTCTTGAGAAGAACAGAAATGAAAACCAAAGAAAGTCACCCAAGCTTAGCTCATATTCGGAGAAACCCTGGGTTTCCCTATTTACTTAAAAGTATGTGCATATAGTAGAAATGTGTTGTGTTTTTTCTCAAATAAAAGTCTGGTGAGTCAGGAAGATACCTCAAGTGTCTTGAAGCCCCTTGGAGCAGGAGAAGCACAAATCTGCCCAGCAAGATGGCAAAGAGGGAAGAGGCAGCAGGAGATGCCTTTGGAGTGAGCCAGATAAAGGCTGTGTGAGAGGGAAGGGCCGTGAGAGAAGGTGGTGTTTGGAAATGAGCTGACAGGACTGCACTGGGCGGCAGGAGCACTGGCTGTGGAGTTTTGGGGAGCAGCCTTTGAGAGCGGAGCCCCACTGGGGCTGTTCCAGCTGTCTGCAGACTACTGATGCCCATCTGCTGGGACATCCACCTCTTGAGATGTAAGGCCTCAGAGGAGAACCTCCTTCAAGCACGCACACGCTGGCTTGACCCAAAAGTGATCCAGGCACACAAAAAGTTGGGCAAACTTGTGGTGAGCTCTCTCTAACGGGCCAAGGGGAAGCTGCAGGTCTGTGCAGCTTTTCCTCAGGGAGGACTAAGATGGTTCTCATGACTGCCCTTGGCTTTGTCCCACAGGTGTGCTCCAGAGGTTCCCAGGCACGGCCTCCACGGGGCACAGCACACCTGCCTGGCTGCTGCTGCAGTCAGACCTCTCTCAGTGACCCGGGGCTGCATGCCTGCTCTCATTGCAGCTGCTGCAGACAGGTCCTGCCCATGCTGCAGGCAGCCCCTGACCCCAGCCAGCACAGCCAGCAGCTGGGTTTTTTTTTGCTTGCAGCAAAGGCAGATTTTAACTACGTGTCAGTTTTTGACCTTGTGTCTCCCAAGGAACTCCATCAACGTTTCAGCGTGTCGCTGCTGGCTGCACACTCCAGTGACAAAAGTCTTCTGTCAGAAGTATTTATGTATTTAAATGATGGGCATAAGAATGTTATGAGGAGATTGCTCAGAAACACTGGGAAGGGTTCAGAGCAGGTTGTCAGCACCAAACTCCTCTTTGAAAATGCTTCCAATGCTCTGGGCTGTTCCTGCTTTGCAGGACTGATGCACTCATGGCTGAGCACTCCAGCAGGCTCAGGTGCTACAGGCAACTAAGGACATCCTGCAGGCCTTGCAGAGCTTTCCTGGGCTTTAGGCTAAGGAGCTTCCCTACCTGGGCCAGGCCAGAGCCTCAGGGGAAACTGGCTGAAGCAGTCAACTCATGTAGTGCCAAGAAGCAGCTTCTCTCCCCTCAACTGAGAAGCTGTGGCTGACTTGCACCCACAGGATGCTCATCATTAAGGGATATTTTGGGCTTTTATCTCACCACCACGGGAACTGAAGGCAGCTGCACCCTGCCCCGAGGCTGGGGATTGTCACTCCCCAGCAGAAGTGAGAACGTGTTTCTCTTCCTAAAAAATAATAAATTTTTCCTTTGCAACATTTGGGCTTGTAGTGTCCCTTGGAGGCAGAGGCTGGTGGAGAACAGCTCTATTCAGCCAGGCCAGTGCACCCAGTGTTTAGGCCACCCCTTGAAGAAGCTTCAGAAATTTGCATTTTCCTACGCCCTTTGTACCATGGCAGAGGTTTCTTAAGTAAAAGGTTAAGATTCAACAAATAATTCTACAAGCTAAAATTTAAGTGCTTAATTCATTTTGTTAACTCAAGTGAACTCCAAAAATCTCCATTTCAAGTGCACCCAGGGTTTAGGCCACCCCTTGAAGCCAGGGCTGGGGAAGTGCAAGGCTGGACCAGGCAGTTGCTGACTACAGAGGGGCAGCACATTCCTTTTCCTGCGCTTCCAGTCACGGAAAGGAGACCTCGTGGTGTGTCCTCTGTGATGGATGAGTAATTGACTCTCACAATTAACAGACAAATATCATGCATATTGACAAATATCATGTATATATGTTAAGAAAAGAAAAGTCTTATAGATTTATAGTTATGTTCTACGCCCTTGCGTTGTTACCAAGGGACAGCCGCGGTTGGGACATTTGGGAGGGTCGGCTTGTCACTATGGTGACATCTGACCTCCAATCAGGATTTAAGGAAGTGATCTCCACCACTGGGCAGCGAAGAAAGGAGTCGATGGCCAGAACTTTGGGAGGGGCTAAAGGGTTAAAAGGCGAAGCCTCCGTTCTGTGCTTGAGCACACGGTGGGAAAAGTCCTGTGCTCGCAACGCTGTAACATTTTCTCTATTCAGCCTTCTGTTGTATTTTTGATGAGGTTTAATAAACCTTTCTAAATTGCTGAAAGTGAGTAGCATTTTGTCACACCTCCCTTCCCACGAGGCCGTTTCACGGGACACAGCCATCAGCTGGGTCATGACTGACCCCTGGGTGTCCGGGCCGCCTCTCCCACTGCTGTGGTTTTGTGTCCCACATGCCGCTGCACAGGCTGCAGAGCCGCTGTGTACTCCCTCCCTCCTCCCTCTCCTTCCCCATCTCTCCCGGCTCACGTGAAGGATGACGGAGTGATGTGAGAGCCATGGCCAGCCCTGGGGGAGCAGCTGGCCTCGCTGCTCCCAGCTGAGAAGGAGCCACGCAGAGCAGAATGGGACGGAGGCCACTTCTCCTGACACAAATGATGCTGGGAAACATCACAGTCCATTCACACCCGTGTGAGAATGACCTCATTTTTTACCACACATGGTTATCAGTAATAATGGCTAATAAAGCCTGTGGTTTTTCAGACACCATTTACATTTAGTCAGCCAGCCTGAGTCACAGCTATTGCCTGTCAGCTTCACTGGAGAGGAGAAAGCCGAAGTGTGCTTGGCAAAGTGCAGCTGGCTGCTGCTTCTGCAGAGCCGGCGCTGCGCAGCTCAGGCAGCAGAAAACACAGGAATTTCCTTTCCTTATTCAACAATCAGGAAAGCATGACACAGACTCGACCAGCCTCCTGCAGTAACTAGTTGGGAAGCTTTGACTTATGAGACTTTTCTCAGCAACATCTCGAACTTCAGAGCTGGTTTTGAGCTGGCAGTTGGTTCCTGTTTTCCAAGGGATCCAGACAAGCCCCAGAGATGCTTGCTTCCAACTCTGGGATAATAAGCAAATTGAGCAACACGCTCACTGAGGACTGGGAGGAGTTGGTGCCAGGCCAGAAAAGGACAGTGGTGAGCGTAGCAGAAGGATTTGTTTGCAGCCTTATATGCCCTAAGGCCAGGGAGGATCAGGAGGTTGTTTGCTCATTCTCCAAGTGGGTGAGGAAGGCAGTTAAGGGCTCCATTCTCCAAGTGGATGAGGAAGGCTGCTGAAGGCTCCGTTCTCCAAGCAGGTGAGTGAAGCTCTTAAGGACCAGAGAGCTGAGCAAGCAGAGTGGAGGCCGGGGCACATCTCCCCATGGAGATGCCAGCGAGGCAACTTTCTGACAGCTGTTCAGCATCCCAGGGCAGAACACGCCCCACACGCTGTGCTGGGAGAGGCTCCCTGTGCCCGCTGCACCGGGAAGGAGGAGCCCGAGGACAAGAAAACCCCCAGGCCAGGGCAGGAGGGGACAGTGGGGCTGGCTGACCTGTCCCAGGGCAGCAAGGATGCCAGGCACAGAGCCCAGGCAAGCACAGGGAAGGAGAGCTCAGGGGAGATGTGAAGCTGCTAGGGGTCCATGGACTGACTGTCCTTAGGACTTTAGGAATGTAGGAGAGTCGGAAGGCAGGACTAAAGCAGTGTTTCTCCTGTGAGCTCACTCTCAGTGAACCAAACCTCTGCAAACAGCCCAGCACAGCCACTGCCTCATCGAAGAGCCACTTCCTCCTTGTGAAAAATGCATATTTTATGATTGGCTTTTCACAATAGTTACAATGAATATTATATGTGCAATGTTGGAAAGTTAGGCTGTATTAATTCTCTCAAGTAGTGTGTTGAATGTATTTTTAGGTTATAACACAAGGTTAAAATAGAAACTATACTATGTAAGATACTTTTTAACTATCTCAAGAAAGAGATGAGATAATCAAGGAATTCTTCACACAAAGATAACAATTACAGAAACCCCTAAATTTTCCAGAGGAGAGGAATTTATGGCTTTCCCTATCAACAGAAACGAACTTCTTCAAGCCTGACTTAGACTCGAAGGTGCCTGGGAATTAACAGAAACTTTTTGACAAGTACCAGACTAAGTTCTTGTTTTAAATAAAATATATGCATAATCATGAAGTGTTTTGTATATGCCACAGGCTCTTGCTTTTAAGGTGATTCCTTTGTTCCCAAGGCATGCTTGTCGTGGCTTAAGTGCCCGAGAGCATCCGGACGTCCGTAATTCTTTGCTTTTTATTGTCTTGTAATTGTCCTAACTCTAAATTTTTATTACTCTAATTGTATTACTGTTTTTATAACCATTTTATTATTATTAAACTTTAAAAATTTAAAAAACCAAGTGATTGGCGTTTTTTGCACAAGTACCTTTCCAGCAGGACAGCTGTGTTCTCGTGCTCACCTGGTGCCCCAAGGGGCTTAGGAGCCCCAACCTGCTCACAAGCATGAGAGCACTCCCGTTCCTGGGCCTGTACTTTCTGCTGCCTCTGCATTTTGCAGGGGCTGGCAGTCCATGCTGTTCTTTGGTGGCCAGCCAAGGCACAGGACGATGTTTGGGGCATGTGGAAAACACCAATCACTTGTTTTTTTTTAAATCTTAAAAGTTTATTAGTAATAAAATATTTATTAAAAGATAGTAATAAAGTTAGAGTAATAAAAATGTGGACAGTGAGGATTAGGACAATTACAAGACAATAAAAAGCAAAGAATTACGGACGCCCGGATGTTTTTGGGCACTGAGCTGCCAAAACCATGCCTTGTGAACAGAGGAATAGCCCTTAAAAGCAACAGCCTGTTGCATATTCATATATCTCATACATGATGCATAAATTCCTTGCAAATTAAGAACTTTTTATTACTATTTTTTATAACTATTTTATTACTAATAAACTTTTAAGATTTTAAAAAACAAGCGATTGGTGTTTTTCACACGGCTGATCAAAAAAGCAGAGAGAGACAAAATCACCAAAGGCTGAGAGGAAAAGGGTGAGCAGGGAAAGCTCTGGGGGGTTTTCCAAGCAGATTGTGAAGATGGCTTTGCTGAGAGGCAGCTGGCTCCTCCATGTGTGTTGGGTGCAAGCTCTCGACCTGCAGGTGAGCTGGGAGCTGGGAGCAGCTCCTGCACACAAACTCCCCAGGACTGTGTGTTTGGGATCCTGGGGAAACCTCTCTCACACACCATGTCCATGAGGAGCACTGTACTTAGCCCTGGAAGGCTTCTGGGAAGCCACAGGCTGGGACAGCTCGTGGCTTAACATCTCCCCAGGGCAAAGGGTTAAATCGTACAGCACCAGGAGTCTGTAGCACCACTCACCACAGCAAATGCATGGAAAGTCACGTTGTTTCAAACAAGAATTGTTGTGACTGAAAAACAAGCTAGCTTAGTCAGAGGACATAGTCATAAGTCATATGGAAAAAACTTCTCTCAAGTAATGAAAAATGACCTTATCTGTTAGGGCCACCAGCACATTAATTAAGGTGTTTTGTTCAGCACTGATGCTATCAGATGTCTCACTTCTTGTGCTATTTCCTTGGGCCTGAGGCTGTACTATAACCCCACCCCGAGGGAACATTTTCTGGCCTTGTACTTCTGGAGCATAGCTCTGAATGAGTGGCTTTGTCTACACCAGTTCTACCCTGGAGAGCCAGCACTATCTGGTCACTGTGGCCCCAAGGGCATGTGAGAGCAGCTTGGCTTTTTTTCCTTTGTCATGTTTTGCACCCTCTGTCCCGAACTGAACGCAGTGAGTCAGACCTCGAGGCCTGAAACTTTTTCTCCTTGTCCTCCTGACCACGATCATCAAAAGCATGAGTATGTTAAAATACTTCAAATGAAAGTACAATTGGTCTCATTCTTGCAACATTTTTACACTTACACTTTCTCCAAACCCAGGAAACTGCAGCTACAAATTAAGACAGATTGAGCAGGGATTGCGGTTACGGGTATTGTGTCACAAATATCTGAGGACTGCCCATCTCAGTTTAGCTATTTCTGAGTCTGTTCTGCAGTGCTTGCACACCCTTCTGTGAAAAATGTGAAAAACGCTAATCACTTATTTTAACAATTTATAAAAGTTTAATAAAAATAAAATGTTTACAAAAATAATAATGCAAGTATAGTAATAAAAGTTAGGCAGTTAGAGTTAGGACAATTAATGAGACAATAACAGCAAAGAGTTACAGCCCGGGCTGGGTACCTCTTTCTGGACAAAAACGAGCCAGAAAAAGGACCCCATTAAAAGAGAATTTACTCCTTAAGAGGGGTAACCTGTTGCATATACAAAACACTTCATGATTATGCATATATTTTATTTAAAACAAGGAATTCGTCTGGTACTTGTCAAAAAGTTTCTGTTAATTCCCAGGCGCCTTCGAGTCCAAGTCAGGCTTGAAGAAGTTCGTTTCTGTTGATAAGGAAAACCATAAATTCCTCTTCTCTGGAAAATTTAGGGGTTTCTGTAATTGTTATCTGTGTGTGAAGAATTCCTTGATTATCTTCTCCTTTTCTAATAAAAAGAATATCTCACACACATAGTTTCTATTTTAACTACTAAAGCTTAATTTTGATTACAAAGCTACATTTACTATATTATTAAAATGTTAATACAGCATAACTTTCCAACTGAGCATAATACATATAGTAAATATCTGCGTAGAGCCATATAATATGCATTTTTCACCCTTCACACAGGTGCAGATATGCCAGGTGTGCCACGTTTTCCTCCCAGCTCCTGTGAGACCAACTTCAGCAAATAGCAGGGCATGAATTCAGCAGTGTGGTGGGAAAATGAACCTCAGGCCTGGGCTCACAGTTTCATTTGAAATTGTGAAAAACGCATATTTTATGATTGGCTTTTTGCAACTATTACAATGAATATTATATGTGTAATGTTGGAAAGTTATGCTGTATTAATTCTCTTAAGTGGTGTGTTAAATATAATTTTAGGTTATAACACAATGTTAAAATAGAAACTCTGCAATGTAAGATACTTTTTAATTAGCTCAAGCAAGAGATGAGATAATAAAGAAACTCCTCGCACAGAGATAACAGCAACAGGGCCTATAAAGAGTTCCAGCCTCCTTATCAGAAAAGAGAAACATTCTTCCACCTTCTCTCCGTCTTCATGGAACCACCAGGATTAAGGGGAAGAAGTTGAAAAAAACCCAGAAAAGTTCTTAATTTGCAAGGAATTTGTGCATCATGTATGAGATATATGAATATGCAACAGGCTGTTGCTTTTAAGGGTTATTCCTCTGTTCACAAGGCATGGTTTTGGCAGCTCAGTGCCCAAAAACATCCGGACGTCCGTAATTCTTTGCTTTTATTGTCTTCTAATTGCACTAACTCTAAATTTTTATTACTCTAATTGTATTACTATTTTTATAACCATTTTATTTTTATTAAACTTTTAATGTTTTAAAAACCAAGCGATTGGCGTTTTTCACAAAATGGTCCGGAATTGCTGGGGTGGCTTTCTACAGCTTGAAATACCAGACTGGCCGCTGGGGGGGCTGCAGGAATCGCTGTGACACAGTTCGGAGGGCGGATGGAGAGTTTTGCTCCCCGCTGATGTGGTCCCAGCCGAGGGATGAACGCGGCAGGAGGTGACACAAGAAGGCAGGGGCAGGAGGCAGCCTCAGACAGGGGTTAGGGCTCGTCCCCATCTGCCCCAGAGCTCGAGAGCAGCCAGCACATCCATGACTCCACGCACACGCACAGCCTGCAGCCCCTAAGCCAAGGAGAGAAAGGAGGGTCAGGATTGCAGCTCTGGTCTCTGCTCCTGCACCTGGTTTTGGTGCTTACCCAAAACAAGCCCTAAAGCAAAATCCACGAGGGATGTGCCACCCATCTCAGCCTTGTAACCGGAGCTGGGGTCCCTCTGGCTGGTTCTGCCTGCCCCATCCCTTTGCAGGGTGACACAAGCTCAGCAGGAGGGTTGGGGTGTGCAAAAAACACCAATCACTTGTTTTTTAAAATTTTAAAAGTTTATTGGTGTGAAAAATGCATATTTTATGATTGGCTTTTCGCAAATATTACAATGAATATTATATGTGTGATGTTAGAAAGTTATGCTGTATTCATTCTCTTAAGTGGTGTGTTAAATATAGTTTTAGGTTATAACATAATGTTAAAATAGAAACTCTGTGATGTAAGATATTCTTTACTGGCTCAAGAAAGGGATGAGATAATCAAGAAACTCCTCGCACAGAGACAACAGCAACAGGAAACCTGAAGAGTTCCAGCCTCCTCATCAGAAAAGACAAACATTCTTCCACCTTCTCTCCGTCTTCATGGAACCACCAGGATTAAGGGGAAGAAGTTGACAAAAACCAGAAAAATTCTTAATTTGCAAGGAATTTGTGCATCATGTATGTGACATATGAATATGCAACAGGCTGTTGCTTTTAAGGGTGATTCCTTTGTTCTCAAGGCATGGTTTTGGCAGCTCAGTGCCCAAAAACATCCGGACACCCGTAATTCTTTACTTTTTATTGTCTTGTAATTGGCCTAACTCACAATTTTTATTACTCTAATTGTATTACTATTTTTATAACCATTTTATTATTATTAAACTTCTAAAAATTCTAAAACCAAGTGATTGGAATTTTTCACAAATAGTAATATAATAGTCATAAAAATAGCAATAAAATTAGAGTAATAAAAATGTGGACAATGAGGATTAGGACACTACGAGTGAGAGAAGTCTCATCGTGGGGCCAAGTCTCACCCAAGGCTGAGCGATGCCTCTTGCTTGTCTTTCACATGGGATTTTTTCTCCATGCAAAAGCAGGCCAACGTCACTAGCAGAATTCAGTCTTTGCCTGATTTTTCAAGTTTCCCTGTGTGAAAAATGCGTATTTTATGATTGGCTTTTCTCAAATATGAAATTGAATACTGTATGTATTATGTTATATTGATTAGAAGTGCTGTATTGACATTTTAGCAGTATGGTAAATGTATTTTTGTAGTTACAATAGAGCTTTTTTAGTTAAAATAGAAACGATGTACATGGGAAGAAAGGAATGAGGTACTTGCATCGAGATAGCAGCCACAGGACACCTAAATCTTCCAGAGAAAAAGAATTTATGGCTCCCTAATTAGAAGAAACTAACTTCTTCCTGCCTCGCTCAGCCCTGAAGGTGCCACAGGATTAAGAAGAAGACGCTGACACTGATCAGACAGAGCTCTTTGTTTCGACAGAATTTATGCATCATGTATGAGATGTATGAATATGCAACAGACCATTGCTTTTAAGGGTTAATTCTTTGTTCACAAGGCATGCTTTTCTTGGCTTACTGTCTGAGAGCATCCAGACATCCGTAATTCTTTGCTTTTTATTGTCTTGTAATCGGCCTAACTCTACATTTTTATTACTCTAATTGTATTACTATTTTTATAACCATTTTATTATTATTAAACTTTAAAAAATTCTAAAACCAAGTGAGTGGCGTTTTTCACACCCGGGAATGAAGGTTTAGGTTAATTCCCCTCTCCATTCACATTGTCACAGAACTTGAGCAGGGTGAGCAGAACCCTCACTGCTGGGCGCGGGCGCATTGAGTCATGTCAGGGTGACAAATCAGCTGCCCAGGGAGCAACAGAGAGATTTCTGACGACAGTGCATGCCAGTGAGCTTGGGGGGAAAAGATGCCTGGGCTGTCCCTCCATTCCTGAGGTCTGGGTGTCTCCTGATGCGCTGGCAGGCGGTGCACACACGGGAAGCGGGAGCTCGGATGCGTGGGGGAAACATCTGGATCTTTGTCAGCAAAACCAGCACTGTGTGGGTGTGGAGGTGGGAGCTCCCAGGGCTTTGCTGCAGTGAGAGGGAACGTCAGGGCCCTGCCAGCACAAAACCTTTCTGGCAGCAATCTCCCGGGGTGGCCTGAGGTCCGAATTCCTGCAAACACAAAAGCAACCCTCCTTTCCGGCTGCACCTTCCCTGCCTGCTCCTCCTCGGGTGCCCTCACCTCAGCAGAGGTGCACCTCCCTGCAGCACATGAGATCACATGAGATGCCCTACCCTGTGGGCAGCTGAGACCTGTCAGCAGCCTGTCCCGGTGGCGAGCCCGTAAATGCTATCTCGCCTCACCAAAAGGAGCAGGGAAGAAGTTTCAGTTCTTTTGCCTGGGGACGCTCACGGGAGCGGCTTTCAAAGCGGGGTTGATGATTAAGCGAATGCAACAGCTTCCAGCTGGAAATGCCAGCTCATCAGTTTCTGGGCTGGGCAAAAAAAAAACCAAACAAACTCACTCTGGTTGCAAAACTGTGAAAATGCCAATCACTTGGTTTTAGAATTTTTAGAAGTTTAATAATAATAAAATGGTTATAAAAACAGTAATACAATTAGAGTAATAAAAATTGTGAGTTAGGACAATTACAAGACAATAAAAGCAAAGAATTACGGACGCCCGGATGTTTTTGGGCACTGAGCTGCCAAAGCCATGCCTTGTGAACAGAGGAATAACCCTTAAAAGCAACAGCCTGTTGAATATTCATATATCTCATACATGATGCACAAATTCCTTGCAAATTAAGAACTTTTCTGGTTTTTTTTCAACTTCTTCCCCTTAATCCTGGTGGTTCCATGAAGACGGAGAGAAGGTGGAAGAATGTTTGTCTTTTCTGATAAGGAGGCTGGAACTCTTCAGGTTTCCTGTTGCTGTTATCTCTGTGCGAGGAGTTTCTTGATTATCTCATCCCTTTCTTGAGCCAGTAAAGAATATCTTACATCACAGAGTTTCTATTTTAACATTATGTTGTAACCTAAAACTATATTTAACACACTACTTAAGAGAATGAATACAGCATAACTTTCTAACATCACACATATAATATTCATTGTAATATTTGCGAAAAGCCAATCATAAAATATGCATTTTTCACAGAAGTGACTTAAATTTTTCTTCTGCCCGAGTCTCAATCAGCTTTTCTGTTCTGCTAGTAAATAGACAAGGTAGCTGAATGAACAGAGAGGTTTGGCTTTCACTTTCCACCCTCCAGGCACCATCAGGTAAGCTGCTGTTCAGCTACTTGGCTGTGTTCCACCACCCTGAGCTGTGCTGGGGGATTGCCTTGTCTCCCTGCTCCCAGCTCCCGGCTAAAACAAACTCCTGAACTGGTGCCTGCATCGTGGTAAGGGCGTGCAGAAACCAGGCACAGGTTGCTGTGAAACCTCCCAAATAAAGAGATGATCCCAGTGGTGAGAAGAGGTCAGTGAGAGGGCTTGGAGTACACAAAGTACTCAAGTGGCAGCTCTTGACACAATCTCTCAAGCATCCTGCCTCTGAAAGGTTAGATTTTAGGATAAGGTTGGTGACTGTCCCTTATTGGAGGAAACATACTTGATTTGGGTGAAAATCCCTTAATTTCAGCCAAATTCTCCAAGGAATGTAAATCAGTAGTTGGATAAAATCAGTTGAAGGGTTGGACTCAATCCTATTAACTTTATTTTGATACAAATGAAGGCACATTCCCACAGGCAGTAATTTTCTCTTGATTCCTTTCAAGATTGTTTCCATGTTTCATATTAAAAAAAGGCTTCATTTCAAAAATAACACTGCTTTTTTCAAAGACAAACAAATAAAAGCCTTAAGAGCAAAACAAAATATTTTGCTTACATTTGAACTTGTAACATTTTTGTCTGCAAGGCCAGATGTTTTTCCTTCTTGATCTTTACAAATTTTCAGTTCATAAACCAGACAGTCACACACTGCCAGGAAGGCTTTTCATACAAGCCATGGGATCTGTCCAGGACGTCTCCCAGATGTTGGGACGTCTGTGCAAGGAAACACAAATCTGGGGAACGTGGCAGTGATAATGCACACAGGTGTCTGAAGGGATGGGGCTTTTTTTCCTTGCTTCTGGTCTGGGCTGAGGATGACTCCTGTTTTTCTAAGCCTTGCTGGAGACAGCAGTAGCAGGAGCTGAGCTCTGGGAAGACGTGCAGAGAGGGTGGGCAGCGACCCAGCTCGGGGGGCAGAGCTGACTGAGTTCTGGGAGGTCAAACACTGAGCTCAGTGTGTGGATGCCTCTTCCCTGGCTTCTAGGCAAGCACGAGGGGAGAAGGGGCTGCCTTGGGTGGTTGAGGGGGGTCCCCAGCCTGCTTTCCTCATGGCATTTCCACTCTGCTCGCCGTCCTCTGCATGGGAAGGAGACTCCTGCTGAGGAGCTCTGACACGGAGCCACGGGTGTCTGACAGCACAGCGGGGTCACAGGCTGCCAAGTCAGAGCAGCTCGGAGCAGGAGAAGCTGCTGAGGGTCCCAGCCCAGCAGCCAGGGGCTGGTCACGGTGTCACAGGAGCCAGCCACGCGCGTGTGCTGCTGTCCCCGGGGAGCAGAGGCGGGATGAGGGACGGGCGACTGGCACGCGCCTGCTGCAGCCTGTGGTCCTTTTGGAGCACGTTTGTGAGGGTGTGGGCCACAGCACAGCATGACTGCTGAATTTATGACACGGTTTGCTCACCACAAATTCCACAGGAGGCACTTTTTGGTCTTCTGGATGGCGCAATGCTACGGATTCCAAAAAACCCTGCACTGGGGTTATCCTAACTCCTTATTCCAGAGATTTTTCTCCACCAGATCCCTGCCTCTGTCCCAGGATCATGGATGGTCAGAGGAGAAAGGAGCATCCTGAGCTGCCTCACTCTGGGAAGACCAAAGAGGACCTGCAGCTGCAGGACCCTGCATGGACCCTTGGACCCAGGAGCATCAGGAGGGTGACACGGGATCTGTGCTGGCTGCTCCTTACAAAGTGAGCTCACATAGAAGGGAGCATTCCGTTAAATGAACAGGTAGCGGGATTAAACGGAAAACAAGGACTTCTGGAAGTATTTTTTTCATGCAATAGGCCATATAAAATAACCTGCTGAAGTCATTGCCGTAAGAGGAAGCTGAAAGGTTGGACAGGTTCAGAAAGCAGCCCGTTCACACACAAGGAATCCCTCGGAAACTGCTGAAAGGAAAGAAATAGAGCACACATCAGACCTGGTGTCTAAGGCAGGACACCACACAGGATGGGCCCCTGAGCCCACTCAGCTCAGCCACTGTTATACAGGGCTGAATGGGAGGGGCAATACTCAAAAAAAATGGGTCCCCAGAGCTGAGCAGCCCAGGCACAGCAGTGGCAGGCCAGGCTGTCTGTGCCCAGTGTGGGCAGCTCCATGCCACGTGCCAGGGCTGGGTGTCCCTGTGGCACCTGCTGACCTGCCAGGGCAAAAAATCCCCTCTTGCAAAGCTCATGTGGTTAAAGGCAGGGAGTTGTGCAAGGCAGCACTGGAGGTGCTGATGACACAGCCCCAGCTCCATCGTAAGGCTGGTTCTTCAAAAGTGGTTCTTCAAATGCACGGAGGAAATAAAAGCAGCATCTGATGATGCAATGGGAAGAAAGTCAGCAGGGGGAAATTATAGACATCCATGCACAAGGAGAAGAGTGTTTAATTAGCACAGCCACCCTCAAGCAATGGTGTGGGGAGCAGGGACAGCCCAGGGCAGGGGCTGGGGGCTCACCCCACAGCTGGGCTGTGCCCCTTAGGGGGCACTGAGGAAGGCAGGAGGTGCCTGGCTCACACTGCACAGTGCTGAGCTAAAAAGCAACCCAGGTTTTCAGCCAACATTTTCAGAGCTGCGTTTCTTGGCAGGCTGGCCCAGAATGGACACGCAGCTCCGAGCTGAGTGACAGCAAGAGCAGGGCAGTTTCATTTTACCAGGGAGGGCAGGAGCAGAGAGAGGCAGGCTGCCAGACGGTGATGCAATGTGAGATTCTGAGCTCTAAGTCTTTCTGACAGATTAGAAGAAGAAGAATTTCAGTGTCTGGGTGGGTGATGCAAGCCTTGGGCTGGGAAAGAACCATGCCAAGGCTTCGCAGCTTTCAGAAGGATTTCTTCTTTCCCATCTCAGCAATCTGGGATCTCTGCCAGAGGAGGAGCAGGATGGGTGAATAAACAAACTGTAATTCACTTTCCAAAAGCAATTTGTAAGGCAAGTGAAAGAGCAAAATGAGGCAACAAATGCTCTTTTCCCTCCACTCCTCCCTCTGGGCTCCTTGCCACAACATGCCCTGGGTATGCCAGGCACCCCTGCACTCCACAGCATACCCAAGAGCTCAGAAATGTCACACAAAAACCAAGTCCCATCCTTCTGTACACAACCTCCCACACTGGAAAAGACATTGCTACATACTTGTTCCATGCCAGTGCATCACCACCCTCATGGTAAAATATTTCTTCCATATAGCTCATCTGAACTGACCTTCTTTTAAAACCATTTAAACTAATGGCTTAAAACCATTACCCCTTGTCCTGTCTGTCTGAAATGTCAGTCCTCACCTTTCTTGTAAGCCCCCAATAAGTACTGAAAGGGGTCAGTGAAGTCTCCCTGGACCCTTCTGTTCTTGAGGCTGAACAACCCCAGCTCTCTCATCTTTCTCCACTGGAGAGGTGCTCCATCCACCTGATCATCTTTGTGGCCCTCTCTGGACTCACTTCAACAAATCCATATCTTTCCTGAGCTGAGGGCCTCAGAGCTGGATGCAGACTCCAGAGGGGGTCTCACCCCAGCAGGGTAAAAGGGCAGAACCCCCTCCCCTGGCCTGTTGGTCACATCTCCTTTCCTGCAGCCCACATTTCCCCCAGAATCCATTTGCATTAATGTGCTATGTGCAGGGCTAGGTATAGAAGTGCACATGTCTCAAGCCTGGGCACGAGAGCAAGAGTGTCACAGAAGGGCAGGGTGAAATTCAAATGGTCTGGACAGAGTGCCTGAAAAAATGAGACACAACTGAGGAAGAAGAAGGTGCAAGTCCCTACTCTGCACGGGCAGGAATGACCTGCAGTAGAACTGCAATAAGGAGTGAATAGTTTGTGAGGAAGGCACCTGGGGACTGCAGAGTCCTGGGGCCAGCTGAAGGTGACACTGGCTGGAAAAGGCAGAAGTCACTCTGTACGAGGAAGCTGGAAGGTGTGTGTGGGAGGGCTCAGTCTAGAAGCAAGTATCCCACTTCCTGAAAGGGCATGAATCAGTCATGAGCAGAAGGAAAACTGGGATATTTGCAGATGTGGGAAACATCTCCCAAGAGTCCCATTGTCCTCTGGAAAGATTTGTCCATAAATGACTGATGCAGAGAGAAAGGAATAACCTGACCATGCTGCAGAGGAAAGGGGCCAAGGCTTAACCTGGAAGCCCATGGGAGACTGAGGACAAGCCCCACATTGTTAAGGAGAATGAAGACCTAGATCAGAGGGCCTCCTTGGGGTCTTTAGTTGGACAATTTCCTTCCAGCTACCATGCCAGAAGCAGCTGGTGCTCCTGCCATGGGATGGGGTGGGGTGAGGGGGCAGAGGACCTCCCTGGGCACATGGTGCTTGCAGCTGAAGGAGAGAATAAACATCGAGTTTCTGCAACAGCTCTACTGAGAGCTGGAAAATGAACTCACCCATCTATCTGCAAATATCAAACAGATTTTCTGAGACCCGTGCAGAACCACTGTGATTTTCCAGATTAGCCATGACCACTGGTACTCTCTGGGTGAGGAGAGTGCAAATATGTGAACAACCACTTCCCTATTTGATGTCTTTGGAAGACCATAATTAGCACTTTTTTGTCCTGTCCCATTCACACTGTTTCCACTTACGCTCTCACACCACAACTCCCCCACTTTTGCAGCAAGAGGCAGCAGAGAAGAGGTTGCACTGTTGCACTGCTTCCTCCAACCCCAGTGACAAGGCCTGAGAAATACTTTTTAGAGTTTTGAACTAGGCAAATCACTCTTTTCCTCCAAGGTGCCAGACAGAGGACTAGCTCCCTCTCTGAAGTCCTCTGCCCCTGTTTTGGTTTCAGTGCAGGACTTGGACAATTGGAATGAGACTCTCAATCTCTTTGACAAATCTGCATTTGCAACAGGACACCCAAAGTGTTGTCCCTGCAGCTCTGACAGCTTAGATGGCCCTGACATCCTTCCCCCAAGCAAGAACTGCCAAGAGCCTGGAGCAGGTCTCCCTCCACTGGCATCCCTGGCCCAAAGGGCAGCTCTCACCTGTCACTAACCCCAGCACATGCTGAAAACACGGCCAAAGACAATATTGCTCCACAATTTCTCTGGGTTTCAATCCTTTTCATTAGGCTGATGAAGACACTCAGCCCTTGTGGCTAAACCCAGATGGCAAATTTCCAGGATCCCATTTAACACGAGCCCCTGCCTTCAGCCACCCCTCGCTTCAGTCACGTTCAGATCACAGCCCTCCTAGCCCAGCCTAGCAGCCAGGGGCTGAGTGGAATACAAACAGATAGAAAACAAGGGCAGACAATGCATGAGGAGCAAGCCAGGACAGGCTGCCAGAGAACTCCAAACACTTCCTTCACTCTTAACACCCAGGATTCCCACCGGGGCCCTCACCACTGTGGTCCCCCCCTCTGGCACTGTGCCTGCTGCACAGCCTGTGGCCCTGAGACTGGGACTCAGAGTGTCCAGGGGCTGCCCCAAAGGCACCCTGCCATGGCATTTCCCCCATGGAGCCCAAATTTATTTGTTTTTTTTTTCCATTTTAGCCCATTGATATTGTTGTGACCCCAAAAGACTCAGTTTGGGAGAAACAAGGGCAGCAGGAGTGCCCAGACACAGGGTGCAACAGAGAGACCTGAAATTCAAATTAATCAATCCTTCTCTTTCTCCTTCTCTGCTCCTGTAGACTAGGGCTGAAACTCCTCTAGGGTTTTCCTATGCTTCTTAAGCCTCTCTCATATCCCTGGAAAGCTGTGGCAGCTGGAAACGTGCCAGCCTTCCCACAAACACACAGAAATGCAGGCTGCACCACAAAGTAAAGACAGGGCAATCTTTGTTTTGACAGAAAACAGGCTGGTCACGAGTTGAGACACCTACTTCAGGGTTAAAGCAAACTTCATACTCATACCAGTGGTGCCTTATTTGGTGAAGAAAAATGCAGATATTTATGAGGCTTTGGAAAGCAGCTGCCCAGAGGACAGGCTGCAAAGCCCAGAGTGCATCTGAGCCAGAGGGGCTGGGACAAACGTGCTAACGAGGGTTGGCACAGTGCCACACAGAGTCATGGAAAGTTCCTGCCTGAAAACGCGTGTGGTAAATTTGCTGCTTCCAGTTTATGCCTGAGACATTACCACAAGTCCCCAGGGCTGGGCTTAGGCAGAGGAAGGAAGGTCCCCAGTGAAGCACATGATAGCCCCTGTAATCATTTGAACAGATACTTTGGATTAAGAAACTGGCAGGGAGTCAAACACCTGCACCTACGCACTCCAACACAATGGACATGCAAAGGCAGAAACGAGCTTTGTGGATTTTGAGCTGTGGCATTGCCGGTGTGAAGCCTGCCAAATGCTCGTGTTCTAAAGAGACCACAGAAGGGAAGTAAGGGCAAAAAGGCAGGTAAGAGTCACACCCTGCTCCTTAGAATCATTTAGGTTGGAAAAGAGCTCTAACATCCTGGAGTCCAGCCACGAAACTAACGCTGCCAGGTCCACCACTAAACCATGTCCCTGTGTCCCTCCATGCAGAGCACAACTGCTCCTACACTAAATTTCTTTCCACATCTCCCTAACCAACTGTGAGGAGAGAGGAAAAAAAAAAGAAGAAAAGGAAGGATGAAAACAACATACAGTGGGCATCCTGTCAATTTACACACTGGTTGCAAAATCCCATTCCGAGAGCTCAGGCTGCTTTTGAGAAGTGTGAGAAATGAGGAAGAGAATGGGCCCAAATCTGGTTGTGATTGAATATTCTGCTCTGCTTAGCCTGAGTCTTTTTTTTTTTTTTTTTTTTTTTTTAAACTGAGAGCAACAAGGTTAAATACTGGCTGAACAAAAACTGCTGGGGTCTGTAGGCAAAATACAGTTGAGATGCAGCCATAAATATTCTTGCAAGTAGAGAGAGAGCCTTAATTTAAACAGTGATTTCACTGCTCCCAAGCCTGGCTGAGGCTGGTGGGACCTGCAGAATAAAATGCTGCTTGCTGCCTCCTGCACAGGGCTTGTGGCATCACTGGCATGCTGGCACAGGGCTGCAGTGCCAGGGCTCTCTCCCTGGCAGTGTATTTACAAGTAACACCATGGAAAGGCAGATTTACAGTCCCTGGCCACTGCCCTCCAGTGCTGCCCCTTAACACAGTGGGTCACATAGGCAACTGTATCCATGCTAAATGTGACATGACATCATGGATAGAAAATAAATATAATACTAGCTGGACTCAAGGTGGAGTCCAGCCTGTCCAACATTTGGAAACATTCAGCTCCAGACCCTTTTTGGTCCTGTATGATCCCGCCCTTGTGTGATCATTCTCATTTAAACCCTGCATTTATTGACGTAACTGGCAAATTTTGCATCCCAGGACTGGCACTTTCTGCCCCGAGCTCTATCTGTGGTAGCAATAATAGCTTTGTATTTGATCAAAAGGTCTCCCCACAGAGGCCAAGTCCTTAAATGATTTCCTTTGGAAGGACTTTGTGGAAAGTACCTTGTGTCCTTGCCATCAATCGTGTGAAATCACTACCGAGTCAGGCAGGAAACCTCCACAGGCTGCGGGGGTGACACAGGAAAGTCACCCCGAGGCTCCCCTTTTGCACAGATTGCCCTAAAGCTGCCCCCAAAGGGTGCCCTGAAGGGCAGCTAGCCCTGCCAGGGACCAGCCCCAACCAGGCAGCTCCACACAGATATTTAATTTTGGTTTTATGCAGCCAGAAGAGCTGAGGTTTCACCCACAGGTTGGGAAGAGGCAGAGAAGAACCAAGAGTAAAGTTTATAAAGTTCATTTCTTATGCATTCCATCCCCAGAAAGGGAGTGCAGAAGAGCTGGCAGAGATCTCTCAGTGACATCTTTGTGACATAAGAATTTCTTTTCTAAATAAACACCAATGAAGAGCACTTTTTCGTATTAAAAGAAAACTCAAAAGAATGTGCAGAATGTAAGAATCAAAACTGCTTTCAAGGTTGACAGTTAAAATATTTCTTTTAGCTGGTGGGTTTTTTTAGTTTACATTTAGTTTTTACTTCTCAAGCCTATTTGTTTTTTTTTTAACTTTTTTTTTTTTTTTTTTTACCTTTTCCACGCTTTAATCACAGTTTTGTTCCCACAATACAGAACTCAAACAGCAGGTAAGAAAAAAATTACAGAACCAGGAAAAGCTAAAATTTATTTCAGGAAGACCTTGAAAAAAGCAGGTAAGAAAAAATATAGAACCAGGAAAAGCTAAAATTTATTTTAGGAAGACCTTGAAACGCAGCTCATTTCAAACTGCAAACTGAAAGCCATCTACAAAACCCCAACCCTTTTCCTACCCTTCCTTGTCCTTGAGTGGCATCAGGGGGAAGTGGAGGCTGGCAGTTGGATTTCATCTGCTGTTCCCTTTTGCTGCCAAGACTGTTGCGTGGCGTCATGGTTTGGAGTGAGTGTGGTTTCACTTTTATTGCATGCATCGTGTCCCCAGGGAAGTGGAAAAACGCCCTTCTGTCATCGCTCTGCTGTCATGATGAGAACCAGATCCCATCTGCTGCCAGCTCCTCAGCCAGCACACAGCAAGCACGGGCACCTCCAGAGACAGCATCAGGTAGGATGAGGTTCCTGTGCTTGGCACCTCATCCCTTCATCCCCCATCCAGTGAACTCTGTGCTCCCTGGAGGGTTTTTAACCTTGACCCCTTGCGCTGGTATTCCGAGGTGATTTTTGGAGCCCGTTGCCGGTTTCATTTCAGGCCTCCTGGGCCAGGAGCCAGCTGAAAGCTCCCTGCTTCACTTTTGTGAGGAAGTGCAAACTCACACTGCTTTTCAGCCTGGGCTGATGATGAAACCTGGTGGCTCCTCCTCTTGGCCTTATTAGCATGGGGAAATCACCAGCATAAAATCCTGTCCATGTCCTGCTGTGGCTACACGGACCTCGGGAATCCCAGCAGTGCCTTCCTCAGCACTGCTGCTGTTTGCATCCTCATCCTCCCTCCAGCTGTACTAATGTCAGGCATCATGGAGGCACCAGCCATGCTGGAGAATGGGAAGAATGTGCCAGAGAAGAGGAGATCGCTGGTGGCTTTTCATGCTCTCATTTTTGTGTTGATTATTGTCTCAGCCCTGGTTCCCATCATCTTCTGTTTGCTCCATCATCAGCAGGTAAGGACAAAGCAAAATTCTTAAGTCTGCAGTGTAGTATTCCTGATTATTAACTGTACTGTGTTGCTGCTATCAGCTAACTCCAACTCAGCTAATTCTCTCCTCTTTGAAGACTCCTAATGCTTTAGGTTTCCAAGATTTCAACTGATCATGTTTTCACCAATCCCTTATTGTCTCACCGATTCCTCAATGTCTTCAGTGTTTTCCCTTCATTTCCTTCAGCTTAAAAAAAAGAGTCAGGTTTTATTTCTCTGGTTTTTCTTCTCCTGCACCCATGATGTGCACTGTTCCAATCTGGTATCAAGTGATGATGCTCTGTAGGGAACAGAGAGGCTGAGAAGTCATGGTAATTCACCAGGCACAAAGCCTTTTCACACTTGGTTTTTACAGTCTAGCACAAAAAACAGTTACTGAACCGAGTTTTGCTCTGCATTTCATGAGCTAATCCCAATGAGCTTTTTCTCACTGTACACACAGTACTGAACAGAAATACAGGGTGAGCCAAGTGACTCATGGGCTGAAGATCAGCTTCTTATTTTCTGCTTTCCAAAATGTGTCCTGGAGGAGCCAAGAAATAATTTGGGATGCCAGGTTGATCCCGCTGTAATGTACCTCCCTCCAGTTCCAGTTCTTCAGGGGAAGACACAAGGAAAGAGCCCCCTTCTGTTAAGAGGAAGGGTGGTTTGTTCTCATGGTCTGGGAGCTGCTTGGGGCATAACGATGCCAGGAACCCCTCTGAGGACTGATCCTACAAGGTATAGAAATTTTAAAAATAAAATATGAAGTCTGCTAAATTCCTACAAGAGAGAAATGTTCTCTGCACCTTATAGCAGGGAAACATAAAAAACCCAAAATAAATTATTTGCTTTTAATCCACTTTTAGCCCCAAATCCACAGCTTCCATCACGCATTTGGGAGCTGTGAAGCACCAGCTCTGTGAGCTGCAGTTACAGCTGAACCCCCCTGATGGCAATGAGCACACAGATGTTCACACATATTCCACTCCTTCCCTTCTTTTTTTTTTCCAGGAACGTTTTTCTGTTTACTAACTTTCTGTTAGTAAGCAGAAAGTTTCTTTAGTAAGTGAAAGGACTGCTTTCAGTCCTGTTGATTCCCGTTAACTGGGGAAAGCAGGGCAGGGCAGTGAAAGCCTTTCCCTGCAAGGCAGCCAACAACCTCCCCAGCACTCAGGACAGCAACCTCCTAAGGAAGGAAGGACGTTGTGCTCCAAGAGCATATTCAAGCATTTCTGAGCTTAGATGTGAGAGGAGTGAGGCAGAACCAGGTGCCTGTGTCTGTAAGCTGATCCCAAATCTGTTTTCTATGGGCTCTGCCGGAGGGAGAGCGGAGCTGCTGTGTAGGAAGAGCTCCACGAGCAAAGCCCAAGCCGTGAGTCACGGAGACAGACTGAAATCTCTTGCCACTGACACTTTCCCACCAGGGCACCCATGGAGACACCTCCTTCCCTGGGCTGCAAAGGCATTGCAGAACTGACTGCTGGATCAGAAAGCCCCGTGCCTGTCGCCCTGAGCTCAGCATGTGCAGCAGTTAGAGGGAAGAAGACTTCAAAGCCAGCAGCTGTCCTCCCTGCTCTGCCTGGCTGCTGTGGTAGTGCTGATTTTATTTGCCTGAGTCACTCCACACTGCACAGAAGGAAAGGTTCATGGGTTTAATGAGGGTGAATTAGCACAGCGCTGTGCAACTTCCCACGTTTGTGCACTGGCTTTAAGTCAAGTCCTTGGCCACAGAGCCATCGCTTGTGAGCACCCACAAGAGCTGAGTCCAGGCATGGAATGAAATCCTGTCACCCAAGATGAATGTAGAACTTTTACCAGGTCTACTACAGGTCACTGCTGATTGCTTGTCTATTTTTTTTTTTTTTTTTTATTATTTTTTAATAAGACCACCAAAATGAATATGAAAAAATTGACCTATTTTAAGCATTTCATAACTTCGTTGGAAAACATCTGTTTTTTTGTAACAAAACAGTGCTTGCGTTTGTAATGGTGGATAGAAAAATAACTTTTCTTTCTGGGAGAATGCTTTCATGCTCTTGTAATGATAATGCTCCTCTACTGAGCTCACTGATAAATGGAAAATTACAGGAGAAAACACTGACCAAGCCCTCTTCTCTCCACAGGCACCAGGGTCATGCTGGGCACATGGATCTTGTAAGTATGGAGATTCTAGACCTGCTTTCTGGCTTGTGCTGTGACACAAGATGACAGTGTCACAGGCCTGGTGCTGTTTAAGGACAGGGGTCAGCACTGACAGAGTCCCCAGGGCACTGTGACAAACGGAGCTGCCCAGCTCTGCACCCAGGGCTGGCAGCCAGCAGCTGCCTCTCTCTGTGTGAGTCAGCTGCACCTCCCCAAATATAGCCTGTGAAACCCACAGTGATGCCTTAAGTTTGAGCTTTCGTGTTTTCCAGATTCCGTACTGCATTTGTGTGTAACTCTGAGCTTCATATAAAGTGTTGGCGAGTTCTCCTCACAGTTCAGTCACACACAACAATCCTTTTCCAGCCCCAGAACCAAGGACACCGCTGCAGCTTCAGGCCCAAAATTAATCATTTAGGTTGGAAAAGAGCTCTAACATCCTGGAGTCCAACCATGAAACTAACGCTGCCAGGTCCACCACTAAACCATGTCCCTGTGTCCCTCCATGCAGAGCACAACTGCTCCTACACTAAATTTCTTTCCATATCTCCCTAACCGACTGTGAGGAGGGAGGAAAAAAAAAAAAAAGAAGAAAAGGAAGGATGAAAACAACATACAGTGGGCATCCTGTCAATTTGCAAAAAGTGCAAACAACAGGGAATTGAGGAGAGCAGACTGGGAGGGTGGGACTGCATCACCTGGAGCTGGAATTGGACAATTAACCCCCAAATGGAAATGGACCAAAACCTATAAAAGTGTGAAAACTCCTGACCTGGGGTCCATCTTGGCTGTAGCCATGGCCAAGCTCTTGTACTGCCCAAGGTGTATGCTGTGATGGCCTTTTAATAAATCCCTACTTTATTCCTTTAACTCTGTCCAGCCTCTGTTCCAGGGAGCCTCTCAAGGCACCAACAGGGCTCATCACTTTTACTGCTGCTGGGTGTTAATCACCAGCTCTCCAAGCAAACCCCAGGGCAGTTCTAAAGTAACGCCCGTAGAGTACCTGAGACCTTCAGAGAGGTTTAATTAATTCAATGAAAAACTTCTGCACACATAGAATTTCAGCCAATGACTGTTCCCCTCCTGAAGTGCTATAACCACAGCAGCCAGCAAGATTGCTGTCATCCTCATCATCCTCAGATCCAGCTGAAAGTCCACCTAGGAATTTTTTGTTATTAGAGACCAGCTCAGACCCAACCCTCAGTCTTGAAGATCCCCCCTCTCCAGGGTGCTTTCCACAGCTAAGCTGTCCTGGCAGCGAGCACCTCCAAGCCACCCATAGCCACAGAGGTCCTTCACAGCCTCTCCTGGCAGGTTGAGAACCCTTTCTAGCGCTTCTTAGAAGTCAGTAAACTCAAAAAGAATGATCAATAATAATTACAATAACAGGAAGTAGAATAACAAGTAAATATTAATTGTTAGAAAGTCAAGAAGTGAATGGGGAGTGGGAGAATGGGAAACAGCGATAAAACAGGCTCATGTACAGAACAAGGTTATCATTGGACATAATTACTCACCACACCATTTTGTCTGTGCTTTCCTCAGTAAAAGAGTCTTCTGCACAAGACCCAGGAGTTTTGATCTGGAACTGGAAGTTAGAGCACTGCAACGGGATTGTGCAGGGCCAAGGGCAGTACCTCATCATCCAGCAGAGTGGCAAATACTTCATCTATGCTCAGCTCTTCCGCAAGGAGACACTCAAAGAGCCTTTTACGCTGATGCTTTACAAAAACGAAACAATCGCCCTCAACAATGCTGTGGGACATGAGAATGGCACAGTAAACTTTGCGAGACCCTTTTTCCTGCAGAAGGGAGATAAACTGGACTGTAAGAAGAACGACGGGTCGGATGACAGTCTGCTAGAGAATCAGACTTATTGGGGCCTGTTTAAAATGTAGCAGGACTGCTCTGAGTCAGCTCCTCCCTTATTTCCTCCAGGAAACCTTAGGTCGTGGATGAAGAATCTGGAATGTCTCTTTGGGTGAAATTCAGCTTGCTGGAATACGTGCCACAGTAAGCTTGTGTCCTGCAGTGACAGTGAACAGCACACTTTGGTAATGATGAATGGATGCTGATAGACACAAAGTATGAGCAAAAGATGGAGGAAAAAAAACCTCAATGCGTTGTGGGGTTGACTCTGAGATCCTGGAAAAACAAGCCCCTGTATTCAGCCTGTTCTGAGCTGGGGAGGAGCTCTACTCTGCAGCTGGCTGCATTTCAGAGCTGGGTCCCTTCTAACCAGAGGTGCTACATAAAGACAAGATATTTTATATCCTTCCCGCACAACCTGCCAGTGAAGCAACTTGTCCACAGCAGAGGGACAAAATTGTTCAGAAACAACACAAGAAAAGCTTCTCAGCCCCCTCCATGGCCTTGCCACTAGCAAGGGAAACACGCCAGGGAAGCTCCATCTCCACGGGCAGTTCAGAGCACAAGGAGCTTTCCAGCGAAGTTCAAGCAGTGCGAACCCAAGGCAGCTCCATGGCACGGTGCAGACAGCCCCAGCACAGGGAGCCTGGGGTGCAGCCCAGGCAGGTGCCACGGGGGATGGATCACTGCTGGCTGAGCAGCACCAAGCCGAGGTTACTGAGTGTCACAGAGGTTGTGGAGGAGAGCTAATGGCAGAAGAGAGTGAGCACAGAGGGGAAACAAGAGGATGGAGGCTTGGAGGGCTGTTCCCAGAATTTTCTTTTCTATGCTGTGTAGTGGGTGTTGCAGGCAGGGCAGGGCAGACACGGTCCTGCCGTGAAATGAGGAAGGGCTGAGCATCCCCCCCTTCCCACAGACACAGCTCTGACATCCAGCACAAAGCACTGCCAGCACCACAGCGGGGAAAACGTGAGCCAGCAGGGAAGCAGGGCATCCTTCACCTGCTCACTCCAGGGTGTGTCTGCTGTGCTTCCCCAAATGAGCATCGGGTCACCTGCAGATCACAGAACACCTCAGAACCTCAGCAAAGGCCAAGTGCTCTCCAAAGAGCAGGTGGCTGTGGCTGCAGGACAGCCCAGCTGCCTCACAGCCTGGTTCCTCCTCTCCCTTGCCTGGGCAGGCTCTCCCAGTGGGTCTGGTTTTTGCTTTCCAGCCTCCTGGACCTTCGTGGGTTACTACTCCCACCATTCCTCACAGCTTGTCACAGCCCTGGGGATGGACTTTCATGGGAAAGAAAAGCAACTGAGAAGTTGGATGGAAAGAAATTATTACTTAGGGTGGATTGAGGCAGTTAGGAGTGCTATTTGCTGTTATAATTTTATATTCTATGTATTGTAACTTCAGAGAACATAGAGTCAAGTTTTTGCAGATATGTCTGCAGTCCTGTGTTCAGTTTCATACAAGCTATTACCAATTAAAATATACTTTAGTTCTTACATTGCTTTGTTGATTCCTTAATTTAAATATAAAAAAAATAAAAGAACCAAAAAACACCCTTACAAACCGCAAGCGTATCTCCGTTCTTTGATACAGACTGAAAAAATAACTGGCTGATACATTTCTCTACCCTTTATCTGCTTTCACTAAAGGCCCTCTTCTTCTCTGAGAAGCTGGCAATGTCAGCACCCAGTGAGATCAGTTTGCACTGCACAGTCCCAGGGCAGAACTCAGGCATCTTCCTTGGGGAGCTCCATGCACCACCCACCCTCCCCAATTACTTCTGAGGCAAAGCAAGCCCAAAAGGGTCTGCTGGGGATGAGGAACTTCTTGTTCTGCACATCAGACCAGCAAAATTCCAGACCCTGCAACAGCTGGCCTGAAGATCTGGCTCCAAGACCCCAAAGATCAGCTAAGCCCAAGGAGAGGAAAATCACCACAGTGCACCAGTTCCTCCTCTCTTTCACTTAGTGAATCAAAAACCACGCAGGCAGCAGAGCTGGAAGCAGCATCCTGTACTTTTAGGCAGAGACACAGCCGAGTCCTTCCTGGGGTGAGAACAGCCCTGAGCATCCCAGGGCCCAGAGCCAAACCAAGGAGCTCCAGGCTCTGCAGGGACAGGGTTCACAGAGTCCCCTTGGAGGACTCTGGTAGGGACAGGACAGTGCAGGCTGCTGGGCCACCAACCTGGTGGGTCTGGGCCACCAACCTTGTGGGTCTGGGCCACAGCCCATGGCCAGCTGTGCCAGGATGTTAATGGTTAAATGCTCCAGAAACTGCCTTGGTGCAGAGCACGCAGCTTTATCCAAGTGCTCTTCCAGCAGGACCTGAAGCCACCAGAGCTCCTCTCCCCAGCACCCAGTCCCAGGCTCTGTCTTCTGCATTTATTCTCTTGCTGGACCCCCACACCTATTTCTTTCTCCCTCTCCCTCCCAAAAGGCAGGAAACCCCCTCCCTTTGTGCCTCCCTGGAGCAGCATCAGCCTGCTTTTGTGGGCTCCATCAGCTGCAGAGCTCTCCTGGGGACAACCAGGAACCCACCAGTGCTGCTGACACAGCAGCACATCTCCAGCTCCTTTCAGCAGGAGACATTCAAATGTGCTAAATGGGTCATGCTGTTAAAACAAATATTCTCAAGCTAAATTTCTGAAGTACTGCAAAGGGACAGATGTGGGAATGCTGCAGCATCCAAAGCCTCTCTGTCACTGGCAGCTGCAGCATCAGGTGCCAGAGCACCAGCTGCAAAACTGGCATCTGCACACATAGAGAGTTCCTGCTTGTCCCTGTCCATTCTGAACAGTCCAGCCTGGCACTGCTGGACAGTAACACGAGGTCCTTTGGCTTGAGATTGATCTTGACCTTAAAGGAAATCCAGAGATTACAGCACATCCACTCCATAGAGTGGCTGCATTGTCTGACTCAAAAATTATTGCTGTCCCATAGCACCAAATTCCTGCTGCAGCCTGGAGTGGGATCTCTGAGATCACAGCTGATTTGGCCCCATGAACAGCTGCAGCCCCAGTGTTTCCAGCCTGACAGCCATGGTACAAGCAGCCCCACAGCTGGGCACTGCAGAGCAGCAGCAGGTTTGGAGGACAGAGGTGCCATCCCTCACTCACACTCATTCTCCAGCCTGGCCAGGGCAAAAGCCAAATGGACATTGGCAGATTAAGGCTGATGACCAGCAATTGAATGCCAGTACTAATTGCTTATCCTTCTTTAGTAGTAATCAATGCCAGCCTGAACCAAATGCCAGTGTCTGGATTCCTTCAACATTTAAATGTTCCTCCTTTCCTCGCCCCTGGCATCTGGGAATGCACAGCAGATCCAAAAGATGTGTTAACCCACACAGCTCAGGATGGAAACGCTGCCTCCCTGAAAAAAAAAAATCTCTATGCAGAACTGTCAAATCAATAATTTACATTAAAACTCCTCTTTTTTCAACATTTTGGAATGAAGACTTGCCTCTTGGAAAGCCTTTTCACTAAGGTGCGGGGTTGTGAAAAAGCGGTGTATTTCTTTATGTCACCATGCATTTTAATTAAACGTGCTTTCAAATCTATAGGAAGTATAATTTCAACGAAAATGAATACATCATGAGATTGACTGTATAAATAGATAGTCATGTGCCTTCAACCATGGAAAAAATTGCGGTGTTTTTTTCAACAGGACTAGGGGATTTCTCTGCTTTGTCAGAAGCTTACTACACTGCACAGCCTCCCCAGGATCAGAGATGCAAATGGCCTTGAAGGAGACATTTCAGTCTCTTTAGAAGTTAGCCAAAAGGTAGTCCTAAAAAAGAAATAATCAGATTTTTAAATAAATAAATACTTGAATGCAAGTAACCACAATATAATCAGCAGTTTTTTGTTCAACAAACAGCCACAGCCACCTATCACCCCCACATCTCAGTACTTTGCACTCTCCAGAGTCAATGGAGGTTGTTCAAGGATGATCTGAAAGTTCATCCAGAAAGTACCACAAAGCACATCAAAACCAGCACAGCAGGCAGAGATGTAGCAATGTATTTAGACAGCTTAAACCACAGAGTGCCCCAGCCAAGCTGCTTTTAGTTATTCTTACCAGAGGCCTCTAGAATTCATTGAGATGTCTTGGTTTGAAAAGCCAGGTGTCTGTTAAGGAAGGCAGGAGCCTCCCTTGAAATGGAAAATGTAAATCCCCTGTCGTGGTTTGACATGGAAGTGAATTTTTTCCAGGAAGTTGGGTCAAACCAATCAGTGGTCAGGTTTGGATATTGGCACCTGGAGTGACCACTGAAGGCATGGGCACGCCTCTGAGAACACAGGGGGTTAAAAGCAAGAACTCCCAGGAAAACTCTCTCTTTTGGTTCCGGTCGTCAGAGAGTGCAGACTCTCCCCTGCCCAGCCATGGGCTGGGTGGGGGAGGGGAAGCCACGTGGCCTTGTCCAGGTAGACCGAGGGGCTGAGGGTCTGGAACCGAGCCAGCTCCTGTGGACGGAAGGGTGGAGAGAAGCGGAGATGCCTTTGTTCCCCCCCCTACAGAGGGAAAGTGACAGAGAGCCTGGCGGCACCTGGAAATCTGCCGGCAGAGGAGAAGGAGAAGGGGGGGGAATGCCCAGCGTGGGAGGCGGAACGCCGGACTGAGATATCGGCCGTCCAGGGAGTCTGAACTTTTAACCCTTTCCAGGAAATGAGGGCTTTTTAAAAGTATTACTCCTCCTTGATTTGTAGTGGAAGAGAGATAGTCCGGAACCTGAGATGTTAGAAGAAGAAATATTTAGGTGGGAGGAGATGATGAAGTAGCTTTTGGCTGGACTTTTCTTGTTAGCCATAGACTGAACCAAAATCGCCTGCAATAGAGACTGCATTTTAGGGGGATGCAGTGGTGACCCAGGGAGACTGTTTCAGCTTCGAACAGCACAAGAATGGAATGGCGAGAAACGAAGAGAGCTGAAGAGGGAATGGTGATACCCTCTGTCTTCGGGAAGAAGATGAGTCCTATTTTTGGACCCCTCAGCCCCAGGGGAAAATGGGGGGGACTGTAGTCCCAGGATGAGAAACTGAACTGTTATATCTTTGGGTCCGTGGCAAAGCATCCTTAAAGGAGCTCTATGAGCAATCTGTCCATGCATGGTGGTGAGAGCACTGTGACATGGAATGGAGAGTGCCCCACTGGCAGATTTTTTTTTCCGGGCGGTGGCCATGTGTGACAGGGAAACACAGGGTGGCAGCTGTGTTTCCTGGGGGGTCTGTGGTGCAAGAGAGACTTCTCTCTCCCTTGATAGTTTGAGTATGGATTACCTGAAGGGTGGTAATTTGATCAGAAATCCTGGGTGATGTTTCAGGGCTGGGTGTTTTTTGGAATTGGGAGGAGGAGGAGGGGTGTTTTAAAAGGTCTTCATCCTGGATTTAGTTTATGTGTTTTCTGTATTAGTAGTAGTTTAATAAAGTTTTTTTCCTTTGTTATTAAGCTTGGGCCTGCTCTGCTCTGTTCCTGATAACATCTCACAGCATTTATTTAGGAAAGGTGCATTTTCATGGGGACGCTGGCATTGCGCCAGTGTCAAACCATGACACCCCCTCTCTCTGAATTATTATAATTTTGAAATTAAGGGGCTCTCAGGCAAAGATATGGGAGCAGGAATAACAGTTCTTAATAGGGAAGAAAATTAAAAACAAACAAACAAACAAAAAAAACCAAACCCCAACAACAATGCAGTAATACAAACCAACACTGCCAGAGTCAGAGCAGGCCCTGGCACCCTGTGGGTCAGGGTGGTGGCAGCAGTCCCATTCCATGGTGGCTCAGCCCTCCTGCAGTGCCAGCTGTGCATCTGCTGGAGCAGGGATCCTGGACAAGGCTGGAGTTTTCCTCTGAAGGTCCATGGTGTAGCTGGGCTTGGTCTTCCTCTGGGAATGCAGCGGGGCAGAAAGCTGCTCCTCTGGGAATGCAGTGGGCAAAAGCTGCTGTGGTGTTCCCAAGATCTCAGATTGTATCCAGGTAGGAATGCTTGGCTCCTCCCCTGGGCAGAGCCTCTCCCCATGGGATGATGGAATTTTCTCAGCCATGCAGGGACACTCCCTGGCCATGAACAGAAGAGATCCCCTGGAGGGAGGATTGGCTGTGGGAGAGATAAAGAAAACTGCCCAATGAACAGGAGAGAACTGCCCCACCTCTGACAGATGGAAATAGAATACACACATCTTACAATCCAGGACACAAGGTTACTAAGACATAATTTGTACTAAATTAAGAAAAAAGAAACTAAAAAACAAAATTCCAAGACCACAAGAACTAAATAAAAGAGAACAGTGAAGCACCTAAACTGTAACCAATCACATATCCTGAGAAATGCATATAAACCACGTGAACAAGATAGAAACAGCAATCAAGAAATGCATGATCAGCGTGTGCAGTAGTGTTAGAAAATACAAATAAAAAAATAATGTAAACAACAAAGTAGCTTCTGCTTAATGACATTAGTTAGTTGTCCAAGAGTCCTAATCTCCCACAGGGAGACATTTCTGATGATGCTGTGCAGAATCCCCATTGCTGGGGACACTTCCCCTGCAGGGGCTTCTCAGGCTGCTCTCACAGAAGCAGTCTCAGTTCTGAACTGCCCAAAGTTACAGTGGTTTCTGCCTGTGTCTCAAAAACAAGGGAGACTTCACTGGGTCAGTGAAATGAGTGGATGGTGCTGTCCCTCTGCTCACAAACCATGAGCCCAACCACAGAGGAAAGGTAAATGAAAACCTTTAATTTGGGTTGCTTCAAGCAAACTACCGAAGACTCAATTTTACAGGGCAGCTTCTATTGTGTAAGCAGAATTATCATCAGTTTTGGTTCTAATTTCCAGTGCTCAAGACTTCTGCAGCTCAGTGCAATAAAATGAGGCAGATAAGGACATTGCACTTAAGAAATCTGGCTTTGGTCCTGGAGGGATGATGGCTGCTCTGAAAAGCCTTTCCTCCAGATGACAAAGCCTGTGCCTCCAGGACTAAAATAAACTGTCCCAATGGGATTTTTCCAGGGAGTAAATTCAGTCTGGCACCACAAATTATGGACTGTTAATTTCAGCTGTAAAGACTAGTGCATGGAAAGCTCAAAAGTGCTGAAACAGCCTGCCAAGAGAGCCAGCGGAGACGTAACTTTGTTATTCCCATCCCTGCAGAGTGACAACAGCTTTTACCTGTTTAATTATACGTCCCCTAAATCCTCTTTAGGTGAATGAAGCAGGTCTTTGTTTCACAGCTGAGTGGAGGTTTAATGGTGCAACCCAAAAGGTTTCTGGTGACAAGCCACACACCCCAGCTGAGGCAGGGCACTTTGGACTTCTGCTCTCTCCTCCCAGATTAGAGAAGGGCTTGCATCATGCACAGCTCCTCCACCTCCCAGGCACACCAAAAGCTGCCTCACCATGGGAGGTGACGTGAGCAGATGCTTTGTGAGGAGCCAGCCACATCCAGGTTTCTCTGTGCTCTGGGGGTTCACTGTGCTGGGCACTGCACCTTTGCTTGCAGTACAAGAGAGCCTGCGTCATCACAGATTTTGGTCTAATAGGCAGAACACCACTTGGAGAGGATGAAAGTATCATCAGCACTTTAGAGACAGGGAAGGAAGTCACAGCAAGATGCTGTGATTTTCTTAGGGTCATCAGAAGTGCAGATAAGCAGAGATGAAACCCGGCCACGGGACCTGGGGGAAGGCATCCTGGCCTGTTACCAGGAACAGTGTGGCCAGCAGGGCCAGGGATGTGATTCCTCCCCTGTGCTCAGCACTGCTGAGGCCACATCTCCAGTTCTGGGCCCAGTTCTGGGCCAAGTTCTGGGTCCAGTTCTGGGTCCATTTCTGGGTCCCTCAATTTAGGATGGATGTTGAGATGCTGAAGCATGTCCACAGAAAGACAAGAAGGCTGATGAAGGGTTTGGAGCATGTCTGATGAGGAGCAGCTGAGGGAGCTGGGGTTGTTCAGCCCGGAGAAAAGGAGGCTCAGGGGTGACCTGAAAGGAGATTGTAACCAGGTGGGCTTTGGGTGTTCTCCCAGGTTAGTTTTGAGAGGACAAGAGGACACAGCCTTAAGCTGTGCCAGGGGAGGTTCAGGTTGGACATTCACAGGAATTTCTACACAGAAGGGGTGGCTGGACACTGGAGTGGGCTGCCCTGGCAGGTGGTGGAGTCCTCAGTGCCACGGTCTGGGTGACAAGGTGGTGCTGCTGGGTCATGGGCTGGACTCGCTGATCTCAGAGGTCTTCACCGACCGAACTGACCCTGTGATTCTGAGGTTCTGTGACCAAACATCCTCATCGTGGACCATAAACAGTGATAAGAGCACTGAGGAAATAACCCAGAGAGTGCCACATATGGACTCAATTATCAATTTTTTTTCCCTCTTCTGAAGAAAACTGTCTATTCAGGATGTCCCAGGAATGGACCAAAGTGCCAGGAACACAACTGTGGTGCAGCCCTGGGTGGTGTTACCAGGCTGGCCATCACAGGGCTCACCCACCACTTCTGGCCTCCTTGGACACCTGCCTCTGCTATGGATCCCTGGGCTTTCTCAAGCTCAGAAGCAAAATCCACTTCTGTTTCAGGTCTCTTGAAGTAGGATTTCACACTGAATGGGTCTCCCAGCACAGATTTGGCAAATCCCATGTTTCATCTCTTTTGAGATGGAAACACACAAAAGCATTTCTTTCCTCTGCCATAAAACTTCAACCTGTGAAGAAGAAATTCTGATTTCATGCCATCCCTCCCCAGAGCACCTCAGCTGCCAGTGCCCCCCCCAGCAGGCACTGGGTACTGCTGCCACAGCCTTTACCGCACAATGCAGAAAACACATCTGCTTTGGGACTTTCTGATAAACACTACAAGGGGTCCAGACTGGTTTCGGGAGAAACTGCTTCATGGTGTGGCCCTGCTGCTGCAGAAGACATCTGCTGACATGACCAGCAAGCTGCCTCCTCTTCTGGCAAACCTCTGAAGAAGTAGAAAAGAAGTAGAAAGGCTTTAGAGGCAACACATCCTGTCCTTGCAAAGTAAACAATTCACAGAAGTGCCGCGGAAGGGAAGTCACAGGGGTATGACTCACTCCCAGTATAAAAATCAGCCCAAGAATTCCATTACACCATCCTGCCAGAGGGGTCAGCTGGATGCTCCTCCATCCTGCAGCCCTCAGCTCACTTCTTGCTATCACAGGTAACACCTTCCCCCCAGCTCCATCCTTGTTGGTTCCCTGGAGGGAACTGGGTTCCCTCCCAGCCGGAGGGCTTTGGGTCCTCCCAGCCCTTCAAACACTTCCAGGAGAGGGGTGGTTGATGCCCTTTCCTCCGTGAACAAGACTTCTGCTCCCAGTACTCCTTAACCCTCCTGGAACGGTGACAGCTCACTGCCACCTCTCTTCAAACAGTGCCACAACATTTTAAACAGGAGCCTTGCCACTGACTTCTCACAGCACCAGCAATGCAGGCTTCAGTTCAAGGGTTTGCTCTTTTCCTGAGAGGCCTTGGAGGAAAATGAAAAAATAAAAAGAAAACAAGGTATCAAGAGATTCCAAGATAGCAGAAACTAAGTATTTTGCTTCTGATACTCTCCAGATTTTATACCTGCTTTCACAGCATTTGAGGCCTTTATAAAAATTTTTGAATATTTGAGATTAGCAATAAGAGAAGATCAAGTAAACCATATAAAAATACTAGCAATATTAAGTAAACACTTAAGTGTTCCCTGCTATGGACCCCATTATGAGATTTAACTTTGAAAAACTCATACAAACTTTGGAGATGCATGGAAGGTGTTGCAAGATGTGGTGAAGAGAGGAATACAAGAACAAGCTCCAATTTGAGCTATTTTTGTGCCAATCTCAGCAGCCCAGGAATTTACAGAGGGGATGTCTTAAAAAGAATGCCAGTCAGGAAAAACCCCCAAATTCCTTCAAATGTGTGTCATAACTGTATAGCTGGAGCTGAATGATGGGAAGATCTTTCAAATTCCAGATCTAAAGCTAATCCAGGAACTTGCATTTTAGGCCAGAGTGAGAAATACCACTGGGTTTTGGTCCTCATCAGATTAAATTTTCTAAAAATATTTGCAGATCAAGTTAATTGTATCTGCAGCCCTTCTCCTAAAATGTCATGCAAATTCTTCTCATTCTTCCCTCCTGAATATTCCCTTCACACACAGCAAGCCTACACCCATGACAAGAGAAGTGAAGCAGGGACAGGTAATTTCTCACATGAGGGAGAGGAAACACCTGAATGGCACCTCATGATCTGGTCAGTCATTCAAACACTTGCCTGAGCAGCAGTACTGAAATTTGGGGATGTGTTTAAATATTTTTAAGAAAAGGGACTACAGAAAAGCTAGTGGGGGTGGAAACGAGGGATGAATCTGTAACAGCTAATCTTGTTTGGCACAACTCTTTTTGAGAAAGAGCTGGAAAATCTTGCAGTGCACAATGAAAAATTAGAGATGGCTTAATCCTTTACCCCCTGGGCGTGGGGGAAAAACTTTGGACTGTGGCAAGCTGGGATCCAGTGCTGAAAATAGATCCAGCTCTGAGAGCAGCCCTTCCAGAACCTGGAGCTTACACTGTCCCGTGCAGTGGATTTCAACTGAGCTCTGTCTTGTACTCATCAGCCCTGCTGTGCCAAAACCACAGCAATGTGGGATGCTTCCCCTTTCCAGCTGGGCCAGTACCAGCTGTACAAAACAGGTCGATTATGGTCAGTGCAGAGGGCACAGAGACACATGCAGAGAAACAGCCTGATGGCAGACTCTTTCTAACCCTAAGGAATATACAGCTCTTTCATGTAACTGATGTTGAAATCTCCTCTGGAAATTTGACACTTTTATAAGCTCTCTATTCTCAGCCTTTTGATCTGATGTTCCCCTTTATGTGGAGAAGATGACAATTTATAGTAGCTTAGTTGACTGTGAAGAAACACATCACAAGATCAAATATTTGGGGATTTAGAACAACATGCACCAAAATCTGCTGTTCAGCCACATTACTGATCACCTGACAGTGGGAGCAGGAATTTCTTTCTGTATTGTTAAGCACACTGCTCTATGAAACCTGCATTACAGGCTGAAGAGTGATGAAGGTTAATAACAACGTTCACATTGATTTCAGAATGAGTCCTTTGGTTTTCCTGTACCTGCCCCAAAAACCCTGCAGGGAATCATCATCTTACCCCTCTGGAGAAGCTCTGTGTGGCTGGGAAGACTTCAAATGACTTGCAGTCACTCTGCCCCAGCCCTGCCACTTACAATCATATTTATACGCCCTCATATTTATGCTCCCTTTGTATTCATTCATTAATATGTGTATCTTCTACCCTAACAATGGAGCTGCCCATTGCTATCCTCCTTTGTGCCAGAGCCACTGAAGAGCTGCTCAGTTTGCTGATGAAGGCACCACAGCCAGACCCAGAGGAGCCAGCTCACAGCCAGCTTCCCTTCCCTCTCACTGCAGACAATTATCTGGACAAGCATGGAGCCAGAAGTCAGACTGGGGCAAAGAACAGAAAGCCCTGTGCCATAAACTCTTCCTGGCACTGGGCAAGGAACAGACCTTGTTTCTCTGCCACCTGGAGGCTCTCAGTGCTGCCCATGGGATGTTCTGGAGTTGCCTGGCAGCTGCAGCAGGTACCCAGTGAAAGGCTCCCATCCTCCCTGAAGGACACCACCAGTGTTCAGAGATAAGAATTTTTTCAGAGATAAGAATTTTTGATTCTCACCCCCCATTTGAGGGGTTCCACAAAGAATGTGCTCAGATGGAGCTGCTCCCTCAGACAATAGAGGTACAAGCCCTTAGATGAGCCTCAGAAGGAATTCAGTCCTGCTCCTCCCCTCCCTGGGACGGAGCCTCTACCTACAAGACAGGCACAGGAACAGCAGAGGCAACAAGGACATTTTGAGAAAGCACTGAAAAAAACCATCCTAGGGACCACACCTACATCAGATTCTGATCCAAACCGCCCTGGATTTTGTTCATTCTGAACATGAAAATGCATGAGGTGCTTTAGGCTTCCAAGACTTTCAGGCTCCAACCACAGGGAGGACATCCAAACGCTGCTGGGCTGGAGCCAGCCAAGTGCAGATCTCAGCCCAATACACAGCTGGGCTACTGACAAGGAAAGGGAACATATCAAGGAATCAAAACATATAAAAGTGCATATACTGCAGGCTGGCTTATAAAATCAGTCTAAGTGAGACAATTTGCTTTCACTGCCAATGAAGATCTATTAGGAAATACTTTTCTGGCTACCAACATGTTTATATGTATGTTTTTAAAAATTATATTTGTTTATGTGCTGAAATTCAGATGGTTTCACAACAGTCCTGACACTGAAAACACAAGCTGGGTTATATACTAACATAATTTGGTGGGGAAATCCATATAAACAATTTATCTCTAACTGTTTATAGTAATTCTTACGTAAATGGGGAAAGACAGAGGACTTCAATCCAGCTCAGTAACATCATCTTAACCATGTGGCCTCTTAATATGGGGGGGCTGAGACACTACCCTGCCCTCAGCAGTGTTCATCCTTAGCTTTGTGTTGACAGCTCATCTGGATAACTTTAAAAGGAGCAGGAATTTAAGCATGCCTTCAAGGGCAGAGACAAGACGAATTTTTTACTAGTAGCTATTAAATAATTGTTCACTCTTAACTAGATGTGCAAAGAAATGCAAGAAGGATATGGTTCCTATCGTTACTTCAGTGATTTTTTTCCTGGAATCCCATTGGAGTACTGCAGTCCAAAGCGGAGCTGTCCTGACTCTGCTGTGATGAACTTGGACCAGTGCTATGAGCGTAAGATCAGAACTGAGAGCAGGAAACATTTCTACAAAAAGTGCTCAGAAATTGGAACTGTGTCGCCCTGTTCTTTTAAAAGTTTTAAAGTTCTTTTAAAAGTTTTCTATACCTTCTGATGTTTACATATTTCTACTGGAGTTTCTCGTGCACTGTCATGTAAATAATGATTGTTTTACATTCTTCTTTGTGAGAAGAGAGAATTAATAGACTGTTGGTTTAACCAGTGTGGTTGGAGAGGCAACAATTTTATCCTTCAATCCACTGCCACTTTTAGAATTCTATATATTGCAAAGTCAGAAATAAAGTTCCTACCTTTTGCTTCCTTTTACTCTTTCGATCTTAGTGTGCGTGTGTGAGTTATTTTGTGTTGTAGTGTGACAGAACTGAATTCCAGAACCGCTGGAATTCATCTGCAGACTTCATCTGAGCTCTGCTTGTGGGACTAAGCAGGTAACTCGAGTCTCACATGGTCAGGTCTGCTTATGTCAGTGGTGGGACAGTTCCTGATGTGCCTGGAGGGGTCCCTCCCTTGTGGGAGCCTTATCCCTACTCTGCCACTAGTTTTTCACTGATGCAGTTTCAGTGAAAGGGCTGTGGTACACAGGACTGCACAATCATGAACTCCCTGCCCAAAATACCTTCTGTTCTAAGTCCAGAAAAGGGGCATTCACATTCCAGCTCGTAGGGAAACAAAAGTGGTTAAGTGATGAGCATGAAGTCAGATGAGCTGAAACAGATCTGGAATTATAGCACATCTGCCTTGATTTCTGAGCCAGGACTTCAGTGACAGGGTGATGGCTATTTACCCACTGCCCCCCTTCCCCTCAAAGAGCTTTATCTCACTTGTTTGGAGACAGAGGAAAAAATATGGGGACACGCAAAGAAGATGAATGTTTAATTTTCAGTTGCAGCCAGGAATCAGCAGAAGATGTGATCCCTGCAGCACCCTGCATCTAGCCCAGACATTAATCCCTTTTGAGTAATACTCAGCAACACAGACCACATCCTCCACAGAGCATGACCTTGTCACTGGCTGTGGCACTCAAAACTGGTAGACCAGGAATCTCAAGCTGCTTTGAGAAGACCCAAGTGCCTTGCAAGTAAAGACATTCACATGCTTTTCCCCTTCAAGGCAGTGCTTAGCTCTCCTTTCCCTCTCATTCATTGTATTATTTCCCTTTGTGCATGATCTCTTGGGGCTGTGTGCATGGAAAGACTCAAAGTTTCCCTGTTTTTCCTCCTGTACACTTCAGTGTGTCTGTTTCCACTTGGATGAACTATGTGAGCAATGCACACAAACAGGGCATTCTCTAAGTCTACCTCCTACAATTTCCTAGGAAAGCAGTTTAAAGCAGACAACAATTTCTTCTGAATGCCTGCAGCTGTTTCACATCAGCAAGAGATGTTCACAGGTGGGGAAAAGGCACTGGACTGGAGATGTGCCTTCCTGGGGCTTTCCTGCTTGCCTTCTGCCCTTTCCAGAGTGGAGGTGACAGCCAAAGAGAGTCTCTGCTCTCTTTAACCACAGGCAGTTAGCTTCTGGCTCTTCACTTGGACAAAATGTTCTCCTTTTAATATCCTGAAAATGTCTGCTGGATAAAGGCCCCTGGAGACACTGCAAGGCAGCAGGCAGCTCCTCCTCCAGCCAGCACTGCCAGTCCTGATGCTTCTCTCAGTGTGTGTTGGGTTTGCTCAGCCTGGTTTTTGGTAGCAGGGTGACCACAGAGGTGGCTTCTGTGAGGAGCTGCTGGGAGCTTCCACCATGTCCAGCAGAGCCAGTCCCTGATGGCTCTGAAGATGGACATGGTGCTGGCCAAAGCTGGGCCAGTTAGAGAGGTTGGTAACACCTCTTTGATAACAGATGTAAGAAGAAAATCAAAACAAAGTGGAGACAGCTTTTCCTAGCTAGAGAAGGGGAGGAGGTGAGAACCTGTGAGGGAAACAACATGGAGACACCAAGATCAGGGGAGAAGGAGGGGCAGGAGGTGCTCTAGGGGCCAGAGCCAAGATTCCTCTGCAGCCATGGTGAGAGCATGGTGAGACAGCTGTGCCCCTGCAGCCCCTGGGGATCCACAGAATGCAGAGATCCACTCACAGCCCCTGGGGATCCACAGAATGCAGAGATCCACTCACAGCCCCTGGGGATCCACAGAATGCAGAGATCCACTCACAGCCCCTGGGGTTCCACAGAATGCAGAGATCCACCCCCAGCCCCTGGGGATCCACGGGGGATGCAGAGATCTACCCCCAGCCCCTGGGGATCCACGGGGGATGCAGAGATCCACCCCCAGCCCCTGGGGATCCATGGGGGATGCAGAGATCCACGGGGGATGCAGAGATCCACCCCCAGCCCATGGGGATCCACGGGGGATGCAGAGATCCACCCCCAGCCCATGGGGATCCACAGAGGATGCAGAGATCCACCCCCAGCCCCTGGGGATCCACGGGGGATGCAGAGATCCACCCCCAGCCCATGGGGATCCACGGGGGATGCAGAGATCCACCCCCAGCCCGTGGCAGAAGTGCCCACACCAGAGCAGGTGGATGCCTGGAGGAGGCTGTGCTCCAGTGGAAGACTCGGTGGAGAGAGGGGGCCCTGCTCCCAGGGGAGCCCTTGGAGAACTGCACCCCAAGGTAAGAGCAGTTTTGGGAGCTCTGCTGCTCATGAGAGTGAACCCACACTGGAGAGGTTCACAGAGATCTGTCTCCCATGGGAGGGACCCCACGGTCTCACAGGGGAAGGATTCCTTTCCCCAAGCAGCAGAAGAAAATCTGGGGTGACAAACTGACCAAAACCCTCCTGCCTTTTCCCCTGTGCTGTCAGTGGGAAAGAGGGAAGGGCTGGGGGGAAAAGGTGTTTTAAGGGCTTATTTTACTTCTGATTATCCTCCTCTGATTCTGTTAGCAATAAATTCACTTTATACCTTAATGTTGAGTCTGTTTTGCCCTTGGAGTGTTTTCTCCTTATCTCAACTCATGAACCTTCTGTTAATTTTTTTTTTCTCTCCTCTGCCCAGCAGTGGCAGGGGAGGGTGATTCAGTGACTCCCCTGGGTGCCTGGCATTTGGCCAGTGTCAAAACTTGACACAGTGTTAATAATAGAGGGGTACAAAAGAAACATTTTAAAATAGAATGTTTTCACGTCATGAGCTCGAGTATTCAAATTTGAGGAAATGTTAGAATGCAAACTGCTTTGCAAATGCTAAATATAATTCTAGTTATCTGTGTGCAGGTGAACCACACATTCTCAGGACACCAGGTCTCATTTGGTGCACAGCAAATATCATCCATTAGGGATGGATCTGATCCAGTAAGAAAGGAAGATCTGTGCTGTCTACATTTGCCACAGAAGCTGGACCATACACAGGCCACAGAGCAGAGGACTGCAAGCTGACAGACAGCTGACTCACAGATGACTTCAGGAAAGCTTTATAATTTCATTTTATCCCTCCACAAACAGCATATTTATGTGCTGCTGAGTAAATAACAAAACCAAAACCTCTTAAAAGTGGCTGCTAATGGTGCATTCCTCATTCTCTGAGATGCCTCTTGTTTTCACAGCCACATGGATCCACAGCTGCAGGTTAGATGAAAAGGTCATTTGCACTCTGACAAATAAAATAAAATGAAGGAACATCCTCACCCTTGCCCTGAGGGCAGTAAAGTCCCAGAGCATGCAAACAGAGCAAGAATATGACCGGTGAATAAAGGTTTGCCCTGATTTCTGTACACAGCAACCAAGTCAAAGATGCAGGGGCAGCTCTCAGGCTGCATTTCCCAGCTTGTGGATGCTCAACCCATTAGCCTTCACAGTAATTTAACACACAGGTGCAGTCTGAGGCGTCCAAAAGAGATTTCTGCTTTGAATTTGTTGTATAGACGGTGCCCAGTGCTAGTTTGAATTTTCAGTTCTTTTGTAGCGTTCCTAGTACCAACGTTAATTTGACATAGATTCTTCTTGTGCACAAAGACCTGCTTACTCAGCATGTACAAGCAAGAGAAGAATGGTCTCTGATTTAGAACAACCACACCTGTGCTCTGCCAGCTCAGCTCTAAATACAGACATCAATTCACACACACGAGGTAAAGACACAGCCTTAGAGCCTACCTTCTGCTAGACTGATTCTCGGGCACCTAAAATTAGACTAAGTTTTAAATCAAAGTACTTAGTGCCACCTCCGCATCCCACTCAAACCCCAAACCGCAACGTCACACCCAATCACTGATGACACCTTTCTAGATGTGAAGTGGCAGCTACCTGTTTCACTTGTAGTTTGAATGGAGTCTGTCCTATTGGCATAGGTATCCTCCTGCCCACAAATACCACCAGTCCCTGATCAAGCAGAATCCTTCCTCCTCAAGCCATTTGCAGTGCCAGACGTCAGAATTTCACCTCCTTTCTTCCCTGATCCAACTCAAAGAATCAAAAAAAAAAAAAAGAAAAAAAAAAAGAAAGAAAATCCCCTGCTAGTTCTTTACACTAGGACAAGCTGGGACTCAATGGGTTTTGTCCTCAATAAAGCCCACAGCAGATTGAAACAATTACTTGTGGGTGTACTACCCAAAAGCAGGACAGACATGAATCACAGATGTGGTGCCACAGTGCCAACAGGGATAACTTTGGGATGACAACTGCTAATGACAGCAGGGATGGGTTTGGGATCCCTGCAGGGTCTCACCTAGAGTGGAAACAGTGCAAAGGCCAGGAAGAGTTACTCCTGTGGGGAGGCATTTGCCCACAGCTCACCATTTGCATCCAAGTTAGCATAGGTATCCTTTGAGTTGGCTACATTTTATTTACACCAAGTTCTTGTTCCGAGAAGAGATTTACTGCTTAGGGCACACAAAAAAATCAGCAACTTCAGCAAGATACCCCAAGTGGTTCCCCTTTCAGATCCTGATGAGATTCCTTATGTTCCTCCCTTCACCATCAGATGGCTTCTCTGAACTACACGTGAGAGTCGGGGACCACCAAAACTTCACAAATTATTGGCTCTCTTGGCTTATGAAAGTTTGTGACCAAAATAGATAACAGCATCAAACAGCACAAGTGATGGTGAGACTCCCAAACAGTACTGAAAGAGAAAAACACAGCACACTTCAAACACAGAAGCTTTCTGTGTTTAAATCTCAGGCCTTGGGTTTATTCAACGTGAAAACATGAAATACTTCACACCCTGTAATGTGATGAGTAAGGCTAGGATTGCTGGACAGCACACAAAAGAGGTGGAATAAAAAAAGCCAACTGAAATTGGAAATCACCTTGTACTTTTAAGCCTTTTCGCAGCATTCATTGGAGTTTATTTTTAAAAAGGCTGGTGGCTCTGAAACAATACCAGACATGACCAAATTCTCTGTTTCACCTTGACTTTCACGGCTCAAATCCATCATACACGAATTACTGCTGTTACATTTTACATGTACTTATCTAAGATTTTAACCACTTTTAGGCACGGAGTATTTGAAATAGTGGCAAGGCATTATCCTAAAGCCCTATTTTTGGCTAGCAGCAGAAGGATTATCAAAGGAAATTATGGCAGATCCTGGCAAAACAGTAACTGTTTTATCCATCCCTACAACTGAACTTCCCCCAGGCCCAGAGCTGGCCTGTGAAACAGCACGGAATCTGTGCCAGGAGACATTTAATCAGTCTCTGCCTTGTGTCTCACAGCTTTCTTCCCAGTACTGTTGTCTGCAGAGAAATTATTTGATATGGAGCCATCAGTCAGATGGTGTAAAAACCCTTCATTTCCTTTGAGAACAACACTTCCCAAGACAGAAAAATTCTATTTAAAAAACCCACAGTTTTTAACCTACAAGGCCAGGTCCTCCTGCAACAGCCTCAGCAGAGCTGTGGTAACTTACAGAGGATGACAACTGCTTCATTTAGAAAGCTGTCAGGGGAATGCAGGGAAACATCCTGCCCTGCAGCTGCTCAGGGACATTCTGCTTGCACACTTTTCTATTTCTGCCTCATTTCCAGCACCATTCCTGGCCTTCTCTGCAAGGAGCAAATGTGTGACACCTTCAGAGGTGCTCCCCATCAGAGAAGGGAAAGCTTAGCTGTGGTGCAGTTCGGAAGGGCCCTCCTAAGGACACAGCTCATCAGATTTTAAAGTTTTTAGGTGTTAGAAATGAAGGTTAAGGAATTGCCTGTCTTTGAGAGTGGTTAGCAGTCTGTTACAGCTGCAACACGGCGTGTCCCAGAAATGTTTGTGCAGATCAAAACTAACAGCAGCTGAGATCAGGGCCTTGCCATTGCCAAAGGGAGTCTAAACTTAATGTCTCTTGCTGCAGGCACTGTGATTGACCTTAGGGAGGGATTCAGGAGTGAGAGAGCTTCTGAGAGAAGAGATCAGGAGCTGTTCCTGTCCTGGACAGAGAAGAGCCAAGAGTGAAGCTGAGCCTGGGAAAAGTGGGGTGGGAGGAAGAGTTCTTAAAATTATATTTTTGTTTCTCATTATCTCATTCTGTAATCAACTGGCAATAAAATTAATGAAATTAAATTTATTAACCAAAAAAAGTAAATTAACGGAATCATTCTGGCGTCAAATCTGGTTTTTATGTGATGGTGCTGGGTGACTGATCTCCCTGTTCTTATCCTGACCCATGAGCTCTTCCATCTTATTTACTCCCCATGTGCTGTTGAAGAGTGAGACAGAGCATGCCAGGGTGGGCACCTGGCAGACTGGCAAGTTTGACCCACCAGAACCAGCAAAATGCACAAAAATCCCTGAAAAGAGCAGCAGTGTTCTCCCTTCTCTGAACATCATCTGAATATAATCATCATCTGACATAATTCGAGTCACATGGAAATCATGCTCTCTCCATTTTTGTTTCATTTCTGTAAGATACTTCTCTTTGATTTCAGGGTATGAAAAGGTCACACCCAATGGGGATGAGAGAATAAAAAAAACATGTTTAGAAGTCTCAGCAGCATCTCAATAAAGGCCTAGAGAAGAGCTGAAATTGTCTGTGGCCATCCATGTCTTTGTGCATTATTGCACAACTGTCCTGCACAGTTTATGGTTATCTGGATCCTGTGCCAACTCTTTCACACAGTGCAGCAAGGCCATCAGTCATAGGAAGGCACGTGGAAGCCAGGCTGCCTCATAATTATGTGCAATAAACCACGAGGACAATAATTAAATCCTAATTTCATCATCTGCTTAAATACGTAAGGCTGAGGAGCCCTTCTTACTTCTCGAAATTCTGCTTTTCTCTTGAAGCCTATATTTGACAGGGTAGCAAGGGAGAAGCACTGAGCACAAACTAAAGCCTCCAGGATAGTGACAATATTCCTCGGGGTATAATTTAATTCCTTATTTTCCGTGGTTGGAAGAGAAAGGAAGTAACTCACATAGGGGTTTACAAAGCAGGAATGCATAACATGTTTCAGCTTTGCTTCTCATGCTTTCTTTTCCTCAGAAAACAGAGAGTAAGAAAGGAAAAGTAAGAAATCTTTCAAATGGAAAGACTGCATGTGATGAAGCCACAGGCTGAATGCGCTTCCTATGTAAATTTTTAACAGACTCAAGTCCTCCTTTTTCTCACCATTTCCAGATGATGAGTTTTCAAGAAACAGCCCCCATTCTAAGTATTAGCCAAAAGAGAGGCCTCCAGTCACCAGGTTAAGAGATGCTTAGAGGCAAAAAATGTTCTCTATTTGCTTGGCAAGAGAAGGAAATTTTTCAGGTGGAACTCCCTGCTTGTGGCTGGGATGTGTCTGTGCTCCACACTGCAGTCGGCATCAGTCTTAGAGAAAAAAAAATTCCTTTTTTTCTGCAATACGGCCATCTGCCAAGCCAGAAGGACATGAGTAAGGCAGATCCCTGCCTCTGATTCCAGCAGAAGAACCAGCACACTGCAGTCCTCCTGACTCCAGTGCTCACCCGAGTCTCACAGTGGCACCAGACACAGAAATCAGCTTGCACCAGGGAGAAAACCAGGAGCCCCCTGACTTCAGTGGGTGACTGACAGAAGCCCAGAGCAGAATAGCAGTATCACCAAAGATTAACAACTGTGAAGCACCCTGCATCCCTTTCTTTACTAGCTCTACAAGGATTAGTGCTATTAAAATTTCCACCCATTATTCTAATATTACCCTCAGTTTATCTCCTCTTTTAAGGAGCAGCCTCACAAGTCTCCCAGAAAGCTGTTCAGAATGGTCACAAAAATTGTGCCAATTTTCAGCTCCATCTATTAATGAGCTATTAGTTTTGGTCTCAGAATTAACCTTAAACTGAAGGTTTATGTGTTTATAGAGAAACTTGGCATGCTTTGTAAATCTACCATCTGGCTAAGCTTAAACAACAAAAATTCCCCACTCTTTTCAGAGGTTCATTGGCAATGAACCTCTGAAGGCCATCCTAGGAATCCTTTTGCACTATTCCAGGTGATTTAGTTATTTAATTTCTTTTAAATATCAGGGATCAGTACTTCAAATAGGGTCTTCAAACAGCTTCTACAATTATATTAATATTTGAGATTTGTCTTTACTAAGAATTTAAAGTGTTATAAGGTCTTACATTTGAGTCACAAAGGCAATCCATCCTTTTCTCTCCTACTCCACCCTCTCTCAGGAACAACTTCCCACAATATTGCAAAAGTTCTTTCTCCTTTCATCCTAAAAAAGGAACATGGACACTTGATGTTGTTGCCTTCAATCCTCAGATCAAACAGAACTGAGTTTTCTAAAAAACTCCCTCCACAGTAATGACATTAATCCCAGCTGTGTCATCTGCAAACGTCATAGCCAAATTTCTAATTTGGCCTAATTCATAAGGAAGGAATATAATAAATAATGTCAGTCCTCCTTCAATCCTAACTTGGTCCATCTTTATCTTGCAATTTCCATTATTATTTCTGCCACTGAAGAGAAGATCCTTATGGAGGTTACAGATCAGCGTTTTGCTTGACTCTTGGTTATGTCCATAGCATTACCCTTTAAGAAGTTAGTAATCTTTTTGCAAAATATAATAAATTAGTTTTGAAATTACTGCCCTTGTGTGTGCCTGTGTGAAGGTTTTTTCTTTATCCCCTTCCACTGCCTCCCCACCCTCAGTCATCCTTCCTCTTCCATGTCAAGAGTTGATGCATTTAGCAGAAAATTAGGAAATGTATAAATTTCAGGGCAGGAGAGTTTCCCATTTTTGAAGATAGGCACTGTATCTGCTACTTCTCCATTCCCAAATATACAGATTAATAAAAAAAAAAAAAACCTTCAAATCCATCTGCAGTTTCAAGTGCCATTTTTTTCAGTAGCCAAGACAAGAGCTCACTCAGGGACCATTATATTTTCAAAGCAATTAACCTAAATTTTGCTCCCATTCCAGATGTTAGATTTACCTTACCACACTTACATTTTCACTACAGACTCTACCATTAACTTTGATATATCAGCTTTACTGAAAACTGAGTTAAGGCATTAATTCAGGATTTGGGCCAAACCTCAACCTACACAACCTCCTTCAAGAACCTCACTTGTACATCCACTTCCTCCACAGCTGTTCTCCTTCAGTTTATGAGGCCAAATTTTTTTCCTTCCACTACTCGTATTTCTTTTCTCATGCTTCATTTCAATTTATTATCCATGACTAGCCTGAATCCTGTGTGGTCCTTAGACATTCATTCTGTCCTTGCACTCTGCGGGGATCCTGCATTTCCCCTTGCTTGGAGTGTTTGCTCAGCTGGGGAGGTCCATCACTGTTCTTCATGTCACCTTCTTCCTTCATGGAAATGAAGCTGAAGCTTTGTGGTTTTGGCTGAAATTCTATGCCCAGAGTCTGATACTTCCACTTCAGTTTAAGCTCAGCCAGATGTTTGTGTGTGCTATCCCACCCTACCTTTAGAACTGACAAATACCTGGATTTTCTCCTCCACCTGCCATCTCCATGTGAGGGCCAGGGCACCCAGAGTCTTTTTGGTTAGATTAAACTTGTTGTGATGGACCAAAGCAGTATTGACCTCACCATGGCTATTCCCAGCAAGCAATTCCCTCACTAAGGCAAACAGCTCTTTCTCACAAGTGCAAATCAGCATCAATCCCTTCTGAAGGAGCAGGGCTGATTTTCATTTTAATGCATCCAAAAGAAACCATGCTGCTCATACTCTAGAGTCTAGAGGCATATTTGGATACAAAACCAGTTTGGGCTTAGTACTTCATAGTTGAAATTAATTTCTCTAATCAGGACTCATCTTGACTTTCTTGAATTGGATTTTTCTTGAATTTGTGATTCCCCCTAACACTATTCCAAAATAATTGATGAGAAGGTAAGGTATAACACAACAGAAAAATCTAGATAGTTTTGCAGCCCTGGTATTTGTTAGCAAACATGGTGATAAACCACAAAGCACTTAGGTCTCCTTTACACTCCTCAAAGCTTTCTGGGCTTGGTGGTCTTGCAAACAGATCCAAGCTGCTTCTGCTACAGCCATGCACAAGTCACCCAGCTCTCCCTGCCTCACCTGGAAGGCCAAACTGATGAGACACTCACTTTTCCAATACAACTTCAGGAAGTTTAGCTGCATTTTTTTTCCCCAGTTACACCCCAGATCTCAGCAGAGAGGATCAAAGATCTCAGGCTGATCAGCCCAGGCTGTGTGGCACAGCATTGCACACACTCCTCCATGGGCATCCAAGCCCAGATGGCATCTGCTGACATGGTTTCAGAAGTCATGGGACTCTGCAGTGCTCAGATATTAGAAAGGTACAAAAATGCTTCATGGTGACACAAAACCATGAGAGCAGAGCACTAGAAGTACCTCTGTTGTGGGAAAGAAAGCACTGGATGTTTCCTCCTGTCCTGAAGGCTGATGCCAAAAAAAGGAATGTGAGAAGCACTGATGTCCTTCCTGCTTTGGGAAAGATGATCTTGGGTGGGAAGATTTAACACCCATAGCATTCCAGTTAAGAACGCTCAAAGAGAAGAATTTTGGCAGCAGCTTCAGAGGGAAGAATCAACCCACAGGAAGGCAATAGTTTAGAGACTCTCTCATTCTGGCTTTGGCAGTCAGGAAGGTTGGAAAGGGGAAGTTTCTAGACAGAACCCCTGAAGTTGGCTCTTTCACAAAGAGGGTCAGGCAGAAACCACAAGGCCCCGAGATCTTTCCACCCCAAAGAAGACCAAGACCTTTCTCTTTTCCTTCATTCACCTTGCTGATTTCTGCACACCTGCCTTTCACACATCACAACAGCTCTGTGCTCCACCACAGCCCTTTCCAAAGACATATTGTCTCTGCTGACACCCTCAGCCTGGCCACATTGCAGCTGCTCATCTTCAACTGCTCCATGCCAGTTGTGCCCCCACCCGTGGGGACTCAGATCTGTACACAATGCCTGTGCACTTTACACCTGGAACACATCTCACACAGGGTCCCAACCTCAGCCAAGGCATCCTGGCATCACTGTAGCTCGAGTGCTGCTGGTAAAATCTTCCTTAGCACTACCCCTTTTCTAGCCTTGGCCAGACAGCGAGGGCCAGCAATGGAGTTCAAGTCCCAAGTGCTTTCAGAGAAGTGTTAATAGAGTGCCAGGGTACCCCAGATCCCAGCAGCTCAGACCTAGATGATTTTCTCTTTTGCTGTACTGCCCATGACTTTCACTGCACTTGTTCCTTGGACTACAGCTGCTGCTTTCCTTCCCTAGCTTCTCTTACCTCCTTTGAGATATTCACACTTGCCATTTCACTTGTCTCCTTTCCACCCCTTTTGATCCCCATCTAATGACAAAGCACCATGGAGGCACCAACTCATCCTCATGCTCCTGCCACCCTCTTTTCAAAGGGCAACTGTGATGTCTCCAGATTCACTGACCTAACCAGAAATAAAGACTGCCATTCAAGCCAGGAGAGTGAACAACTGAGCACGCGAATGCAGGCAGCACGGAGAAGCTAGACACAGACAAATCCTTTTGGAAAGGAAGGGTCATTCTCTAGTGTTTTGTCCCTGATGTCAGTGCAGCTGTGCTTTGTCACCCCAGGCTGCAAGCACTGCATTGATCGGGGGGAAAAGGTCCCTTGTTCCCTGGTAATTCTTTGCTTCAACCCAAAAGTACAGGTTTCTGCTGTTACTCAGTCCTAGGAAAGACCTCAGGGAAAAGGGAAGGCTGAAACAGCAAGAATTCAGCCTAGAATTGTTTGCCTAGAAAAGTGATTCGGGACGACATCACCACCTGTAACCCCAAGGCTCGCTGTTCTTACAACATCTGAGGGAAATCCCTTAGCAGAATGCTGCGAAACAAGGACAACTTCTCTGGTCTCCTGACTCCCTTCTATTCACTTGGCTTCCACTGCCTGCATTGCTAATGCACAGCTACGCTCCCAAAAGCAGAAGGAATGTGCTCCTCAGATGGGAATTTAGTATTGCTTTCCTCAGCTTCTGCAGTGTAAGGACTTGAAGTCCTTATGAATTGAAGATAGATAATGGGGGAAAAAAAAAGCATCCAAGCCCAAGGAATGTAAGACATAAATTCTCTACTAGCCCACTGCAAGATGATCATGGCAGGTATCAGATACGGGATGCTTGGCACAACCAGCTTGGCTCGGTGTCTGCGAGTGAAGATCTAAATATCCATCCTGTTGACTCATGGATCTGAGCCCAGCTGGTGTGATGAACCACCAGCCTTCCTTGGCTGCAGACTCTCTTTGAGCCCAGAGGAGATGGTTGGAAAAGCAAGAGGAAGGGTTAGGCAGAACAGCCCCACCTCATCACTTCCCACACCAGGTGTTTGTGACTGAAAAGCCCAGGACAAGTCTTACCTTTCCTCAGCACAAGCAGTGCTTGGCTGCGTGTGAGTTTGGGACAGGACTGGTGTCCCCAGGGCCACAACGTGTCCCCATTTCCCTGCATTTCTGCCCAGGGATGTACCTGGAGAGTGTGGTCCAACCTCTGAACGTGGCAGCACAGAGCTGCTGCCGGGCCCAACTTAACAACCAAGGCACAAATAGGAAGAAATGTCAGAAAACAGAAGCGCTCCCACTTCCTACTGCCAGACCTCCTCCCTTGTCACCGAATTGAAGTGAAAAATTAAGACCTCACAATTCTAATAAAGATTTGTAGGGACAATATGTTTATTACAGCGCTGGGCGCACGTAGGGATTGTTTTCTTTTAAAGGACATGCGCGCCCTTGAGAATTCTTGATTCTTTTTTATTACACTATATTAATTTACATATATATAGAATTTTGCAATAGGTTCATGCATATTCATTCTGCTGATTTTGCGTTTTAATTTGTAGTTGGCTTTTTGTGCAGAGAACTCTCTAATTTCTTTATCTATTTCTTGCAGACTTAGCTTTGGTTTTTTTTCTTTTTTGTTTTAGAGTTTAAGGGGCTCTTCTTATTTCTTTACTTTGGAGATTGCATTCTTTCTCCCTGCCTGGGACAGTTCTGCGAGCACAGCAGAGTTAACAGACTAAACAGCATATTTTACCCATGTTAGCAAGCTACTATGTGGCACATTTCACCTAAATCCAAATGGATTTTTACCCCGTTAAATTTTACTCCGATTCATCACACAGGAACAGGAATGCCCGCTCTGGTGGAGGGGGCATTTGGAGAAATGCAGTGTTATGAACCACCCACACACTGACGCAGTTTTACCACCAACACAAAAACCTCTTTATGCCGACTTCAGCATTTTCAACCCTCACTTCTCCCATGCTGAGACCAAAGCCTGGTGGGTGCAGAGAAGCTTGTGGGATGGGCACCAAGATGCTTGGAAACCACCAGCCTGGTCAAGGGGTCACTGCACAGAATTGGGAATATTTTCAATCCGTTTCTTACCAGTTACTGGGTCCTTTGGTGGCGATCATGACCTTGTGTTTTGGAGAAAATTTTAAACTCCTGGAACAGCTTACTGGGGAAGGTGACAAATAGTCCACTTGGTGCTTTTTCATTCAAGACTGGTGTACCCAGCACATACTTGATTAATAAAAGCATAAACTGTGTGTTTCCAGCAATCCCATTTAATATCAAAATACTCTGGATTTCATCATTGGCCTTCTCTCCAGTTGGGCAACATTTTGTCATGCGGGGCATTTTAAATCCCCACTCAAACTGTTGCAGAACAAACAGCTAATTATACAAAAAAAATCCCAAGATTCATTCAGATCTTTTTTTTTTAGATCCAAAGTATTCTGAACGCCAAAGACCCAGGTACGTTTGTGCCAACATTGACTGCAAACAACAAAACCAGAGATTTGCTATGACTCACGGGTGACTTTCTGCATGGACACGTCATATTTACAGCTATCCCTTTCTGCAGTCGTTGCAGAAAGTTCTGAGATGCATCAAATCCAGAAACCAAATGAAAAAAGAAACTGAAACACCAGGCATGCGGAAAACTGAAGAGAGCGTATTATGTAATTATTGTTACTGGCATGGAAAAAGAGGAATGGTGTTCTTTCTGTCAGTGTCAAAGAGGACACGCTGCAGACAGACTGCACCTTCCAACATGGGCAATGGTAAGGAAATACTAGCAGGATTAAATAAGCAGCTGATGTAGCACACAGCAGAAAGGACGATTCATCAGGACTTGAAACAGAATGCCAAATTTTAACAAGAACTTGTTACAATCTATTCTGAAACAAAAACAATTACACCGAGGAAAGTTAATTTGTTTCGGGCAATGCTGGAAATCAGATTTTTGCTCTGCAGCCCATCCTCACACAGTAACACTTGACTTAACAATTCTCAAGATAATTTGCAGAGACAAAATCATTAATGTTGAAGTGAGGGCAGGGTAAAATGAGTTAGGAGTTTGTTAAAGAAATAAAAAGCCACATCAAATACTGCAGAGTAGCACTGGTCCCATTTCAGCCTGGCTTGGCAGAGGGTTCCCTATGTGGATATTCTCAGTTCTGTCAGAGAGGAAAAGAGAAAGATTTCTGCCAGGCTAAGTCTGGGGAAAAGTCCGGAAGGAATGTAAACAATCTATTATCTTGCTTTCCATTCACATTGTTTATAGATATGTTCTACCACACTGACCTGAGTCCAGTGTACCAATCAGGTGAAATGTTTTTACTTTGACCAATGGAATTAATGTTCACGATGTTCTCTATAAAAGAGAGAAGTGCTTTTGAGTAAACGCCTGTCCCTGGCTCAACAGCGTCATCCCTGGAGGGTGTCCTGTACAACTCTGCCTTTTCCTCTTTCAGTGCTGTACATGGGGAGCCTCCTGCTTTGGCTCAAGTCCCCTTTGTCCTTCCCTGTGGCAGAGGTTCTGCCTGCCCGAGTGCTCTAACAGTGAGACCATCCCAAGCCTTCCCAAAATGTCAGAAAGAAAAAGGATTCATGATGAATTGGATGTTATACACTAGAAAGTGATTGCATTACTATAAAGGTCAAGAATACAGGCATAGTCAGCAGCAGGACACTTAATAAAATAGACAGAAATCAAAAAAGGCAACCAAAACAAGGAATTAATAGGAGAAGCTTAGAGCCTGAATACCCACCCCCAAGCACTGCTTAGCTCTTGTCTGCAAAGCATCACAGTCAATGAAAACAGCAGAACACAGGAACCCTCTCCCACTCAGTTCATTGCCAAATCATAACTCTGAAACTGAAATACATTTATTTTTTTCACAGATGTCAGAGGACACCTGAGACTAGTACATTACCTAGCTAATAAAAAACCTTCTATAAATAAAACACAGACTCTTAGGTTTCCTTAGCTGAGCACACCAAAAGCTTGTTTTCACTAACTCTTTTGATGTCTGGACCACTTTGGCCATATCTCTGAAGAACAGGCCTTCTTCAGAGGTATTCCCAAATAGCTCAGGACTTGCTGTGTTAGTGGCTGTGTCAGTACATGGTGTTTGTGACCTCCAGAACATCTCATCCACATGACATTATCACACAACGCTTGAAATGTCAGGGCAGAATTTGACCACTGATCACCTGGAAAAACTGGATCCACCTTCAAAATTACAGTCCTTAATATTGTGTGGCCAATACAGCCTCAGCTATGCTGTTAAAATCCTGGCAATCCCCAGGTGCTTTATCCTTGGAGCTGAGATGCATTGGCTGTACTGTGGCTCTGTGTGATAATCGGTTCAAAGATCATCAGCCATCAAGCTCAGCTTGCAATCAGATAATCAGGGGTGGGCAAGCCTCCAGAGCAATTCCACGTTTACCAGCTGGAGCATTACCTGGCTCTTGTGACAATGAATTGTTAAGCATTTGATGGGTGAAAGCCTGGGTTAATTCCTGATGTGGTAGAAGGGCTAAGGAGAGCAAAATCTGAGAAGAAGCCTGTTCAGGAGCTGTGGTGATTCACAGCCACACTTGTGGTCCTTGCTGCAGTTGTGGTTGCAGGAGCCAGTGGATGATTAGACAAAGGTGGAAGTGGCCCTTTCCCACTGTTTTTTCAGACCTCTCTTTCAGCACTCTGGCAAAGCCCTGAAGGAATTCTGAGCTCACAGACACAGCTCATTCCATCCTGCAGCCTGTGTATAAAAGCAGCACCATGCAGCCTCACAGATATTGCAAAGAACTTGTCTTTCCAAAGAGGCTGAGCACCTATCCCTGGTGGCTCAGAACACCTCGTTTCCAGGTCACTGCTTGGGCTTGCACTGGGGCAGTTCCACTTCCTGTGCACAGGGATATTTTCATTATCTCTTTCCCTTACATTCTGTGTTTCCCACATGATGAAATACTTGATAATAACACCAAGGCACCAGAAAAGCAGGACAGGCTGGCAAAGGACACGGGAGCTGTTCTGGCACTCTCACTCTCACTCTGCCAGGAGTCACTTCTCAAATATTTGGAAATCTCCCAGCTCAAACACAGGGAGTGCATGTGTGCACACCTGCACGGGCTTAGCCCAGCAGCTGGAGGGGAAGCGTTCTGTTGACACAGTGCCTCTCTTCTGTGCTGAAATAGCAACAAAAGTTGAAACAGCAAAAAGAGCAGCAGCGCAGTTTCACGTAAGCATGCACCAAGATACCAGGACACGAGGAATCCAGGGGAGTTTGTGACAAAGGAGAAAGTCTTGCACAAGAGAAACCAAGCAACTCAGAACTTCCTAATGGAGTGAAACCAGCACAAAAAAAGGCATTCTGCCTTTGAGAGGGTGAAAGGGGTGAGACTGCAGGTGCACTTTTATGTGCTAATGAGAACATCTGCCTACAACTACATCTACAAGCAACTGCACTTGTCCAGAGAAGCTGTGACTTTGCAGCCTCAGCAGCTGCCATGAATGACTGATGACAGTGCCTCACCATCCTTACTACTGGGAGACATTTCCTCTAGCTTATTACCTTTTTTTCCCACTCACAAAGGATCTGGAGAATAATTTATTTTCCTGCATGTGGTTATTTGCTTGTTTGAATACTGTTCTACCCCTACTCATCCTTCTTTTCTCACATGCAGTAGTCCCAGGTAATTTGAGCTGTAAATACTTAAGACCTCCATGGAAGAACAAGCAAGCTCCCGTTCCACATCAGAATCAAGAACTGTCAGGCTGAGTTTGTAAGGCACAGCCTTTATTTCTAGTGATAACATGAGCTGTGACAGGAGCTCAGGCTCCAGATCTTAAAATTAAGTTAGCAGCTAAGAAGTTCTCCCCTTAAAATTAAACATCTTTGATCTGAAGACAAAGGTAGACTAAACATGGAAACCCAAACCCATTCCACTCTGCAGGATCTACGTCAGGCAGGTACATTAGAAGGAATTTATTTATGCTTCTTGCCGCTGTTTCTGGGTCCTGAATTGCTAACAACGCTCGGAAAAAAATGCAGGTGGGTTGTTCCTGAAAGTTCAACTCAAACAGCTGCTCAGGAGACATTTGTAAACAAAGGAATGTCTTCTGATCAGACAGACTAGAAAATTCTGCCACTACACTGTCTGTCTAGTACTAATATTGGGATTCTATTAGTACTAATAGTATCCCAAAGGTTGGACAGGTCTTCCTGACTCCTGGCTTGCTCCTGCACGGCCCAGACACCCTCCATAGCTCACAGTGGGACCACTGCTCCTCAGAAACCCCACTGGCAGCACCAGCTCCCTCTCCCAGACCCACACACCCCCCAGCTCTTCCACATCCCCACACTTCCCCTCTACTCTGCATCTTGCCCTACTTGCCTCTATAGGATTTCTCCCTCTTTAAGGAGGGAAAAGCTGGCAGCATTGAGAGTCCAAGGCAACCTCTTAGCCCTTGAGCCCATCAAAAGGAAAATTGCTTGATGCAGAAGATAAATGACATGGCAAAACCACAGTCCAGACGTGGAGACAGACACAAATACTTGGCTGCCAAACAGGAACTGCTGAGGAGATGCAGACAAATCCTCTCAATCTGCCTGCCTTTGGATTCGTTTCTGCTTTACTTACAAAAGCCTGCACAGGGTTATTCTACCAAATTCCTACGGGCATTTGAGGGGCAGAAGGAAAACCCTGGTCAGCACAGGAGCTGCGGAGGGAGCAGATTGATCTCTCCTGGGCAGAGCCAGGTTGTGTCCATAAGTCTGGCAGACTGACAACTAACTGAACACAGCATTTAATCGGAAAGTATTCCCATTTCACATTGCTTCCCAGCAGGAGATGAAGTTCCAGGAAAAAGTGTAGTAATTGCTAATCACCTACTAATACCGGAAACTTGATGTGTGCATACACAGTTCCAAACTAAGAAAAACTCTCAAAAGTCTTTTCAACTGACAAGTAAGAGGAGGGATTTGTGAATGCTTGAGATACACCTACCCCTACCAAAAGTTAATTTGAGATTTCATTGTGGATAGCTCTGAAAGACACTGACAACAAAATAAGACGTCAGGGGCTGAAGGTTAAAAATGTTGCTTTTCCCAGAAGTTTTCAAATAGTTTCAAGTTTTGAATATTCTAATTTCAACAGGTGAAATGTGTGCTCCTCACATTGCAGATCAATGAAATTCAGGGTGATGGCTGAGACGATAAATTTTGCTCAAATATTCATGATAGTGAAACCTGAAGGTGAATTTGAATAGTCACAGAGGGCTCTTGTGGGCCAGGGTAAGTGAGCAGACAAAACTCAGAGTCAGTAAATGCTGTGTAATACAAGTGGGGGAGAAAACCTGACAATGTACATGCATGCCAATAGTTACTGAATTAATCTGGAAGGAGAACCAGTGTCCCCATACAGAGCACTGAGGGCAAACTCATGACTCATGCGAGGTAACAGAGCCTTAGGAATTACCCTTATGGAAGATACACTGGAGTTAGGCAGCAAGAGGATCAAGTGAAAAAGAAAAAAGAAAAAAAAAAAGGCTTAGAAGCTGATTAAGGATTAGGCAGAAAAGGATTTTTCAGTTTGGAAAACTTTAGGAAGAAGAGACAGTAGATAGATATGCAACTATAAGTGACAAGAAGATTCCTCATTGCACAAAATCCAAGGGCAGATGATGACCTTTTCAGGAAATAAATTTATAAAAAAACAAAATGAAGTTGTTTGCTTTACTGCATACTACTACACAGACTGTGTGAGCTCCCATGGGAAACTGCAGGGGCTAAAAATAAAAGCTGGCTTGCAAAATAATTTACATCATCATGCAGTCTCCTAAAATCCATAAACATTGTGCTGATAAACATGATGCAATGTACTGTAAGCCAGAAAGTGAAAGAGTGGATATGCTGCTGTCCTCTGAGAGCATCCTCCCATGCAGAAGGGCAGGATGCTGGGATGCTGCGTGGGTTGGAGGCTTGCAGGAGAGCCCTCTTCCTCAGCACTGGACATTTCCATGGTTTTCCAGATTTGGTAAATAAATTCTCTTTCCCTTATTAAGCACAGTTATTCACCCAGCTTGAATTGTCACTTCCTTGTGATTCTATTATGGCAAGATAAAGCAGCTATCTCCCAGGAAAGGAAGTGGCTCTTTTTATACATGTGCCAATATAACCCTATTTCCCTGAAAAGAGCCACTTCCACTAGAAAATGCCTCTGGGATTCTTGAAAGTTCTGGCTGATACCTGAACACCAATTTCCACAGTTCCTAGTGGAAAGTTAACACCACCTCTTACCTGGGAGGTGAGCAGGGACTGTGGGGGTGTTCTAATGGCCTGTATTTCACAAAGGCCACCAGTTCTCAGAGAGATAAAAACAAGGAGACAGAGAAGAGCAGGTACAGGGAGACACCAGGAGCAGAACAATCATGAGAATGTGAAGCACCAAAAAGCTACTTTTCTGTGAATTAAGCTGAAATATTTTTCAGGGAATGGGTTTGTTGGAGTCCTGGATGCTAAGAATTTGAGACTTCCTGTGCTGACAGGCACTGACCCCCAGGAGAACACTGCATTTGACCTGAGCCTGTGGAGAAGGCTTCCAAAATGGAATGATAGCACTGGGATTGTGGGGGTGTAGTTTGATTAGAAGTATGAAATATCACAGGCTGGAAAACTTAGAGTTTAAGGTTTAGAATATAGCCATATCTAGAACGCTAAGATGGAGGTTTTAGGGCGGAGGCTGCTCCTTCCTCTCCATGGGTTTGGGTGGTGTTTTGTAATTGGACAGAAAAATCCGCATTGTGGGACACAAGGGATCAGTTATTGGGGTAGAAGTGAAAATAATTTAGGTGTCATTTCTTAATTGGATAGTTTAGCCTTAAAAGACCTTGTAGAGAGAGATTGCTAGCTATTCTTGTAGCTTGTTAGTAGAATGCTGTAGAACTCACAACTTGTAAGACTGTAATATAGGTAAGAGATAATAAACACCGGAGTCTGAACAAGAAATACCATCTCGAGCGCTTCAATCCTGACCTTGACAGAGGCACAAAAAAAATCTTATAGTATCAACATGGGTTTTGCAAAATTATTCAATCTCAAGCAGCATTTCAGCCTCAAAACAGCTCCCGAGGAACAGAAATTTGGAGGAAACTTCAACAGTTGAGAAGGAGGACTAACAACAAGTGTGCCTTGCTGCCCACTCTGCAGAGGCTGGGTTGTTCCTCAGGATACCCCAATTTCAGTACCCTGGGAGCCTCTGAAGGCAAGACTTTGTGTTTTGATTACTCTGGAGGTCTTAAAGAGCCCAAAACAATCAACAGGCCTTGGTTATTTGTGTTCTCCTAACAATGCGGAGATATTCTTTGTCGTTTGGAGAGGGATTGATGTGTCTGGCTTTTACAGCTCAAGGGTTTGAGCAAAGTCTCAAATTACAGAACAGGATTTGTGTGGAAGGAAGATTCCAAAAAACTGCATGTTAGTAAAATAAGTGAGCAGAATAGTGCAAATCTCACCTGGGCCCTCCCTTCATGCGTGATATCACATCCCCACTTGCCAGGCCTATGACCAGGTTAAGCTTAGCTCATGCAGCTGGGGATCTGTCTGACTTTATGACATTAAATTGTCAAACTCACAGCAATTCCTTGACACAAAACCTCCAGAACACCTACCAGCAATGCTAAAACACAACAAAAATCTTCATATGAATAGGCAGCCCCGCCCATTAGATATGGAGTTCCTCATCACGACTCCTATAGCAGAAGTTAGAATTTACTGTACAAAATACAGAAGAAGTCTCAGATTTACTCTTAGGATTCCTTAGAGACTTTCTCTCTCAGAAGCAGTAAAACATGGCAGGACTGAAATCAGAGTTAGAAGGAACTGAAAAGCACTGCAGAGAAGTTTTTTTATGCCCAAGATGCATTCTACCCACCACTACCGAAACAGAGAGCAGGTGAAGTCCCTTCTCTCAAAGGAAATTAGTGAAAGCTTTGGCATTGACCTGAGTAGGGTCAGGATTACAGCCTATAAAATTACAGGGACAGAAGAAGACAGTAGAAAAGCAGGTAATTGGCAGATATTCAAATGATGCATGAGTTGTAGCAATCCAACACTGCACTAAGCATTTAAAATTTGTGGTTTGCTTTGCATAGCTGTCTTCAAAGGAGAACTGATAATTTGGATTATCAGTTGGATTGAACATAATGGCAACACAGTTTTCTCACAGGAAAACTGAAGTTTCCACAAAAATCAAATTACCCCTCCTCTTTTTTATCTTTAAATTTTGAATTTCTGTGAAGAAAATTATAAAGCGAAGTTTTGGTCAGATCACTCCTTTCTAATTAAGTATTTCACTTTGCTGACCTGTGCTGCAGCTATTTCATTTCCAGGCAACATTAGATAATGCAGGGCTACACCTTCCTTGCAGTCTGGAAAAAATTACTCTTCCTAGGCTCTTTAGAGGACTGTTATTTCTTGTACAATTTTTAATTGACTCAAGCTGTGTATACTGCAGGAGCCAAAACCCCCATAGACAAAACTGTATTCAAGGTTAGGATGGCAGCAGCCTAATCACAGCCTGTAACTCATGAGCTAAGAGGCTCCCAGAAAGATTGTACTTAATACTGAACCACGAGAAAACACACAAGCCTGACCCAGTTTTTTTAACCAAAACTATATTTTGCCTGGAGAAATGCCAAAAATAGCTCAGCAATTTAAAATGCACCAGTTTTTCCTGATACACTTCAGTCTAACACTTCAGAGTTTTATGACTTGATGTGGAAATTCAGAATTTTCATCAGCTTCTTTGGTGATTTTGCAATGGGCAACAGACATAATCCAAACAAGGCATGACCCTCTTTGAACCCACCTGGACCTCTCATACCTTTCTCTTGGGAAGAGGAACATGAAGTCTCTCCTGAGGCCAACATATTTACTATATCAAGGCAATCGACAGATTTTCTTTCTCAACAGAATCATTTTTGGGACATATTTACCCCAGCCACGGCAGGAAGTGTAAGAACTGCTTGTGGAGAGAGGAATGCTGTGCTTAAGAGAAGCCGCATGCGATGGCTGAGAAGAAAACAACTTTCTGCTCTGCAAATCCACCCGACCAGCAGCTGCCCCCTCCTCTTCTCATAAATCACTGGCAATTCACCCCAAACCACCATGCAGCCCTGCAGCCTTATTTGGACTAAAACCCACAGGAATGCTCAGTTGTATAACTAAAGACTGCCGGCACTTTTTACTGTTGGTGTTTCCATTTTTTCTTTTAGAGAAAATAATGGAATCCTTAAAGCCAACACTCACCTGACAGTGGCCTTGCTTTGGGCAAAGGCACAATAATCAAAGACTAAAGGGGGAACAGAACAGCAACAGTGCCCAACTTCTGTGGGACAGCTTGGGGGTAGATCACTGGCTAGATCACCAAAGTGATAAATCTCATGCCTAATCCCAGGGAATCCCTCACTGCCAGTGCTCAGGGAATGAGAGAGGAATATGTGATAGCAGAAGAGCCAACAAGTGAAATTAGTCATGAGTTATTTTCCTTCCTCCCTCAGCTACTCCAGATAAGCGGAAATATCGCTGGAAATTGTCTTCTTACAAAAGAAAATCCCTGAGTCAGAAGAATTAAATAGTTTCACTCTAGTTAAAGACGTTTGTACGAGATGGGCAACAACTGAATCAAAGAATGTCTTGTACATACAGCCATTAGGACAGCGCACTGCAAAACAGAAATCAGCACCTTCCAGGCTGTTTCCAGAGCTTCTTGTTGTGCAAACTGGAAGATAAAGTCTCTTGTCCCTGCACCACTCATGTCATTTTCCACAGTGCTGGGGCTGAACACAGGAAACAAGCTGTGATGTGAGATGATGTGTCCCATTTGCCACTCTCCCAGAACCAGGAGGCTGTGGGCGGCAAAGCTCTGGGTCATCTTGGCTAAGACAACAACTCAACGGGGGTACAAGAGGGCAAGAGAAAAATCAAAAACCTTCTGATGTTAAGAAAATTGCTTCCAACCAAAGGCAGAGTTATCCAGCTCGGGACAGAGGCCCTGCAGCCACCCCAGGCACCACAGGCAGCACGAGGGGCCCTGGCTCACTGCAGCTCCTTGCTCTGGAAAACCAGGCTGGCAGGAGACAATGCCAGCTGGAATGGGGGGTTTGAGGCTTCCTTCCCTTGATATTTTGGGATGCTGGGCTTCACAGAAAGAGTTCTCAGAATACGTCAGTAGGGTCCCTTGATCTGCCACACGCACTAATGAGAAGGTGAGGCAGGTTTCAGGCCTCATCCTGCCTTACGTCTTCTGAAAAACCTCAGTTGAAACAGAATGAGTCACTGTGCCTCTGCCCGATCACTTGTTAACAACAAACAAAAAAGATAACAGCCTGTACTGCTCTATGTCAAAATAAAACAGAGCTCATTATTTTCATGTTCTGAAGAAATGGAATAAAAAACCCCAAATAGCAACAGAACATAGACACTGGAATAAGAGCACAGAGGTGAAGAGCAGGTTGTACAATCCAACAGAGCTCTTGCCAGACTGGTAAGCTCCAGCTCTATTTTGGAGGCAGCCTGGAACCCACAGGCAGGAGCAGACTAAGGATACTCCTAAGGAAATCATCCTGCCCAAGAAAATCCTCTCAAATCCTTGTGTCATACCACAGTAGCCCTAAAGAATCTAAAGGATGAGCAGCTGTAATTTCAAGTGGCAAGAGCATGAGCTGAGTTTAACTGAGCAGAGCATGGCAGAAAGAGGCAGATCCAGCACATGCCCCAGAGACAAGCAGAATTAACTCAACAGTCTCTTTTCTGTCTTTAAGACTGGTGGCTGGCAGAAACAGAGTTATGAACCAGAGAGCAAGACATCAAGAAATATAATCAAAAGCCACTTTTCATCAGAGCAACCACAAAATGGTATTTAAATATGATTTCACCCGTACACTTCTAGTCAAACCTCACAGAAAAATGAAACCACAGATTTTGCTCCTAATTGTTGAAGAAGGCAGGAAGCTGCTAATATAATTGTCCTAAGGCCTGGGTCAGTGCAGCTTTACCACTGCAGAGAAAGGTAGGACTGGACAGAGATTTGCACAGCAAAAACTTTTTGGACAAAAAGACAATAAAGAAGAAAAAGTTTCCTAACAGCAATAAAACTTCTCATGGGAAACTTGAGAAAAGAGTAGAGGTAGATGAGGAGAACAGAGGGTTGTCTAGTTAACAGGAAGCAGCCTACAGTTTGTCTGGAAACATTTAGAAAATGAAACATTTAAAAAAACAAACAAGCAGCGTGAGATCCCAAAACAACGTGATAAACTTGTCACAGAAGCCTCATTGACCATGTGGGATCAAATCCACAAGGGTGGAAGGGATCAGGACAGAGCTGTGCTTCCTCCTGGAGACAAGGGTCAGAGGGAAGAGTTTGTTTGGAAATGTCCCTTGAGCAAGGGGGGGAGAGAGAGCCACCAGGGCCACATTCAAAGCCTGCAGCACAGGCCGGGCTGTTACTGCCAGAAGAGGGGCACACACATGAAGGAGCAGATGTGCATCTCCTGCTTGATGCTTGATGCTACTTTTTCTGCTTTTCTGCCTTCCCTGTTTCTTGTCCTCCTGCTTTACATCCCAGGGGAAAGCAGATGAATTTCTGTGGGGAGGTGGTGTCATGTTTCTTTTTTGCTGCATGCTTCTTGTGTTCCACAAGATTAATTAAAGTCAGGAAAAAATCTGCATGGTGTGAGCTTAAGCCCACACTAGATCCAGGATAATTACAATTGGCCTCTGACAGTGGCCAAGGTGTGTACTCAGTATTGACCACAGGTTGAGTGGAAAGGGTTACAGGCAATTTTTCCCCCAAGACCATCCCACCACGGCTTGCACTCTCCAGAGCAGCCTCAGCACAGTTCAGCAACTCTGTGAGCTAAGGGTGACTCAATTCCTTGCCGCTCCTAAAAATAGTCCTATAAAAGCAAGACCAGGAGGGGACAGCACCGAGGAGGCCACAGATGGAACTGTGAGGCATATTTGAGGACAAGAGCTTCGCTCAGCTCTGCCTGGGCTGAGCCCCACAGAGCCCACCCAGGGCCATCCTTCTGGTCCTGACAACTGAAAACTTGCTCTGACTGTCCTGGAGGGATGGATCAGGTAGAGAGGAACTCTGGCAGGCAACACGAGGAAGGGACATCACAGCCAGAGCACTCCCAGTACAAGCAAGATTCACAGATTTATACATTTGTCCTGCACCTAGAGCAGGGCCCTGGTGCCACGACTGAGCACTGTTGGCTTCTGGCGGGGTCAGGCAACTTCCAGCAGGGCTGAGAAGGAATCTGTGAGCCAAAAGGCACTGCAGTCTCCTCACAAGGAGGGAGAGACTGGAGCCAGGCCAGGCACTGAGCAGAGTTCACACCCTGCTCCTTCACAAATGGAGGGGGGAAAGGGCAACACAGACTTACAAGTCACTGTATGTCAGTAACAGTGTCTGGGTCAGGCTTTGCTGGAAAGGCTTCGTAAGACAAAGACCTAGAAACTCCTGACCCCAGGAAAAAAAGGGACACAAAGCATGACTTCAGCCACTCCTTCCAGATGCTGTGCCTGGCTTAGGGACAAACAGCCTGGGCAAGTAAAACTAGACTGCAGAAAACAAGCAAGAGATCTTGTCTGTGGAGCTTCCCAGCAAGGTCACCATCTATGATTCCTCACATTCCTCATTAGCTCAGATCTCAGGAAGGCAAAAGCCTGGATGTTTCCAGGCACCCAGAAGGAAGAGAGGAGCACATTCCCTCTGTGCAGTGCATGCATAGCTGAGGAGTAGCAGAAGTAAACAAGCCCCACTTCAGTGTTTGGGAATAATGTCATATCAGAATATGCCCAAATTTGGGTTACAGAACAAGACCATAAATGATGCTGTGCTCCTCACTAGCTGAGAAACTCCATTCCCATCCTCTCACATGTCATGGGCAGAACTGAGTGGGATATTCCCAACACAGCCACACCCCAGACTGCAGACATCTCCACAGCTGCAGGAGGTCTCCTGAGGTCTGCATTACTGAGTAAGCCTGAAATCATGGCTGTACTCACTTGGCTTTGCAATGTATTAGGGTCAATTAGTGCATCACTACTCACCTGAGAAGCAAAACCTCCATGTCTGCTGATGTCTTAGTAAGGAACTTTTGTCTTTTCTATTAATCATTAGGGTCTTTTAGTTTTCTTTGTAAAGTTCCAGAATATATAAATAAATTGATCGATCTCTCTCTCTCTCTCTCTCTCTATATATATATATATATGACTACTACAATCAAATTCCCTAGTACAAATCTGCTCTATCTCCACTTCCAGCAGCTCCACGAGGAGCTGTGTGTCTGCTCTCGCTGCAGAACACACCCCTCAGCCACACTCGTTTCCATGTGCTTGTGACACACCTGCTGCATGCTCTCCCCAAAACCTGTGCCCTGATACCTCCTTTAGCTCGAGTAGTGTATTTCCAAATCAGTGGCTTTATCGTTCATTAGCCACTCGCTGGCTGCTAGACTAATTAAACGTTAATCACGGCTTTCACCTGAATTTCTGCCGGTCTTAAAAGCTGTGTGCAGTGGGATCAGCACCCTCTGGCAGCGCAGGCACGATAAAACTGCCCTCTAGTGGGAAAGCCCCAGTCGCATCCACAAATTCTCTGGAATCTGGGGGTCCAGAGCACAGCACTGAGCCCCAGGCTGTGACACTGTCCCTGTGACACTGTCCCTGCCTGCTGGTGTGACCAGAGGTGACACTGCTGTGGCTTTCTCCTACACTGCCATTCGCCAGGGCCTGCAGGGGACATCTGTCAGCTGGCACCACCTATTCGCTGGGGGAAAGTAACACTGGAAGCAAACTGAAAAAAAAAAAAACCCAAATATGGGTAACTATGGACAGGGAGGCAGCTCAGCATTGTTAAAAGCCTTGCACTCTCGTGGTGCCAGCAGCAGGGCTCAAGGCACATCAACAGTGACAGCTGGAGATGGAGAAGTGTCCCCAGAGCCCCCCCCCCCCCCCCCCGAGAGATGCCATCACGCTGGACCAAAGAGCTGAGCATCCCCAAAAGCCCCACTCTGCTGCCACCTGCACCAGACAGATCAGAGCCTTGAAGATGTTCTGTGTTTTCCCTTTTTTGCAGAACTGTAGGGTGAGGCAAAACCTGAGGCTGGAGATGTGTGTCCACCACCAGCCCAACACTGTTTTACAGAGCAGCACCTCATCTTCTAGAGGAATTGTACAGCAGCCAGGCTTCAGGAGGCCTGTGTGGAAAGAAAATTAAGTCCAGATAACTGTATGGCTCAACAGTGAGAACTCTTACCAGAAGGTGGAAATAGGGAAAGAGAAATGACAGCACAGAAGCAGATTGTGCAATGGTTATGTCAGCCCTCTGCTTCCAAATGGGCCTTACCCATCTTTACTTTTCAGAGCAGAAGTTTTGGAGTTTGGGGGGGGGGGGGGGGGTCACACACTGTATTTCCAAGGCTGCACAGTCTCTTTCTGCCCAGAAATGCTGTCTGGCTGGTTGAACTCATAACAGGCTCAAATCAACCTGCCTTGGCTCCTGCAGGCACACACCCAGGAGTTCCTGCGCCCCCCAGATGTGCAGGATGCATACCCCAGATGTGCAGGGTGCATACCCCAGATGTATCCAAGCAGACTCACCACACTCGTGCCTCAGGCACGCAAACCTCGCCCACAGAAGCACGGTGGTCCTGCTCAGCCCATGGGGCAGCTGTGCTCAGCTTGCTGGTGGCTTTTCATCAACAAGACCTCACACAAAGCATCTGCCATGGGTTACTCTTCTGGGAAACTGGGTGATCAACTCCAGGGCCCTCACTGCTGTGACCTTCTGAGGCTCCCAGGCAAAGGATTGATTCCAGAGGTTAACCAGTTAGTCCTTCTCCAACCATCCCACCCAGCCTCTCCTATAGCCAAAAGTTATTTAAGCTGCCACAGGTTTGGGATCCTTGTTTTCACCACTCAGACCACCACAAGGTCATTCACAACCCTCCAGCAACTTCTGCTGTCCAACAATATTCAACAAAGCCCATCTCAACTAGACCACTTCCAAACAACAGAGCAGTGAGAGGGATGGAGTAAGTGCAAGGCTTAAAATTGCTGGAAAGGCTTCGTAAGACAAAGACCTAGAAACTCCTGACCCCAGGAAAAAAGGGACATGAAGCATGACTTCAGCCACTCCTTCCAGATGCTGTGCCTGGCTTAGGGACAAACAGCCTGGGCAAGTAAAACTAGACTGCAGAAAACAAGCAAGAGATCTTGTCTGTGGAGCTTCCCAGCAAGGTCACCATCTATGATTCCTCACATTCCTCATTAGCTCAGATCTCAGGAAGGCAAAAGCCTGGATGTTTCCAGGCACCCAGAAGGAAGAGAGGAGCACGTTCCCTCTGTGCAGTGATAATTCAAGATTGCAGCACCACCTCCTCTGCCTTTGTGCAGGGATACATGGAGAAATGAGAGTGTATTTTTGGCAATGTGAGTCAGCCCAGTAGAGTTCCTGCTGCCATTAGAAGTTGAACTCCAACCCTCATATTGAAATGTCACCACAACAATGTCACACCATTCCTCCCAGCCCCTTCTTCCTGTAAATCAAAGTGAGAGCAGAGAATGCAGCTCAGGGCCCTGCCTTCCTCCATCCCTTAGGCTTCTCTCCCTGGACCAGGAGAACAACAGGGCAGTATTTAGCTGGCCCTCCACAGCTGAACAATGATCCCAGCTTGGTCTCTGTTCCTTATTTCTACCTCACAAGATCTGAGGGCTCTGGCCCAGACACCACAGACACAGAGGTTTGCAGCTGCTGTGCAGGACCACCTCCTTACAAAGGTTGTTCACACAGCATTAGGTTATAAAAAGCCACCACAGTTCTTTCCCATAAACAAACCACGGGATCCATCACCCTGAACAGCATTGCTCCCTTCCTCCAAGAGCCTGGAATCAGCTGTGAGCGTGCTAAACCTCTTACAAATGATTCCCTTCTTGAGCTAAAGTGGCCCCTGACTGGAATTACCTCCAGCAGGACTGGTTTCCCACTGACTGAACATTTCAGGTGAATTCTTCAGTCTAACTCAAGGCTTATTTTCTTTTTCCTCACAAACCTATACACATCTGCTCCTGTCTGCAGGTTGTACCAGTAGATCCTTCATGCTGATAGCAGGGCACAGGCTGTTAGCATTCATCTTAGAACTGAAAATGCTCAGCACTGACCAGGACAAGTTCTCAGAGTTTGACTCCAGAGCTTCCACTCACTCACTTGAGCAGGCAACCAAATTAACAAATATTTGCAAAGTGGAGTCACTTCAGCAGGCATTTTTAGGTTGTTTGTTATTCTGAGATAGGAACATTCTGTACCATACATCCATTCTCTGATCCTGTGACAGCCCTTTGGGAGCAACCTGGAATTGTCCTGCAAGTTAATTCAGAACTGGAGAGGATCAAATTACACAAGACAATTCAAACATTCAGATCCAAGAGGTTTTGCCTCAAAGCAAGAATTCTGCAAATGAACAGAGCTTGCACAAAGGAAGATGTGCAAGCAAGCCTTTACTTTTCCCTCAGCTCAGAATTAATCCTTTATACTGTCAACTTCAAAATTACATTGACAACCAACAAGGAAGAGCTTTGCCCCAGACTTTGTCTCCACATTTGTGATTTTAGAATGATGTTTGGATTAAGATATTTCAGTGTCCACTCCTACATACCCTTACAATTTAATTGCAGAAGTATTTGCCTGATCCACAGGGGACCAGTGTAGTTGGCAATGTGAGGATTTCAGAATGAAGAGGGAGTCCTTTCTCCAACAATGATGACAGACCAATCAGACATGTTTCTTATTAGAGATCTGCTCAGCCCAGGTGACAGCTGTTTGTCTCAAACCATGACTTAGAAGCACTCAACTGAAATGCATAGCGAGTTATAAACCAGACTAAACCCATTTTCTGCATTGGCTTGATGAGATAAGGTGTTTTCTGGCACTTCTTCAGGTGCCCCAGGTGAGCTCCTGCCAACTGCACTGCCCCCCTCAACAGGTCTGCCCAGGGGACAGCGAGACAGTGACACAGAGGGACCCTCTGCACCCAACAGTGGTGTCTGTTTCCCCCCTTCCCCAAAGGCAACATTTGCCAAGGGACCTGGGACATCAGAGAGAATTAACCAAGGGAGTGGTGGACTAGCAGTAACCAGACCACACAGGTTTCACTGTGACTCCAGCACCAGCTCAGCTCAAAGTCATTTTGAAACTGCCCTATACCACAGTGGGAAACTCCTCAGGGCTGGCAGAGCAGCCTGGCCTGTCCTATTTGAGCAGATATTGCTTATATCTTAAAGTCAATTGGGAATCAGCACTGCAGGTCAGTCTTGCCTTTATCTCTTAGCTTTCCCCTCAAAACAGAGCATAAATATTGTGGCAGGAAGATTGGGTGTGGGGTACAGCCAGTCCCAGTGAAACTCAGATGCACAAAAGCAAACATGGTCATGGTTCTGAGAGCTTTTCCTGAAAGCACAGCAGGGAAGACTGAAGGAGAGGCTGCCAAGGAGGCCAAAATCTCCATCAAGTGCTCAGTCCAGGATGGACACAGCACACACTGAAAACACCGATAGGAAGAGCTTCACTTTAAAAGGGCGGGTCCTTGGTCTGCCCTGGCATTTTCAACACATTGTGGTGGCTAGGCAGAAAGGAGGACTGTAAGCTACAACGAAATGTACTTATAAATCCACTTTTATTCAGGATTCGGTCAGCTGCAAATCAACCATTTTGCCTGTTGAACATCACACCAGAGCAAGGCTTTCCCCTCCCTTGCTCTCTGCCCTGTAGCAGAGGAAGGTGACAGATGAGGACATCCCTTTTCATCTTTCCTTTCAGGCAAAGGGCAGAAGGCAAGAGAAGTGCTGCCACCAGCAGTAAGGCACAGATTCCCTGGCACCAGTGCCAGGCTGTAGGAAGGGACAGCAGTGGGTCAAACACAGGGAGCTATCAGCACAAAACCAGCAAGTTACAAGGACACCAGTGTTTGACGCAGAGATTCTGTCACACAAATGACATGAAATGCATGCTCTGACCAAGGAAAGAGTGGGATAAGTAGGAGGAAGCAATAATTTGGACTGAAAAATCAGAAATCAAGATAACTCCTACACAGAGGTGGTTTGTGTCAAGAAAAAGTGAGGTTTTAAAGAGGATATGGTAAACTAAGAAGCTGGAAGAATAAGAGAAGACAAAAAAATAACTTTGCTCTTCCCATTAAGAGATTGTCTCCTTTTCAATAAGTTTAACATGGCAACAGAAGGAAGGCAGTTTTTTCATGGCCTTGGGGTTGGTTTCAAGAAGAAGCATTTGCTCATGTAGAGTAGCTCTGCAAACCTCAGGCAGTGTCACAGGGTAACTCTCAGGTGGAGAGTTGTTAGTTCACAGAACTGGGGCAGGTCCTGGCTGGGAGAAGAGAGGTTCAGTAAGGGGAGTTTCCAAGGCTAGGGGGATTTTTTTATTCTCTCTCTTCTGAGAATCTATCTGAAGAGAAAGAGCTGTGGCCAGGATGGAAGGACTCCCTCTCCTAAACCATAATAACCACAGGTAACAACATGCAATTAACAGCTCATAAACAGAGAGGTAGGGTTGTCAACCTGCTCAAAGCATTCCCTTCCTTTCAAGGAAGAGGAAGGAAGATCAACCATTTATCACCTGGTACAGGAAGGGCAGGAAGAGTTGATGCATTCCTATCTGCTCCTGTCTTCTCCCTCACAGGCACCTACCAGAAGTAAGAACATCCCAGATGGAAAAGCTTGGTAGCAGCAATAATCATAAAGCTTTGCCTGAAACCTAAAGCCACAATAATATCCTGCTCTGCAGTCATGAGAGACATGCCAGGTTCATCAGAGATAAAAAAATGCCCACTCTGCAGGTCATAAAATCAAAACAAATGCTGTCATTCAGGGCAGGGAGGGATTGGTTATAAAATAGCCTGTGCCTGTTTGGATTATCTGCCACCAGCCAAGAGTCCATGCAGATTTACAGTGCAGCAGCCACACATCCAACTTCAAAGCAAACCAGCAGGCAAGGGACAAGCACCACTGCCTCTCAACCTCTGCAGATTTTTCCCAGTTTTCTGGGATTTCCTTTGGAATCACCCTTGGCTACAGCAAATACTCTCACAGCATTTTTCAAAGTCATTAGCACGTATGAATATTTCGATTTCCACTTGTCTTTGCTGGTGACACCACACTGGAGCTGATTTTCTAAGGGTCCACCACTCAGAGAGCTCCATTTCAAGTGTTTTCACCTGGGCACTCATCATCATGTGTGGCTAAAAAGCCCTTCCTCTATCATTGCCACAAAGGTGAGGTAATAGCACAGGCCCAGGAAAACCAAATATGAGAAGGACAGCCCCAAACACTCCCTAAATTCAGAGACAATTTTGCACATTTGCAGTTTAGCACAGACTTAGCTGTCTCGCTAAACTGGTTTGTTGTTGTCTAATGCAATAAGAAATGTGCCCCAAAATTATCATTATTGTGTCTTAGTCTTCTATTCTGCTTACCACAGCCAGGATTTCTCTCCTATTTATTACTGCTTTTATCTCATTTGAATGCAAATAATGATACCAGCATTAAGAAGCAAAAATACTATGTTCTTTCCATCCCTCTGCAAGGTAAAAAAAATACAGAGAAGTGAAATTCCTTTTCTCAGCACATGCAGGCAGTCATGGAAAGCCAGAAAATCACCACTGCATTTTCCAGGCCCTGAGCCTCAGGGTACTCCAGCCAATCCCAAGGAGAAAAGTACTACATCTTCCAAAACAAAGGGAGCTTGCCAGGAAACCTTATTCATATCAGAATAAACCACAGTCCTGATCCAGAGGCAATTCTTTCTGCCTCAGGTTCAGCACCACCAGAGTTCCCTGCTTCTGGGAAGGAGCACAGTGTCTCCTGTGACTACACAGTAAAAGTTAAGCATGCAGTAAGACACTCATATTCCTCTTGCCAGGCTGCCCCAAAGTTCCCAGCTGTAGGCTACATGTTCATAGTGACCAGCAATGAAGAATTTTAACTCCAGGACAACAACAACAAAAAACTATCCCCCTGCAGAACAACTCAGCAGCTTCCCTAAGGTTTCCTCCCCTTTTCTCTTAGGCCATTTGTGGTGGCCAGTGATGAAAATGGTGACCTGGGGTAGATTACCTTGATTCATCCCAGAAAGACATCTTGATACACACAGAGCTCGCTTCCACTGCTTCTTCTGCTCTCACACTGAGAGATTAATTGCCAAAGTATTTCCCACTGCTTTTCATCTTCCAGCCAATCATCTAAAAAATGCATTGCAAGTTTTCAATGAGCCCCACAAGCCCTCTCTGGTAAAATAAACAGATTTTAGCCTCCAGAAATTAAAAGAGAGAGGGGGAAATTACTTGGACCAGACCTACTGGCAAAACTACAGGGAAACAGGCAATAAGCAGAGCTTCATTTGTTTGAAGTCACCTTAAGATGCTCAGACTAAAGAGCAGCACACAGTGCATCCCTCATGGCCGTGCTGACCTGCAAATAAATGGGTGGGTGGCCCTGACCTCCTTATACTACAGCAACATGTGAAATATCTCCCTGAGTCCAGCACTTGAAAGCCTTTTGTCACTGCTGGCACTGTCAGGTGATGCTATGTGGCAAGCACATTTCTCTCTCTCTCGGGATTTTTCATAGAGGTACACAGAGAGAAAGAAAGAGAAAACAATTTCTATTTCTGCTCCTTGTTTTTCCCATGTGGAATGTGTTTGGAGAATTGTTTACCTGGGGTGAGTGCTTGATTGGATTCTGGTGAGGATTGTTTGAGCCTGGTGGCCAATCAGACCCACCTGTGGCTGGACTCTCAGCAGAGGGCCAAGAGTTGAGTTAGTTAGAGATATAGTTAGAACAAGTAGGTTTTGTAGTCTTTAGTATTTTCCTTCATATAGTATATTAATGTATTTTAGCATAGTTACAATAAAGAAATCATTCAGCCTTCTGAACTGGAGCCAGACATCAGCATTCTTCCCATTGGGTTCGCCAGCGTTTTACAACAATGCTGTTCCCCCAAAAGGCTGCAAAAGCAAGGAATGCTTTGCACTGCCAGGCTGCTCACACTGTGTAGCCACGGCAGGGAAGACAGACAAGTCAAGTCTCTTTGTTTAGCACGAGAGTCCCTTTTATCCCGGGAACCCGAGAGCAGACCCGGGCCCGTGGGGTTTTATCAGGTGTCCCATGGGAGGAGTTTTAAAATCAGGTTACAGCCTCCTCCGACGGGAAGGCTCCACAGTGCTGGAGAGCTGATGCAGCTGCATTGGTTTTCCTGCTGAATCACAGCAATCCCACATCACAGCAGGAGAAATCCCCGCTGCTGGAGCAGGATACACCAATCTGTTTGTCACAGATGCAGCTGAAGGGGGAGTGTTACAACCAGGGGCATAAATGGGGATTTCACACAGCCCTGAAGAAGAAAGTTCAATGAGTAAACAATTAAGTTAGAAAGAGTCCCCTGGCAAAGGTCAAACATTATTGCTCACATATTTTTCTCCACTCCTTTCCTGCATCCCTGTCCCTTTTTCCTCATCCCCACTTCATTGCTCTCCCATGTAACAGCTCAGCTAGCACAAGTCTAGCACATATTAAAAACCATATTTGATGCTATCTGCATTAGTGGCAGTTTCTGTGCCAAATTTGGCAGCTGCTAAAACTGAAAGAAGTACTGGTCCAAGGTATAAGGATGCTTAAAAATGATGCCAAAATAATATACAAAAGTAAAAGAAGGGAGTAGTTCTAAGTTGAGGAGTTTGTAGTTTAGATAATGGATTGTTACAGAAAAGAATTCTAACTATTTCTGTTTCAGTGAGTTAGCTTTGGCCAATTTGGACAGGAGAAGCAGCTCTCACCTTGCTTGGATCAAAGCCAGGAGCAAATCAACCCAGTGTGCTCACTGTCACAGGGCAATGGAGACTCCCTGTCAATTGTAGCTGCCACAAAGCTGCTGCTCAATTTACCAGACTTGTTTGTTCTTGACTGTGTGTGCAGTGCCCCACAGCTATAAGGCAGCAAAGAGAAGGACAAGGGTAAAACCTGACCATGGAGAAGAGGAAAGATTCTGATGGTGTGGTATTGGGCACAAGTTCTAAATGAACCCTTTCCTCTGGCCACGTTAAAACTGGGTGCTGTGGTCGCTACTGAAGACCGTGGAACAGCTGCTGCTACCAGTTCTGTTAATGTCTCACCAGTTTTGGGAGCAGCTTCTGGGAAACCCTTGTGCTGGTCTGAGGAACCACAAATGCTGTGGCAACAGCAGGGAATTCTGAAATGCAAACACTCAGCATCCAGCACTCACTGAGCCAGATGTATCTGTGCACGAGTGGCTTGGCAGGCTCCCCACACACCACAGAAGGGGATCCATGGAAATCCCACTCACAACAGTTCTGTAGGAATTTGAAATCCATCTCCTAAACACTGGCTGCTAAATCAGAAGGAAGCCTGCCCATTTCTGGGTGCCCTGCTTGCTGTGGCTTCATCTTGAGAGTCACTGATAAATCAGCTCACAGAAAAACACAAGACAACACAGACCCAAGGCAGATGACAGTAGCTCAGATAACTGAGCATCAAGAGAACACAGAATTGTCTTCTTGCTTCAGGGAGGAGAAAGTACCCGGCTCTCAGAATGACTGGGGTTCATGTTCAGGCTGCCACCACGGCCCGGCCAAGCACAAACCACAGCACTTAAAATCCTTGTGGTGAGGAATTCAAACAAGCAAGAGCTGCTTCTGTCCGTGCTGAGTGAGTGGCATCTGAAATGCAGACAAAAAGAAAAGAGGGCAAAGCACACGGGCAGGAGGAATGCACAGATAGGTGATGCTCCCAAACCACTGAGGCTGGAAAACGTGGTTGCTTAAATGTGTCATTAGCATAATTCTTTTAATTTACCATCAGGTGAATTTAAAGACACTACCTTGAATGATGTTACCTCAATTAACTTTGTATAACCACAGACTGGTTAATTGTTTCATTAAGCTCTAGTTTTATGGCTTTATTAAAGCTTTTCCTCTAGAAAAATATCTTAAATCACAACAAAGTTCAATTTATCTTACTTGCCTCCATTATTGCCTGCTCTCTAATAAAACGTCTCCCAATCATTCTTCAAACTATTTTTTTGTTACATACTTTGATATTTCAGCTACAAAATTATTTTTTAAGAGAATTACAAAAGTTAAAATTCTCCCTATGGGAAGGCCTGGAAGAACTGGAAAAAGCTCATCCCACTGAAACCACATTCTTTGGAGCTTTGCTAAGTGAATGCATGCTGGATATTTTCCTTTTCCTTATTTTCCCGTCCACTCTAATTCTCTGTCAAACAAGGAGTCAAAACAGCATAAAGCCATAAAGGAGAGCACTATTTGAGGCCTCCTCATACTTCTCACAAATCACCACTTATTACCTATTTTTCCCTACGCCATGGTGAATATGGAGGTTCAGTGATTTCAGCCCAAAATGAATTCTCCTCCTTAGAGCTACGAATCCAAGTATGTGCTGGCAGCTCTAAAACTGGGACAGAAACCTATTTCCACAAATCATAGAAGAAGCTACATCAAAAGTAGGTAAAAAGGTTTACATGTGATGGGGCAGGTTTGTAAAATTCCTATTGGTCAGTCCAGAAGGGACTAAAGAACAATTTTCTGTTTGTTGACAAAAGACCAACAGGAAGCCAAAATCCACAAAACTTTTTGATTTAGGGAGAGGCTCAGCTCCATGGGCAATGTTTTTTTATTTAACCTAAAGTAAATAATTCATGACTGCTTTATTAAAATATTCTCACCCCTGTGACCTTCTCATAAGAAAGCCATTACCAAATATTTGGGTTTATATTTAGAATACAACATATTTAGAAGATGACATTTACAAAACGCCATGATGTCAAAAATATTGCAACAGGAAAACACATCATATCCTTTGTCTAAGATATCACAAGCAGCATTAATCACAAATGATCAAAATGAGCAGTGACCATCACCATCATCGATTTAGAAAATTCTTCTCAGCCCTGGACCAGAGAAAATTCCATGGCTGCTGTGGCTGTCAGGGATTCTCAGCCCCTAAAGGTGATGAAGTGGGGTGATCTCCTAATGCTCAACAGGAAATATTTTCTCTTGTCCAGGCTAACTTGCAAAGCAATTTTTAATTCTTTACAGAAGGTATAAGAGAATAATAATATATAATAGAGAAGAAGAAAGAAGAAAGAAGAAAGAAGAAAGAAGAAAGAAGAAAGAAGAAGAAAGAAGAAGAAAGAAGAAAGAAGACAGAAGAAAGAAGACAGAAGAAAGAAGAAAGAAGAAAGAAGGAAAGAGAAAATAAGGAAGGAGAAAAGAAGGAAGGAGGAGAAAGAAGGAGGAGAAGGAAAAGGAAGAGAAGAAGAAAAGAATAAAGAGAATAATAAAGAGAAGAAGAAAGAAGAAGAAGAAAAATGAGAATAATGAGAACAATGGTATAATAATAAGAGAAGCTTCCCATGAATGCAGTGCCTTTGGACAGGGGTTGCTGGTTTCTGAGTGGAAAAGGACTTGTGACTCGGGGGGGGGGGGAAGGGTAAAATGTGTATAAATGGCAGAGAAGATGCTGCTTCTACGGGGACAGCCAGAGAAAGTGTGAACCCCAGAATTATCAAACACAAGTAGGGAAAGGAGATTGCTTGGTGTCTCTCAAAAGGAAAGAGGGAACTTCCATCAAGGATGCTCCTGTTTGTCAAAATTCATTTAAGTGGCAGTGCTTTGCAAAGATTGAAGCAGTGCTGCCCAAGATGAAAAGCTCCTCATCTCTCAGCTGGGGGAACCCTGTGCTGCTGGGCAGAAGGAAGCACAGAGGTGATGTGAAAATCCAGAGTTAGAAGTAGGAAGACAGCTGGACACTGCCCATTGAAGCCAGCTCCAAAAATCCTCCTTTTCTTTGGCATTCAGAGCAGGAAGAGCCTCATTTCAGACCCATGATCCTTATTTAGAACCCTACTGCTTTGCTAATAAACTGAATTAAAGAAGGACTATTCTTGTCACTAGAATATGTTTCTTACAAGGTTATCTTTCTTTAAAAAATAAGAAAGACGTAAGCAGATAGTTCCACTTAGAAAGTGAACAAAAATAAAAGCATATGGGAAAGTAATTATTAGCAAGACAAGACTCAGGAAGCACCTGAATTAAGCTTGCCTTTGTCCCTTCAAACACTTATGGTGTAACTTCCAATAACCCCTAAAAATAGTGGTTTTCCCTAAGCATCATCACACACAGAATAGCCTGAGTGTTAATTGTCATTTATCATCTCCTCATTGTTCAATACACACCCTGATCTCATTTTAAACCATTGACAACTTCCTCTGATTGAAGACTCTTTAAAACTTCCACTAAAAAGGAGTAATTATTCTTCTCAGAGGACTTGCTGTAATTGTCTGTACGAAGCAGAGAGCTTTGCAAGCACTGTGAGCTGTGCACAGATGTAGGAGCAGGGAGGGACAGGACAGCCTGGGGATGGGCAGGGCAGAGGTGGCACAGCACTGATGCAGCTGGCTTGTCCAAAACCAGCCAGAGCAGGATTTTTTGGGAAAGTCCTGACAGGAACTGGGATTAGGCTGCAGGCAGCCCCACCCAGCACAAAAGATGGGCCCCACCATGCAGACCTCAAGGCACCACAACCCCAAAGAGCCCTGCCACTGTGCAAGAGTTCAGGAACCCCCTGGCTGTGATCCTATCCCTTTAGCCTTTGGACAGGTCTGCTTAAAATCCAGAAAGGCCTGGACACAACCTGCTTGCTCTTGGTTTCCTGGGGAAATTCTGCCTCAGGACAGCTCACAGCATTGATTTTCAGCACAGATAATTAAGATGGTCCAGGTTTTAAAAACTGAAAACACATGTTTTTCCAGGCTGAGCCCTCAGCTGTTTCATTAAAAAGAAACCGTCTACCTCTACCTCTTTCCAAGAAGTCAAACCATTGGGAAGCAATGCCCTTCCTAGTTTTACCAAGAATGGACTCAAAACAAGTGAGGATGGACACATCTCAAATTTGGAGCAATCCTCTTGCACAGTAAAATACTTTCCTCCTTGGAGCTGCCCTCACAGAGTCTGACAAAGATGCACAGTTTGTCACGGAACCAGCTCAGGAGTTGTAACATGCACTCATCTGTTGCTGTGGAGAAAAAGCTATTTCTTCTTAGCCTCTATCTTACAGCAAACACCATTTCCCAAAAGCAACCCAGCATGGGAATCAGGAGGTGTCAGAGATCACATTATTCATTCCCCATTGCTGCTAATTCCAGAAGACATTCCAAAGCCCTGATGAAGCCTTGCACTCTTCCCTTGCTGTTGCACAGACATCAAAGCATACACAAAAATGAGGTAAAGGAAATTGATTTTCTTAATTAATTAATTAATCTCTGATTGCCTGAGTAGTTTGTATCTGAACTTCAGTGCCCGGACAAGAGGATACCTACAAAGATGCTACTGCTGACTTCCCACCTTTTAGGGCTCTATGATTCCCTCTGGCAGTGTTAGGGCAGCAGCTGGACTCCATCTCAAAGGTGTTCCCCAAGCTAAATGATTTTGTGATCCCAAGAGCATCAGCTGCCCTGAGGATTGACCACTGATACCCTTTAGGGGCAAGTTAGCCATGCCTTCACTCCAGGTAAGCATCACCCAGGGTGGTCTTCAGAGCCTAAAGAATGCTCAGAGATTTTAACTATCAGAACACATTTATCATTCATGACAAAAGCTAAACCACATTTATGCTAGTTGAAAGCCACTGAAGGCAAATGAAACTTTATCAAAGTCAAGCCTGAAATAGTTCCTGTGCAACAAAACCATCTCCACCTAGAAAAGCAAGGCTCCTGTCTGCAGAAACATTCTTTAATGATTCTGGCAAGCTGAATCCAGGGTGCTCAGTCCCTGAAAAAATGAAGAATTACTTCAACTTATCACAGTGTCCCCAGGGCTGGTAGACATACCATCTCCCTGCTCGGATGGGCTGGCACTCTAAAAAAATAAAATGCAACATTCCAAAGCAAAATTCCAATGTTGTCGTGGGCGATGAGCTGTTCTGTCCACACACCCAGAGAGCTCCAATCCTGCTCTTCATCCTCAGAGCCTCCAGCCAGCACATTCCTCCTTCCACTAAAGGCAGGCAGAAGTTTTGTGTTTCCCTACCAGCTGTGGACCTCAGTCAGTGTGGACAGTTCATGGAGAAGCTTTCATCCACCCAGACTTCTTTGTCAGGATCCAAGGAACTGGACAATATTTTGGAAAACAGATCTCTCACAGGCTCTCTCTTCTACTTCCCCCCAGGTAAATGCAGGTTTAGCCTGGAAAAATTCTCACAGGGAACATTTTTCTTCAGGAAAAACATAAAATACACCATTTTCCCTAGAAAAATAACTTTTTTTTTTTGCCTCTTTTTTTTTTTTTTTTTTTTTTTTTTTTTTTTTTTTTTATTCTAGAAATATCAAGTGATGCTTCTGGTTAGGTTTTCCAAGAGAGAAAAGTAACTGTTTCTTGAAGTGCTTTTATTCAAGCCCTATTTTCCATCCAGATTCATCAACTTGAAAGGCCTGGATGAAACACCAGGGCTATCATCCAAGAGTTTTACTTGTTCATTTTTATGAGCTCCCACAATGCACCACAGCCTCCTCTGCAGAAGCACTGGCATGAGACTTTACAGGAACTTCTCCTAAATGCAACTTCTCCCACACCACATTCCCTGGAGCCAGTGATGAGAAAAGGCTCCAGCTGGGAGATAACATGATGACATTTTTCCTGAGGACAGTAACTGTTGATATCCCACCTCCACAGTTCTGAGATTGCTTCTTCTCAGTGCAGGACAAACATGGGTAGGTTTAAACATTCCCATTCTTCATGGGAAGAGGGTAGATTTTTATTTTTTATCAATGAAACCTCTGCAGTAGGTTCTGCAGTGTGATTCCTACTCCAGATTGCATTCTCTGGCAGGCTGGAGGCACCAGCAGGTCCATCCTGTGGGGAAGCACAGTTTATCAACCCAATGCCTGTTCTCATCAATACATTTATTAAAGAAGGCATTAATTCACCTCAGATGAGGAAAAAACCAGAAGTGATCCATGCCTAGGAGACCAGAGCACCTCCTTTATTTGAGCTGTGTCATCTCACCTGCTCTGCAAAAGGACTGTGCCTTTCTGGGACAAAACTTCTTTGAAATTCAAAGAGTATGAAAATAAAATAGTTCCACAGTTCTGCTTACACAGACTGTTCTGAAATGCTCCACCGGAAAGTCAGGTAGTAAAGGAAAGTACCAAGAGGCATCAGACCTCAGCAGTGGGAGGATGAAACAGGAAGGAAAAGGGTTTCTTTTCAATGCCCACATTTAATAAGAGAGTAGAAATATCCAACACGATTTCTGCTCAGTGCTGCCGCAGCTGTTGTGCAGTTGACCACAATTTCCCTGGAACATGAACCACAGCAGAGCTCTAATGAGGAACAGAGCAAGCACAGTGGTGACAGGGCAGTGTCACACTGCAGTCAGGTCACACACCTGGTGCAAAGGACACTTGTCCAGGTGCTACACAACCTCAGGACCAAGAGAGGTCTGGCTGGAAAGCCACAAGGTTAAATCTGTCACAGGATCAATGCCTGACTGCCTGATAGCATCAGGAGAAAAGAGGAGCCATGGAAGGCAGAAGTGACTCTCAAAGAGCAGCATCCGCATGTGCAGCAATAGATGACAAATATTGTAAATATTTGTGCTGGCCGTGGCAGTGAGAAGAACAAACTCACAAGAAATAACTGTTAGTGCCTCTCTCCAGTCAGTCAATGCTTCTGAAACAGAAAGTCAAACTGCAGAGATGTGAAGGGAAAGGAGGAGAAGGATCAGGCCACAAGGTGACAATGTGCAGAAGGGCACCAGCTTTGGCTGGCAGCTCTAGAATAACAACTCCTGGCCTAATTGGATCTCAGCCCCACCTCTCCTCTCTCCAAGATAAACCTGTTAGAGAAGGTGATTTCAGAGGTGGCTGTTGTACCCTGTGCACCAGGGAATTGATCCTGCAGTAGGTGAAGCACACTGATCACACGCTGATAAGGGCTTAGCCTTGTGTTTACCTCACAAGAGTTTAAGGCCAATTTAATCTCAGCTCTTTCATTCCTGAGATAGTTCTCTCGATGTTTCATTGGCTCCAGTGGATGTGTCCCTCACTCACATCAGAGCAAAAAGCACCAATCAGGCTCGCCTAGCTTCAAGATATCTTATTTTCCCCCTCCTCTGCTCTAATGCCATCCAATTGTTCTCCAACACACGCTGTGCCAACTTGCATTTCCTCCTTTAGGCCAGAAATATTTACACCTACTCCTCCCAAAAGCTATTTTGAACATGTGTTTACTCAATAGTCAGAGCAAAAGAATTATAATCATCACATTAGCAGGATGAGGGACAATCCAGTCTTGAACAATTGCACAGAAAATGATTTTGTACATGAGAGCAAGGCCAAGAGACAATCACTGATCACACAAAAAGCTGAGCTGGTGGCAGCATGCAAGCCATGTAAATAAATAACTCATATGTGTATAAAGGATGAAGATTTCCCAGCTCAATTCCTTAATTCACCCCTATAAACTCCTGGAGGGAGCATTTTTATAGCAGAAGTGGGAAGCAGAAATCACCACACAAGCATCTCAGTCAGCTGGTTTTGTTGCCCAAGTGTAATACCGAAGTACAGGGTCAAACATCAGGAAATCACTAATAAAAGGTCAGATTCTCTCTGGAGTGGGTCAGCACCCTGCTATGTCCCTCCAGAGAGACTTTATTATCACCAGCTTCCTTACTTGTAACATGAAAACTCTTTGTTTAGGTGGGAATGCTAAGCAACGAAGAGCAAAGGTGATCAAATAGAAGCCTTTTTCCTCATATTGCAAATATCCAGTGTAGGGAGACTGGAAGGGACAAACACAACATCCCAGCTCCCCAGATTTCAGCAGCCAGGTGAGATGAACAAGCCAAGTGCTCCCCCTGCCCTCTTCAATATCACTGCAAGGATTATTTGTGTAGCAAGGAGCAGATCTGTGCAAGGCACATCCATCAGTCACGTTCAGGGCTCTTGTACAGATTTAGGAGGTAACAGATCTTCTGCTAGCAAAGTCACACCATCCTCTGAAGAGTGTGTGAGGCTACACATCACCCTCTGTGGGAAAAATAGTAAAGCTAAGAAGGCTTTCAGAAAGCTGTGAAAGCAGGCCTCAGAAACAGAAAGAGCAGAGAACTCAGAGCTAGCTGCAGCTGCAAAGTCTGAAATCAGAAAAGTTACAGTAGTACAGCAAGCAAGGACATGAAACAATAGTTTGAGTCTTAGGCTTAGCCAAGATTGACCTTAAGACTGCAGAAAAATATGCCTAACAAGATAGGAGAAGGTTTTAAGCTTAATAATGGAGTATTGTATATTGTTAATAGAGAGCAGAGGAGCAAGCATTGTGTGAAGCAGGTGTATGTGTGCTTTTAATGATTGGCCAGAACAATTGTCTGTAAGCTTTGGCAATATGCTACTGGCTAGAAAGTTTTTTAAATGCTCTGTAACAAAGAAATCTCTGGCTGCTGCTGGCTGTATGTGAGCTGTTGCCATCTTCCAATTGTCTCAACCCTGTGATGAGGCTGATGGCACAATAAAGCTCAAGGAACATCTCCCAGCAGTCCCATCCCATTTGTGCAAACCTCCAACACAACCTTCCACCCCTCTGTGTGATCATTTGGCTAAAACCTGAACCTGCTAAAACAGCAGCTTTCCTTCACAGCTGTGCTTTCCAGGCCTTGCAACTTAGAGATTTCAGCTTGGAGACAAACTTTGAATCTTGTGTGGAGCTTTCTTGTCTCCCTCTGCTGCTCCATCCAGCTTTGTGAGAGCCAGGGACCCTGGAATTTGTGAGTAGCTTCTTGGTGGCAAGTAGGGGCAGAACACACCCATTTTCACTATGATTCCAGCAGTCCAAGTGACAAGAAACAATTCTGAGGGTGAAGAGCTCCCAGAAGCTCCCTTCAGAGCAGGCAGTGGAGTCAAACATGGAACACAAGTGCAGGACTGACTGAAGCAGCCCAGCTTGGCTTGCAAAACCCCAGCTGGGAAGGGCAGGTGCAAGTACCTCTGCCTGCACTGGAGACCTACACTGTTGTCTCAGCCATCTCTCAGCTTCCTGCAGGACAGTCCCCTGCTGGGAAGGGGACATAAAGCGGATTTGCAGGCAGATATTCACTGATGAAAGGTGTGTCTTTGCATCTGTGCACAGGATCAGGCAGTAAAGGGTAGCTGGGATGATAAATCTCATTTAACTCATCCAGCAAGTGCTTTAGAAGGAATAGCACAGTGGGGATACACCTACACCCTTCTGTGGATCTTCTGAGCTCAAATAGCAAACTCTTGTTATGCTTTTCCTAGCAGGAAATTATATCAGGGTCCACGTGGGACATCCATTTCTTGGTGTTCCACAACACACTGAAGCAACACAATCCCCAGGTCACTCACAGGTTCCTGAGAGATCTTCAGCCCTTTCTTAGGAACCTTACACAGCCAAATGCCCACACTCTCTGTAAGTCATAAATACATGGAAAATTAACAGAACACTGAGTGTGCCTTCTGAGAGTAGATGCAGGGTCTGATAGGAAAGCTCACAGGACCAGGGAACATCCACCACACCCAAAAAGGGCAGCTTTTATCCCAAAGAGAAGAGATCATGCAAACAGGGGAAATCTGGCTTCTCTTGTGGGTGAAACCACAAAAAACTATGTGAAGCTTCTCCTTCCTTCCTCTTTTCATTCTGCCCACACACATCCTATGCAATCCAAGCATGAGAGCAATGAACAGAAAATAACTGAGCATTAGAGGGGTCCTCTCAGAAAGAAATCTCTGCAAAATATCAGACATTAAAGAAGTTGCAGGCTGATTAGCAGACAATTCCTTTTAGCAGCTGATGAAGTTCTGGGGGTTTGTTCTGAACACATGCTCAGCTCTCCTCAGTTGTTCTCCTACAGGATCCTCTGCCTTTGGATCTCGGGGTTTATGCTCCATGCCAAGAAGGAGAATGGGCAGCAGGTTGGAAGACCAACTCCTCTTTTTCCCAGGAGTCCTCAGACTGATAAAGCACGTGCAAGACTTTTGGCTTGATTTTTCCCTAACATTTACAGGTAGAGCTTCTATAATCTTGGCTAATGTTTCCTGGTTCACAGTACAAAGTACCAGGATATTGTGATTAAACATCTCCCAAGAAACCAAGACATCCCTTCCAAGCTGTCCACACAGGTCACTAACCACCACAGTGCTCTCAGTTTACACAAACACACCCATGGCCCTCAGCCAGGACAGCTGCTCTGTCTAACCCAACAGCCTCTTTCTGACAGTGCTAAAAAGGGATGTGCACAAAGTATAAAAATGTGTGTGCATAGAACAGGACCCTGTTTTATCCATCCCAGCAAGCAGAACTTGCTGACTTCCCCAGCTGAGGAATTTAAGTCAGTCACAGACCAACTTTCCACAAATGGAACTCACCCCTGTGACCAGGTACATTTCTGGCCTCAAAAATATTCTGCAGCAATTCCCTGCATTTGGATGGGGTGTTGGGAAAACCCCACTTCCTTTGGCTCACCTGCAGCTGAACCATTTCACCCTGTGTCTCTGCACTTGTGTTTCACCCGGGATAGCTGTTGCACATCTCAATTCTCTGTGAATAAGTGCACCTCTCCCCAAAACCGCTTCTTTCTCCCCTAAACTGCCTCTTTCTCCCCAGAGCTGCCTCTTTCTAAACAGAGAAGCTTTGTGAGGTTGCCTTGCACATAAAATCTCACCGCTCCAGTTCATCCTTGCATTTCCTACCCCTCGGCACTGCAGTTTCTCAGGCTGGAACTGCCACCAGCATTGCAGATGTTTGGGTTTCTATTTCACTTAAAATTAATATTTTATATTTATATTAAATATGGATTTATGTTTCACTTTGCTCCAAATTCTCCCTGTTTGCTCCCACTGAGAGCTGCAGTGAGGTTTTCAGCAGGATATGCAATTCCAGCTGCCTTCCAGAGAGGAAAGAACCAATTGCAGTGTCAATTTTTATGTGCCTAAATCAAGCCCTTATTCCCCACACACGTTGCTTTGCAGTGATTGGTAACAAACTTCATTTGCCATATTCTCACCCAGTCATGTGGATTTTGTGACATCCCCAGCACCCCCTCTGTTAATGGGCAGACTGATGCAACTGTCTTTGTTTTGCAAATATTTGTGGGGTTTTGTGTTTTGTTACTCATTTCCAAGGAACACATTTTGTTAGGAAAAACCCACATTTTTGTTAGTGGATAGCAGTGGTGGTAAATACATTAAACAGGCTAAACCCTCACAAACTTATTTCCTAACTTCACTATTACCAAATTCCTTTTCATTTCTATTTTCAGGCAGCCTAAAGAGAAGCAATTTTTCAGATCCTGTACTGCTTTAGTGTATAACTCTAAAGCTCCATAGCCTGTTAGTTACTGTTCTCCCATTTTATTCAGACAATTCAATTTGATTTCATTATATTCATTTTATTCAGACAAAACAGTTGCTCTCTCTGGGCCTGAAACTCAAGGACACCCTACTGCCTCAGGCCTTGAAAAGTATAAACAAAAAGTGAATTGGGGGGGAGCAAACTGGAATATGACTTCATTACCTGAAGCTGTACTTGGAGGATTAACCCCTGATATGTAAAGAGACCAAAATTGTCTGAAAAACTCGTGACCATCATCCATCCTGGGTGTAGCCTCTGGGAGGCTTCTGGCTGCCCAAGGTGTTGAAGGCCTTTAATAAATTGAAGGCCTTTAATAAATACCCACTTTTACTCTCTTAATCTTGTCTAGCCTCTGTTCTAGGTGGCCACTCCAAGGCATCACCATCACCAGCAGACAGGGACCACGCAATCCTCCCAATCCTGTTGAGCTCTGCTTTTTCACATGCCAGTGCCAGCACCATCCTGCCAAGGTCTCTGCAAATTCTTTGGGCTGCAAATGAAAAGTGCAATCAGGAAGACCCAGGGGGTTTTCTCACCCACACAGGAAACATCTCTGCACTGAGGAATCCAAGCAGGTAACACCAGCAAGGTGGAGGACTCTGATGTGTCAGAGTCCAGGCATTTATTTCCCCATCATCAGTGAGCAAAAGGTAGCAGGCTTGGCAAACAGCAAAGCTCATGTGAGTGTGTTTGGGATGGGGAACAGCTGGCAAGTCCAGAGCCTCAGTGAGCAGCACAGTACTGGTAAAGTAGAACTGATCTCCAAGCATTGGCAAACTAAAACAACAACAAAATTACTTTCTTCTAAAGAATTGCACATGGGAAGTGAGAGCAGTATCCAAGTAGTAAAAAAAAAAAAAAAAAAAAAAAAAAAAATCTGCTGAATCAGTTAGGAATTAGTCAGGATATCCTACAGAGTTGTCACAGTTATTTTTGGTATCAGCAAGAAATCAAGCGGATTGCAGCTGTACAGAAGAAGATTAATGTGTTGCAGAAGGAAGTTAAATCATAAATATTTTAAAAAGGCAATAAATCTGAAGGGAGCTTCCTGCTTTAAAAGTAATTTGCCTCATCAGCTGATTTTGATTTAAAGGTGGTGTGTGCTGGTTTTGGCAAAGCCATCAATGCTTCCCTTGTACTTACTAAGATATTTCAAGACACTGCTTCTGGCTCAGCTCTGCCTGACTCGCAGCCCCAGATGGCCTTGGGGAACAGCAGCATAATCAAGCACAACCACAGTGGCAGCCCCAGCATTTCTGCTGGGCTGCCACAGAACAGATCACTGCAGGAAATATTCGCTCTTGCCACCTAGGAAATTGAAATCCAACCACTTTAAGGGTCAAAGGTCCCACTATCCTGAACCACACCACCACCTCTGTGTGACTGCCTCAGTCACAGAGAGGAAGTGCTGCCTACACAGAGCATGTGTTTGGGACAGGAAGATTGCCTCGGGGTGATCTGCAAAAACCCAGAGCAAAACCCGAGCAACTGGAGAACTAAGGAGTGCTGCAAACCCTGTGGGCAGAGCCAGAAGGGCCCCGGCAGCTCCAGCATCCTTCTCTGCCCAGCAGCTTTCAGGAGGCAGCCACAGCTTGCTGTGTGGGATGGAGGATCTGCCTGCCCCTCCCAGGCAGATGTGTCCAGCTGTGCCCGAGCCCAGCTTGAGAGGAGGAAGAAGGATAAAACAGCCTCGTGTTTTATCAAGCACCAATCTGCCCTTCTGCCAGGGGCACAAGGGGGCCCTGCAAAGGACACGAGCAGCCCTCAGCATTTACAGATAAATACATATGGGGAAGTAAAGATCCCTCTCTGTAGACAGAATATTTAATTTAATTTACAAACATGGAGTTTAAAAATACAGATAAATTGAAATAGCAGGCGGAGCTACTCCCCAGGTGGAGGCAGAGCTGTCAGATCTCACATCCCTCAAAGGGTGAGTAAGAAAGTAGTGCATCTGTCAGGAGCAGCTTTCAGGAAGCAAGGCTTTCCCACGGAGTGTTCCACAGCCTGGGAAACCAGAGCTGAGCTTCCCCTACGCTGACAGGCACTTCATGACCTCACCAAACAAAACTGATAAATGGCAGGAATTAACTGAAAAGTCATCAATTACTTGGGCAAGAAGCCTGCGCCCGGAGAGAGGCCAGATCCCCTCTCCATTGTGCAATGGCCGGAATTTCTGTTGGATGCTGTTCTGGTTTGAAAGAAAAACCAGTGAGAGACTCCAAGTCGGAAATACAATTTATCAGAAAAAGGGAAAAGAAACAAAATCCATGCAATAATACAAAAGAAAAACCACTGACAGAGTCAGAATACAACCTGGCACCCCTTTGGTCAGCATGTTGGTAGCAGTCCAAATTGGAGTGGCTGCAGCCCTCCTGGAGTGGCAGATGTGGTTCTGTTGGAGCAGTGATCCTGTAGAAGGGTGTAGTGTTTCTCTGAAGGTCTAGTGGAAAGCCCCAGCTGTTCCTCTTGGAAACCTGTGGGAAAGCTGGCTGTGATGTCCCCAAAACCCAGATTATATCCACGTAGGAATGCTTGGCTCCTCCCTCTGGGCGGAGCATCTCACAATGGGATGTTACAGTTCTTATCAGTCATGCAGTGACATTCAATGGCCCATTGTCAGCAGATGTCTCCCCTGAGAGAGGACTGGTTGTGGAAGAGATAAGGAAAACTGCCCACTTAACAGAAGACAACTGTCATACAGATGGCAATAGAAAACATCTTGTTTCTCAATCTGGGACAGATGCTGCCACCCCCAGTCTGGGTGTCAGCCTGTGTGTCCCACCCACTGCAAACCCAGGCTGTTGGAGTTCTGGATGCTGAGAATTTGAGACTTTCTGTGCTGACAGACTCTGACCCCAGGAGAGCACTGCATTTGACCTGAGGCTGTGGAGAAGGTTTCCAAAATTGATCGATAGCACTGGGACTACAGGTGTGTACTTGGATTAGAAGTGTGTGGAAAACAGAGTGGAAAACTTAGAGTTTGGGGGTTTAGAGTATAGTAATATATATATAAAGCAAGATGGAGGCTTTAGGGTGGAGGCTGGTCCTTCTTCTTCATCTTCTCCATGGGTTTGGGTGGTTTTGTGTAATTGGACAGAAAAGTCCACATTGCAGACGTTGAGTGATTAGTTATTGGGTTAAAAGTGAAAATAATTTGGGTGTCATTTCTTAACTGGATTGTTTAGCCTTAAAAGACCTCATAGAGAAAGACAGTTGGCCATTTTATAACTTATTAGTGGAATACTGCAGAACTCACTGCACGTGAGACTCTAACATTGATAAGAAAAAATAAACATTTGAGTCTGAACACTGTGGCAGACACATTCTTCTCTCTCTCAGGATTTTTTCATAGAGGAGCACAGAGGAAATAAAGAGAAAACAATTTCTATTTCTGCTCCTTGCTTTTCCCATGTGGAATGTGTTTGGAGAATTGTTTACCTGGGGTGATTGCTTGGATTCTGGTGAGGATTGTTTGAGCCTGGTGGCCAATCCAATCCACCTGTGGCTGCACTCTCAGAGAGGGTCACGAGTTGTGAGTTAGAGATAGTAGTTAGAAAAGGAGGCTTGTAGTTTTAGTATCTCCTTTAAGTAGTATGTTAATGTATTATAGTGTAGTTATAATAAAGAAATCATTCAGCCTTCTGAACTGGAGTCAGACATCAGCATTTCTTCCCACCGGGCTCACCTACATTTACCATAGAACAGAAAATACCATCTCGAGTGTTTTCAATCCCAACCTCGACAGAGAAAAGAAGCCAAGAACTGGCATTTAGTGGTGCCCTGTGTGAGGACTGAATTCATGACCTTCAGCCCCAGCACATCTCCTTCTGGCAGCAGCAGCCACCTTCTTCCATTGCTTTGTGGCACCAAGGATGGCTCCAGAGGCAGACTCCAGGAGCTTTGAACCACGCTGGAGGAAGAGGTGCCAGCAAAGCCACAAATGGGAGCACGAAGAGCCCAGCAAGCTGTCAGTAGTTATTCCTTTGCAGCCAGAGCACGAGAGGCAGATGAAATCTGTCAAAACTGCCCATGGTTCTTGTGTGAAGGAAACAATGCCAGTGCACACTCTGGAATGAATAATTCAAAATAAGCACATGGATTCTCTACGTCAAATCTGGGGACGAGGGTTGTCAATTTAGGCACAAAAATGACACAAAGCCCACTGCAAAGCAGCAGTTGATTTGCATGGAATGGCAGGGGTAGAACCCACAGACATTTCTCAATCACTGCTTTTCTCCAAATTCACCCTCACATACCTGTTTGTAGGAAGGTAAACTTTACTGTCCCTGTCTCCTAGGACACTGAGGGTATCAGATTTGTGCTGGATTTGCTGAGCTCCCAAGCAGCTCCCACAAAACAGTGAAGGAATTGCTCTTCTCCCAGGAGCAGACACAAAGAGGCACCTGAGCTCAGGGCTACAGCTCTCAGCACAAGATTTAGGTTAAAATTGCTCCCAGTGCCAAGTCAAGCTAAGATGGCTGGGAGAGGTTATGGTGGCAACCCTAAAAAGTCTTGCAGTTAAGCTCATCTACCCAGACCCTCAGTACTGCTGGCCCAAAACACCTCCAGAATCAGAATTCCCCAGCTGAAGCTTGCAGTTATTTCCAGATAAATGCCCATGTACATGAGCAAGTGCTAACAGTCTAAGTAGTCTTCCTTTTTGCCAGAAAAGAAAATAAAGAAGGCTTACAGTAAATAAAGAAGATGACAGTTTGTCTGCTGATAAAGTCCAAGTTTCAGTGTGTTTCTTGGGTTAATATTAAAATCACACCCAGTTCAATTTCTTTAACTGTAATAGTAGAGACCACATCATTAATATCAAGCCACAAGGAATTTATTAGTGGTGCTGTTTGAGCAGACTTGGTTTCATACCATGACAGTTTATCACGTTGCATTGCCAGTTTATCTGTAATTTATCGCTGTTTGACTGGCAGCTATGAAAAAAGAGCCTCTGCTTTGCTAAGTGAAACCCTGAACAATTCATATTCTGCTGCTAAAGAAAGATCGACCTGTTTAGACTTTACTGTAGAAAAATCAACCTTTTCTGACCCAATGACTTTCCTGCACTCAGTTTTCAGGAAACTTCAACAACAAACTCTTACTAGAAAGTCAGTCTTGGTAAACCAGCTATCTGGATGATTCCACTGCCTGGATCAGGAAAACAACAAGCTCCAATGTGTACTTTGGCTTATAAACATTGTCCCGAAACAAAAACAAACACGTGCTATTAACCATTTCACCCCGGAGTCTGAATTTCACAGGAATTTAAACAAACAGACAGCTTCTAAAAGGGGCTATTCCAGCACCTGCTGGCTCAAAACTGTATCAAAACAGGAGAGTCTCTGTGGTGTTCCCATTAAAAGAAAAACAGCCTTAGTCAAAGTGAAATCCTAAACTCTCCAGTGGTTCTTTTAAAACCAGTGGCTTTAGGAGTAAGCTTGATATTTGACAGTTGCTATACACAGAGAGCTGCATTTAAAAATACAACAGCTGCTCCTGATTTCACTCACATTGAGGGGGTTTAGAATAACTCCAATGAAATAATAAGCAAAACTACACCTCAGAAAGGAGGATGCAAGTGGGACAAGAATGAAGCCCACAAGAAGATTTCTCCAAATGAGAATTTCTATTTAAAAACCATTTCTGAGTGACCCATCCAGCACTGAGTCACTGATAGTTGCCTGTACAGCTCCAGGCAAAATACACGTCTGGTTGCTAAATCCCAAACCCAGCTCACTTCCCTCCAGCCTTGCTCAGATCAGCCTTTTCCAGCCCCTCCAAACAACATGAAGAGAAGCCAGGGATGGGTAGGAACTGCTTCACACTTCTGTTAAAATCAAGGACACAGATCAGGTGTTCACACGCTGCTCCAGCAACAGCTTCCCCTTTGTCTTGCCTAAGCGAAGCAAGGAAATGAGCCATGCAGAGCTGCCCAGAGCTCCATTACCAGCAAGCAGAAAGGTGGGGACAGCAGTCCTGCTTCAGCAGGACCCCCTGGCTCTGACCTGAGCTCTGGGCTGCTCCCAGAGGGCAGCCACAGGGGCACCACATGGGGCTGGAAAAAGCACCCGTGGGAAATAAACTCAGCAGAAAGCAGCAATATGAGAATGAGAAAACACACTGAAAGATAATGATTAAAAAAAAAAAAAATAAAAGTGGTGTTTGCTAAGGGCCAGCCTGCTAGACATCAGCTTTGGAACAATTACTTTGGGTTGCCAGATTGATGTCCCCAGGGCTGAGTGACCAGCCCTAAGCCCACAGGACTGCAGATGCAAGCCTGGGCTGGCAGAGCAGCGGATGCCTGCTTTGTGTAAGAGCAATCACCATGGCAGGGACACACATCCCGAGTGGGGCTGGAAGAACATCAGTTCACACTGGCTGTGACTTCACACCACTCCAGCTGCACGTGGATGTCTTTAGGCTTATTTCCAATGTGAGCTCATGTAATAAACACCCAGACATCTCCAGCATCATTCCTCACAGCTGCACCATGCAGGGGACCAGGGCTGGTCACAAGTCACCTGCTGGATGCTCACGCTCAATTTGCCTTTTTCAGCAGAACATAATATGGATGATTCGTAGTCATCCTGTGAGTAGCCACTACACCGACATCTTTTCTCCTTCTCAGTATTTTCTAACTGATCAGGCTCCTGCTAAAGAGCAGTTTTTCATTATTAGTCACTACTGAGTTTCACCCTTTTGTTCTGGTCTCAGCATTCCTGGTACGATGTTCTAGCTCTTTTCCATGCTGAAGCTGTTTCCTAACTGCTGTCCAAGCATATTTTAACCAAAATTAAGGGCAATTCAGGAAAACAGTAACTAAGATTGAGCCCTAAGGAGCACCTCTCACTTCCAGCCATGCCAGGACCCCATTCTGCTGTAGCTGCTTGTCTCCCAGTGGAGCAATTCCGATTGTACCTTTTAGCAATCCCTGTCTTCTCTAACTAGGAGCTGTTTTCCCTCATGAAGTGCTGCCCAGCTGGTGAAGGGGCGCAGTGAGCTGTGCCAGGGGAGCTGAGCTGAGAGCTGCAGGCACAAAAGCTGGACAGGCACAAAAGCTCTGGATGCTCATTCTCATTTAGGGAATTATCCCTCTCCTGTCAGCTTTAACTGACTCCTAATGGGCTGAAACCAGCTCACAGCAGCCCTGGAGTCACTGCCTGACAAGAAAACCTCTGAGGGTTTGCAAATCAGCAGAGGCACAAGCATGTCCATGCATCAGTGGGGAGAGGCATGGCCTGCCTGTGAAGCCTTAAGTTTTAGTTTTCACATTTTCCAGATTCTGTACTGCCTTAGTGTGTAACTGAGCTTCATATAAAGTGTTGGCGAGTTCTCCTCACAGTTCAGTCACACACAACAATCCTTTTCCAGCCCCAGAACCAAGGACATCGCTGCAGCTTCAGGCCCAAAAAGTGCAAACAACAGGGAATTGAGGAGAGCAGACTGGGAGGATGGGACTGCATCACCTGGAGCTGGAATTGGACAATTAACCCCAATATGGAAATGGACCAAAACCTATAAAAGTGTGAAAACTCCTGACCTGGGGTCCATCTTGGGTGTAGCCACAGCCGGGCTCTTGTGCTGCCCAAAGTGTGTCCTTTGAAGGCCTTTTAATAAATCCCTACTTTAGTCCTTTAATTCTGCCCAGCCTCTGCTCCAGGGAGCCTCTCAAGGCATCACCTGCACCCAGGTGCAATTCCCATATGGTCAAAGGTGGCCAAACACACATTTCCCGCTGCTCAGCAAATCCACTTCACTTGAAGGCATCCTAAACCAACTGCATACCCAAATCCTGGAGGTTCCTCTGCAGGCTCTACCCCAGTTTGATGGGCAAAGATTTTAATCACAGCTTTAATTAAATCCAGACAGCTTTTTTCATTGTTTACTGACACATGGATCCCTGTGTCAACCCACAGAAGGCACAACACCTCATCCCATCAGCTGGTCAACTCACTGAGAGGGGCAGTCTTGTATTCTCACAGTAAGGACATGCCCTGAGAATGAATCCTCTGCCTTGGCAGATGGGAAAGACATGACATGGAGCCAAGGAAACATCTGAATACACAATCCAGATACCCAGGCCCCATCAGCCCTCAAAGCAATGCAGGAATACAGCTGCTGTTCCTGTAGCTGAGACAGAAGGTACAGCTTCAAAGAGACTTCTTTGGATTTACTTCAGAATTTAGGCTGCGCTTTCTTTAGTCTTTGGAAGATACTGCCAGATGCTCCCAAAGTCACATTTTTATTGAGATCAGTTTTCTCCTCCCAGCTTCCCATCTGGTTTCAAAGTGGCACAAAACACAGATGGAGTTCACGTGCATTTAGACCAAATCCACCCAACCACTGATCACGTTGAGTGGGCTATGTCAGACTGGTGACCATCCCTGAGGGATTTTGTTAGAACCCTGGTTACTGAGAATTTTAGACTTTCTGTACTAACAGGTACTAACCCCCAAGAGAACACTACATTTGACCTGAGACCATAAAGCTTCCAAAATTGAATGATAGAACTAAAATGGTAAGTGTGTAATTTAAATAAAAGTGTGTAACATCACAGTGAAAAACTTAGAGTTTAAAATTTTAGAATATAATAATATAGATAAAACAATATAAATGTTTTAAAACAAAGACCAGTCCTTCTTCTTCACAAGTTGAAGTGATATTGTGTAATTAAATAAAGAAGTCCACATTACGAACCACGAGTAGTTAGTTATTAAGTTAAAAGTAAAAATAATTCAAGTGCCATTTCTCAATTAGACAATTCAGGATTTTGCATCTGTTGATGGTGAAGTGACCCACGTGCCTTAGCCAGCTCCCTTCCTTTTCCATGGCCATGATGAGGCACAGCAACTGCTGCCCACATCTGCCTGGAGGGATGGGAATGGCTGCAGCACACAAAGACCTCTTGGGTTTGGAACCCTGGCAGCGTTCCAGAGCTCTGGGCTACTGCTGCAGTCAAAAATCAGTGAATTCCCCTGGGCAAAACCCTCCTGGGCAAGGAGAGGTGCATCCAGGGAACTCGTCTCCAGCCCTCAAAACACCAAAATGAGAGGCCTCTCGTTTGGACCATGGACAGCCTGCCCTGCAGCCAGCACTTAAATCCCCTTCTCCTTAAAAACCACACTGGCTGGGCAGAACCAGGACCCCCTGCCATTGCCCATCCTGCAGCACTGGGACATTGTTCTCTGCTGGCCAGCCCTCTCCTCCCTGAGAAAGCTTCTTCCTTTGTTACAGACTCAGTCAGGGCCAACACACGTCCCTGTGGGATTTTTGAAAGGGCAAGATGTGTGAGGAGGGAACGTTTTCCTCTCTGCAGTGCAGTGTCACTGAGCTCCCCAGCTGTTGGAGTTCTGGATGCTGAGAATTTGAGACTTTCTGTGCTGACAGACTCTGACCCCCAGGAGAGCACTGCATTTGACCTGAGGCTGTGGAGAAGGCTTCCAAAATGGAATGACAGCACTGGGATTGTGGGGGTGTAGTTGGTTACAAGTGTGTAATATCACAGGGTAGAAAACTTAAGAGTTTGGGGTTTTAGAATATAGAAATATATATGGGGCAAGATGGAGGTTTTAGGGTAGAGGCTGGTTGTTCTTCTTCACCTTCTTCCTTCTTCTCCATGGGTTTGGGTGGTATTTTGTAATTGGACAGAAAAGTTCACAGTGCGGACTTCGAGTGATTAGTTATTTTGTTAAAAGCAAAAACAATTCAGGTGTCATTTCTTAATTGGATAGTTTAGCCTTAAGAGACCTTGTAGAGAAAGATAGTTGGCCATTTTATAACTTATTAGTGAATACTGCAGAACTCACTGCTCATAACACTCTAACATTGATAAGAAAAAATAAACATTTGAGTCTGAACACTGTGCCTTGTCAATGAAATTCTGCAGAACTCATTGCTGAGAGATTGTAACATTGATAAGAAATATTAAATGCCGGAGTCTGAATGTGAAATACCATCTCAAGTGCCTTCAATCCCGACCTTGACAGAGGAAAAAGGAAGCCAAAACCAGCACCCAGCCTCCTGAGGTGGCAGTGGCAAGGCAAAGGCACTGCTTTCAGTGGTGTCTGCAGAGCCACCAGCCCACACAGGGGCCATCAGCTGCCACAGCTGTTATGCTTGACAGGCTATTAAAGCACCCCAAAGTCACTTCTTACCTCAAATATCACCCCTCCCCAAAAACATCGACAGCAACAGAACCTCTTAGTGCTCTCTGTTCTGCACTGGTGCCTTCTTGGTACCTCGTCAGATATCACTGCTGGGTTACGCAGAGAAAAGATGAAATGAAATGAGAAAAGGTGGCAGGAGCCAAACAAACACCGTGTCTGCCTGGCACTGCAGCTGGGGGCCAGGAAAATCCTTAAATTCAGGCCAGGCTGGTGAAGAGCCCCAAACGCTGCCACTCATACCGAGGCCACAGCTCTGAACTTCTAGGATCTTTATCTGTCAGTGGCAGGCAAGAAAAACTGGTGAGATGGCAAAAAATCACAGAAGAGGCACCTCCTGAGCACCTGCATGGCTGAGGGGAAGGATTCTGGATGGGATCCCCAGAGTTCACATGGCACCAGCAAGAGCAGGGGCTGTTAATTGGTGACAGGATTGCCACAGGAAATCTCAATCCATCCTTCAGCATCGAGCACGGGCTGCAAACTCTGTAGTGAAGTCCTTCCCCCCTGTGCCTGCCAAAACAAAGCCTCTTGCAAGTAAGAGATAAAGGTCACAGCAAAACCAGCGGGTTTCACAAAAAACAGACAATTCTAAAAGAAAAAGAGGAAAGAGTTTTGTTCATTTCAGTGAATCTGAGTCAACTTTTCATCTATGTTTTTTGTGAAACTCCTCTGACTTTCGGTGACCTTTCTCAGAGAGCTGCAGAGCACTGCCAGCCTCTGATATTGGAAGTTAAATGCATTATTGCACAACACAACAAAAGGAGATGGGCCAGGCTCTGGGAGATGGAGCTGAACACTGCTCAGGCCAGAGGTCTCAACAACCAAATCCATAAGGATGCAAACTCTCTGCACCAAATCAAACTTACCAATAGGAGCATAGGGCACATACCCACAAGGCAAAAAGGCAAACACAAACATAGACATTTCTATTTCTAAGGGTCTCATAAGGGTTTGACCTAACCAAAATGTAAGAAAACATTGCAGGAAAGCCTTAGCAAACTGAGGAGTCCAGCCCTAGATATGTTACAGAGATTTGGCTGATTTGCTTCTTATGGCTTTTTTCCCCTCCCTCTTTAGAGGAGGCAGCAGAGGACTACGAACTCAGTGGCAGGAGGAAAACAGCATAGAAAAACATAATTTCCTTTCTGGAAGAGCCAAAGAGACCCTTCAGTTCAAGAGTATTCTCCCAGTATTCCCTGGTTTGTTTCTCATCTGTCAGGGTGGGATCAGAAACCAGGTTTTAATGCTGACATTAGCTCTTCTCCAAGCCACAGTTTTATGGGAAATCTCTCAGGGTCTTCAGAAAGTAGAACATCCACCTTTCTAAAAAAAGGCTTTAATTGTATTCCTGTTTTCATATTAAATCTCATCTCAGATTGAGTCTCGATTCTGGGTGACTTCAACCACCAGTTTCTATTTCTCACCTCCAGCTGCACAAATTCCTTCTGTTTGTGCCTCTCACGGACTGTTTTGTTTCCTTGCGTGCTATTTTGGAGCAGAGCTGCAATCCCCTTCTCATCTAGGGCACCCTTTTTCCTATCATCCTCCCACTACCACTCAGACACCCTGCACATCTACTGCCATTGCCAAAATAACATCCTGTCCCTCTGGCTACTGTTCAGCAGAGGCAAGGAGCTTCCATCGCTGATTCATGGGGTCAGGCCTTGCTGCAGCCTCCTCTTGCTGCTTTAGTTGGCTTTGCCAACTTGCTGCTGGAAACTCATGGGGGTGAACACACAGTTAAGAGCAGAAGAGACAGACAAACTACAAGCTGAAGTGTGATGAGAGGGCCTGTTGTGCACCAGCTCCTGTTCTTAGGTACCTTCTCCTCTAATCAGCGTCTTGCTTCATCAACTTACCCACATCACGTTTTCATATCAATGTGATTATGGCACATTTTTCATAATCACCCTGCTAGGTCAAGAGAGGCCCCTCCTGGGCCTGTGTGATTCATGGTCCTGCTCTGCAGATGCACCAAACCCAGCTCCTTGTGGATCTATCTCCAGTACAACAAGGCACAGCACTTCTGAGTGAGATACCTCAGGGTTTGGGCCAGCAGCAGTGTGGTAGCTCCAGACTGGAGCCAGGCTCTGACACAGCTGTGCCTGACCCACAAATTCAGAGAAACCAGGGTTCCTGCCAGGTTTACTGCCCACTGCTTGCTCTGCCATGTCCTAGCCGAAAAGGCACAGCATGTCCCAAGGCAGCATCGTGCCTGGCCCCTGTCACCGCTGTGCCACGGCTGGTTTGGCAGGTTGGGACACCAGTGTCTGCCTTTTAGTCACCTAATGCACACAGAAAGGCCACCTGCAGAGCAAACACCTTCAGAGCTCCCATTCTGTGGCAGGTCAACACCAGGACTCTCTGAATCTGTCAAAATTCAAGCTTTGCAGCAACTTGGCAATGAAGAGGTGGGAATTTGGCAGGTAGGGAATGAGATTGGCTACCATCTGACCCTGGGGAGCTCCATCCCACACTGGAGGGTGGCTGGAGTCCCCAGCAGCTCAGTGCAAGGGCTGTGCCTGACAGGGTGTCCCTGGGGCTGCAGCAGCGCCCGGAGGCCACACACCCACACCCGCTGTGGCCACAGGGACCCCTCAGGTGAGGCTGGAAGAAGCTGAGGCTCCCAGAGTCTCCCCAGGGTATTCACACACATCATCTGAGCAAGGCTCACACCTGCCTGTGAAAGTGCACTCGCTGGTGATTCAGAAAATCAAAAGCACAGGAGGGCCACATGAGCAATGTTACACGTAACCACAAACCACATCAGAGCCAGCCAACCAGCTCATCTGCTGGGACAAGTGCAGCTCTGAGCTTGCCTGAGGCATGCTCACAGGAACAAAACCATTTTTAGACCCTGAAAGAACCCTCTGAAGAGCAAGAGTGAATCCACCAGACTGGCCAAGAAATGGCTACAATGGTTGGTTCATGGGGGATTTCAGCTGTTCTCCTTTAGACTTTCACAGGATGAAGAATAAGTTTCCAAGCTTGCCAACAGAAAGGTGTCAGAGCTGCCTTCAGGTGGGAGACATCCAGACTTGCTCAGCAGCACATTTCGGACGTGCCAGAGGCACTCAGTGCAGGGTGATGAAGGGTTTGGCTCATTTCCCTGGCATGGTTTGGGTTTGCACACTCATGGCTGGCTCTAACCCCGCATCTTCACCATGCTATAAAACAAGCCTTGGCAGGGCTGGGGGTTACCCCAGGCTCAGGGGGCAGTGACACAGCTGGGAAGGGCTCACAAGGTCAGCTGGTGAGTGCAAACCTCCCAGCTCCAGCTCCTGACCTCACCTTAAACCCTGGGGAAGGATTTTCCCTTGTCATCAACATCTCCAAACAGAGACCAAACACCTCGCCCACGTGTGGCAGAGCAAAGCTGGGCTGACAGCAGGTCACTGTGGTCTTGGGTAGCCTCAAGTCCTCTCCCAGTATCTCCAAGGAGAATGCCAGCTCAGCAGTGATGAGCAGACCACAAGAACAAATCCCACCTGGGTACAACGTGCACCCTGCAAGATTTTGGGGCTTGTTGGGGACCAACAGGCCAGAGGCAGCTGCCAAAACAACAGAATAAATACAATAAAATGGGGGGGGGGGGGTGGGGTGTGTGCTGAGATGGGACCCCCAATCCAAAGATGGGAAATTAATCATGAATTTGAAACCAAGCAGAAGCCACAGCTGCAAACATTGATTAAGGATTGCACCCCAGACCCTGCTGCTGTCAAACCTGTGCCCAGTCCCCATGGTACCAGCTTGCTCCTTCAGGAGGTACTGAAAAACCTCCTCAGCTCTGAGCTGTATCTCCTTCCAGGAAAGCCAGGAAATACAGCTCTGAGCACTCACAGAACAGACTTCTTTGTCCTCCTTGTGCTCTTGGCTGCCCCTGTTTCCTCTCTGGGTTCTCTCTGCTCCTTCACAAGCTGGAAGTGCAGCCAGGAAAGGCACGGGAAGCAAAACAGAGGCTAAGGTGCCGGGCAAAGAGGCTTCTGCAAGAAGGAGGCTCAAAAAGATGGAGGGAAATGGGAAAAAGGAGATGGCACCTAGCAAAAGGATTGCAGGCTTCTGAACTCCTCTGGCCTTATGTGAAACTGCTCAGCAAGAAACAAATCCCAGCTTGCTCAGCACTGGGGCACCCCCTGATTCCAGTGGTGGAAGAGGCATCCTGTCCCCGAGCACCCACAAAAACAAAGTATTTTTCTGCCTCTGCTGCCCTGGGGAGGCCTCTCCTGCTCACACAGTTATTCTGCATCCAGCTGTAATCGATTCCTGCCACTTAGGAGACTGCAGCAAAAGATGCCATTTTCCTGGTGCCTAGTTTTGGATACAGAAATTGCTCCAGTACTCCCAGAAAGCACAAACAGTGTTAGCAATACATCTGCTGGGCTTGGGAGTAAATCCAGGGCTTCGAGATTTAAAAGCTGACTATTATACAGCCAAATACATCAAACTGTAGAGCTTTAAAGATGTAAAAAAACCCTCTGTGTTATTAAAAAAACCTCTCTGTGTGACCAGCCTGCCTGAGGATACACATACCAATGCTGTGGGCACGGGATGCAAAGTTCCAGTTTGGCCCAGCTGAACCTCAGCCCTGCCTCCACAGGCTCCATGCTCTGTTCCCAGCTGTGTCAGAAAGGCAAGTGCTCAAAATTTATTTCGTGGGAAAGAAATACAGTCCTTTCCCCTTACACTTTGCCACACCAGCTGGCAAATGTATATAGGTGCAGCAGTGATGGGCACGCAGGAGCAAGCAGTGGATTATTTGGTTTCCTCAAAGGGGTACATCACAGGTTGTCCAATACCCCGATTTAAACAATTCATTTGGAAGCTATGTGTCCAAATTTTTGAGAGAATGCCTTGCTAACTGGAATTAAAGAAAAAACAAAAAGAGAGGATCCTCAGGAGACACACAGCCCGCTCCATACTCCACAAACGCTGGCCCTGACAAACCCCATTGAGCAATACCCTAATAGGGCACAGACCTCTGTGGGCAGGATCTTCCTGAAAGCCCCTCAAGAACAGCCAGACAAATGTGCTTTTTGGCAAGGGCAGGAGATGGGGTCAGCTTTGTCCAGGAACCCCTTTCCTCATCCGCAGCCCTGCTACGGCTCCGGTGCCCCCTGCAATTCCCCAGCTCCCTCGGGCTCTTCCTCCAGCTGCAGCCCACTGCCTCTGCTGCTTCTCCCCGGGCTCTGCGAGCTCGCCAGGGCCAGGAACAGCGAACACCAGAGATCCCACGCTCAGAGGCTGCTTGTCCCCCCTCGCTGCTCTCTACAGCAGGGTGCTCCAGCCCGGGCTGCTGGAGGGATGGAACGGGGATGGGAGCAGGGTGGAGCAGAGCAGAAAGAGCCTAGGTGGATGAGAGAAGGTGCCAGCGGAGCAGAGAGGGAGAAGATGGAATCTGGGCCATTCGGGAGGGATTGCTCCTGCCGCAGCCCAGGACTGCTCGGGAAGCAGCGTGCTGCCGCAGGTGCGGATGTCTCTGCGCAGGGGTGGCTGGGCTCGCTCTCATCCGCAGAGCCTCCCTGCCCTCTAGTGGGCTCGGAGCAATTGTGCGAGAGGAGAAGCCCTGCGAGCGCCCCTTCCTCCTCCTCTCCCTCGCAGCGGGCAGGTGCCCCTGGTGCTGGCAGCACCCTCCGTGCAGGGGCAGAGCAAAGCGAGCTGCTCCGGCAGGGACACGGGTGCCGGCCCTCCTGAAACCTGGGGAGCAGAGAGCTGTTCTCTGACTGAGGGAATGGCAGCAGGGATCCTTCTCACCGCCCTCACCTCTCCTTCCAAAGGGATCTGCTTGGAGACAACCATCTGAACCTGGAGCTTTGCATTTCCTTTGAGGCCCAGAGCACGAAAAGTGTTCCACACACACCTTAATGCCCACCTCGGGGACATTGGGAGAGCATCCTGTTCCCTGGGAAAGCACAGCTGCACCAAACCCCTCTCAGCAGAGACTGAGGTGGGGTCAAGCCTGCAGCTGGAAGAATTCACTGAATTCAAGCCTCTCCTGCCATCAAACAAAACAAGGAACAGATTTCACTGCACTTGCAAGAATTCTTGCCGGGAATTCTGACCACAGTGGCAGAGCACATCTTGCTAGAGCGCTGTGAAATGGCGACATTAACCCAGCCCCAGGCTCCTGTGAGCCCCCTCCTGGCCCCGCACCATCCCCTCTGTGCTGCAGGACCTGCCCCTGAACCCCTCCTTCACTGCCACCCTTCTGTGCTTCTGCCCTGTGAAAAATGCATATTTTATGATTGGTTTTCGCAACCATTACAATGAATATTATATGCGTAATGTTAGAAAGTTATGCTGTATTCATTCTCTTAAGTGGTGTGTTAAATATAGTTTTAGGTTACAACATAATGTTAAAATAGAAACTCTGTGGTGTAAGATATTCTTTACTGGCTCAAGAAAGGGATGAGATAATCAAGAAACTCCTCGCACAGAGATAACAGCAACAGGAAACCTGAAGAGTTCCAGCCTCCTTATCAGAAAAGACAAACATTCTTCCACCTTCTCTCCGTCTTCATGGAACCACCAGGATTAAGGGGAAGAAGTTGACAAAAACCAGAAATATTCTTAATTTGCAAGGAATTTGTGCATCATGTATGTGATACATGAATATGCAACAGGCTGTTGCTTTTAAGGGTTATTCCTCTGTTCTCAAGGCATGGTTTTGGCAGCTCAGTGCCCAAAAACATCCGGACATCCGTAATTCTTTGCTTTTTATTGTCTCGTAGTGTCCTAATCCTCATTGTCCAAATTTTTATTACTCTAATTTTATTACTATTTTTTAACTATTTTATTACTAATAAAACTTTTAAAATTTAAAAAACCAAGTGATTGGTGTTTTTTACAGGGTCAAGCCTGCAGCTGGAAGAATTCACTGAATTCAAGCCTCTCCTGCCATCAAACAAAACAAGGAACAGATTTCACTGCACTTGCAAGAATCCTTGCCGGGAATTCTGACCACAGTGGCAGAGCACATCTCGCTAGAGCGCTGTGAAATGGTGACATTAACCCAGCCCCAGGCTCCTGTGAGCCCCCTCCTGGCCCTGCACCATCCCATGCGTATTTTATGATTGGCTTTTTGCAAATATTAAATTGAATACTATATGTATTATGTTATATTGATTAGTTGTACTGTATTGGCATTTTAATAGTATGGTAAATGTAGTTTAGTAGTTAAAATAGAAACTATGTATGTGGGTTGTTTTTTTTTAAAGGAATGAGATACTCGCTTCAAAATAACAGTCACAGGACACCTCAGTCTTCCAGAGAAGAGGAATTTATGGGTCTCTTATCAGAAGAAGATAATTTCTTCAGGCCTTGCTCAGACTCAAAGACACCGTGAGGATTAAAAGAAATAGTTGACATATAACAGACAGAGTTTCTTCTTTTAAATAGAATGTATGCATAACCATGAAGCGTGTATGAATATGCAACTGTGTGTGGTTTTAAAGGGTGATTCCTTTGTTCACAAGGCATGCTTTTTGTGACTTAGTGTCCGAGAGCATCTGGACGTCCGTAATTCTTTGCTTTTATTGTGTTTTAATTTGCCTAACTCCACATTTTTATTACTCTAACTGTATTACTATTTTTATAACCATTTTATTATTATTAAACTTTTAAAAGTTTTAAAACCGAGTGATTAGCGTTTTTCACACCTCCGCTCGGGGAAGTCAAAAAAGCGGCAGCAGGAACGCTGCTGGTCACAGCCTGCTTTCTACAGACATCTAGTGGCCTGTGCTCAAACTCCACCCTTCGCCTGCACTGCCACAGCAAAACCAAGGCGCGTCCCCCTGTCGGGCTTCCACGCACTCCAAACAAACCTGCGTGACCCCAAGGAGCTGCCAATTAAATAAGGAAACTCCTCGAATCCCATCCCACCCTGCTCTGTTCCCCTGGCACCTTTAGGGAGCCCAGGTCACAAAACAAATGATTTCAAACCAAATGCTCTGGGTATTTTTGAGAGCTCAGGCCTTATGGCAAGAGGAGGGAGCACACAGCCTGCGTGATGCGCATCTGATAAACATTTGTGCACCCCTGCACACAGGAAAGACAACGGATGACACTGCCCTGATAACACTAAACTTGCCAGCCCAAAATAAAAAGCACAGAGAAGTGGCAGGAAACCCAAAAATGGGAGATTTCAGCAAGCACAGCCCCCAGAGTGGCAGGACTGAAGGCATCACTCGGTGATCCAGTACAGAGACCTCAACTCTGCCCTTCCCCGTGTCCTGCAGGGATTTTATCCAAGAATTAGAGCACGGGCCTGGGAGCCTGACAGCTTTAAAGAGTTTGTGTTTTTGAGATACTTGTAAGGTCCCCAGTACACACCTCGATACCCATTTCACAGGGAAACTGCTGCCTGAGAAAGCTGTGTCCCGCAGGGCATGCCCCAGGCTCAGCCTTGTCCCACACCCCCACGGCTGTGACTTTTGGCAGCCATCCCCTGCTGGGATGGAGGAGCAGCACTGAATTCACACAGAGCAAGGCAGCTTTGAACACACTGAATTCTGACACATCTTGCTGGGACGTAATATTCACACCACCCTGACAGATTCTTTGGAGTGCCCAAACAGGCATTAATTCAGCCTTAATTTGTGTTTCTTTGTCTCCACTTTGAAATGAGGACAGCCTGTCTCCCCCAGCAAACTGAGTCTTATTTCAGAGTCATTTCCACAGGCTGGTGGGGGAGGCAGGTGGCAATGACTGAGGTTCACACTTGTGCAGAGTTTACCGTCAAACACAGCTGGACACCACCACCAGGCCTCCGGGAGAGGCCGGAGAAATCCTGAACTCCTCCCGTTTCGCCAAGCAAAGCAAAAATCTCATGAGAAAAAAAAAAAAAAAAAAAAAAAAAAGCAAGAGAGCTGCCCTGGCAGCTGTGTGCACACCAGACTCTGCACCCGCAGCCTGCCTTGGCTTTCTGCAGTTATTTAGAGTGACTATAATCCCAAAACAGAGACAGCCTTCCCACCCTGCTCTGGGTATTCCCATCGGGCTTTTCCCCAGGGCATCCTCACCTTGCTGTGCACAGCAACATCCCCATTGTGACTGTGCGACAGCGCGTTAGACACGGCTCCCGCAGAGGACAGCGCTGGAGCACAGGGCAGAACAGCCCGCAGAGGGTTCAAAAAGCCCAGCTCAAAGCAGGGAAGAGAAATCCACCTCCGGGAGGAACCCCCAGCCGCTCGGTGCAGAGGTGACCCTGCCGCGCGGCTCCTTCACCTCCTGAGCGCATTTGAATTGGAGGCGGTGGGGATGCCCTGCAGCTGCCGCTGCAGCACTCGGGAGCTGTCGGGGCCCGTGGGGCTCAGGAGGAGCCGCTCCCGGCGGGGTGAGCGCTCGGTTTCCTGCGGGGGACAGCGTGAGTCACCGAGCGCTGCGAGGGAGGCTTCGGAGCGGCCGAGATGTCAAACGCGTGGGCAGGGCAAAAACAATGCAGATGCTGGTGATTACGGAGAGGCAGAATCACCGCGAGGATGGGGCTTTCCTGCTTATCTGGGTGTCTGCAAGGCTGATGGCATCCCCACAGCACGCAGAGCTGCTGGCACCGCTCCCTGCCCCGGGACTGGCGAGCGCCTTCTCTCAGAGTTTGGGGTCCTGTGCTCTGCTCTTTGCAACGAAACTGCCACAGGCTCACAGGCTTGCAAAGGACTATATTTCTGCGGGAAACAGCAGCAGGAAGTGAGAGGAGTTTATTGGATTTGCATGGTGAAGTTTTGGGACTTTGGTAGCAAAATCTTGGTAGTTAAATTCTAGTTCGCAATTAATCGTTCTTGGGAAAAAAACAGAGAAAGCTTTTACCCTTACTAGGGAAAGGCCACTGGTGAAAACCAGCCTGATCTGGGCGAGGAATGAAACACCTGGTGATTAAGCAGCCCGAGGAATTCTGATTTGCTCATTCTTTACACCTGCATTTCCCTTTCTCCCTGATTGCCTGGCATCCAGAGAGCCCCTTCCCAGTGCTCCTCCAGAGAATCCAGCCTCCCTTCCCACAGCCTCCAGCCCGGGGCAGCACGAATGGAGCAGGTTTCTTTATGCCAGGTGCCACCTCGGGCACAGCAAGCAATGCCACCCAGATGATTCCCCCACACCCTTGACAACCACCAGCATTTGCACCAGGAGCAATGTTCACAGAATTACAAATAAATACAATTAAAAAAAAAAAAAAAAAAAAAACACAAAAAAAAAACCACCAACAAACCAAAAAAACAGAAACATAATGCAAAACCTCAGAGGAAAAAACATCACAAGAATCTTGCTGTTCTAACAGCAGAACTCCAGCTAGAATAAAGATTTTATACCTTTGGGGAGGATTTTGCAACAGATTAAAGAAAAAACAACTCCCTTTACCAGTCAATGTGTGGGAAAGTAAACCACTAATGTGGTTTTCAAACACATATTTAAATGAACATTCTTCTGTTATCTTGGAAATAAAAACAGTGCCACCCCCCACACTTGGTGACAAACATTCATCCCCTGGTGAAAGACCAGATAACTGAGCCTGGGCAGTTACAATGCTTTTGCCCAAGCAGGGAGTTTTAGAGCAGGAGAACAGGGCTTTGGAAAGAGAAATGGTATTTCTCCTGCTTATTTTAAGTAAGCTCATTTCATGCATAAAAATAACAGCTCTGAAACGAAATACTGCATCTCAGGAGTGGCAGAAACCACCTCAGCATGGGTGAGAGCGTGAGGCATTACAGGATGGAGACAGCACTGCAAGGAGTGAGCCTTCCTCACTCAAAGCCTTTCAAAAACCTTCCCAAGCACTTATGGGAAGGAAGAGAGTGCCCACTATCCAGTCTCAGCAGCCCTGGACAAGCACATTTACCCTCTGTGGCAGCACAGCCTGGCACTGGGCACAGCTGACAGTGCCCTGTCCAGAAGAGGCTCAGCCTCTGATATGCAAAGAAATCAAGGGGAGAACACAATAGTTTAAAAAAATTAATAATTTCCAAGCAAGTGATGGAGAGGGCTTTTCCTGTCCCCCACAGCTCCTCAACAGACGCACAGAGCTTCTCTGCCCTTTGCCAGCCTTGCTGTACAGAGGGGAAGGACAGAAGCACACTCAGCTGAGGCACAGCAGGGCAAGACAAGGCACAGGGTGAGTTCAAAGACCCGTTTATGCAGGGGCTGCTGACAAACAGTGCTGGGACAGCCATTCCTTGTGAATCCTGCTCCTGTTCCATGCCCCAGGCAGCTGCAGAGCACTCCCGGGCTCTGCCAGAGCCTGGGCCAGCACTGGCTTTCAGCTCGACCCACTCAGCCCTCCTGCCTCCTCATCTGCTTCCACCAGGGCATGGAACAAACGTGGTGGAGGTGGAAAAAGTTTCTTTTCTTTTATGTCTCATGGAAATGCCTACCTGGTGTCTTATCTCCCCAGATCAGCTTTCGAAGGGGAAGCACTTGCACTGCACTGCCTCTGATCAAACAGTGCTGAGGAGCTTGAGATGAGCTGCACAGAGGTGTCCCCCAACACCACTGCTGGACCCAAAACACACCAGGCACAGCAGCCAACCCCACGCTGGAGCAGGAGCCCCTCCACACCCTACAGCCAGAGCACCTCTTTGCCCTTACCTCGCTCAGCAGTGTTCACAGCCAGCTCCGTCACTGCCTCCACTCCAGCCCAGCTCAGCCAATTCCCAGTGGGTTGATGGCAGGAGAGCTGGGAATGCTCCCTGTTCCCAGTGGGTTGATGGCAGGAGAGCTGGGAATGCTCCCTGTTCCCAGTGGGTTGATGGCAGGAGAGCTGGGAATGCTGCCCTGGAGGTGCCCGTGTTGGGGTACGTGCCCTTTAGCCCCTCTGGCCCACGTGTGTCAGCGTGGGGCAGCAACAGTGCTCCAGCAGAGCTCTCTCATCGGGTAGTCATCAAGGGGGATTTCTTAGGTGGCTTCCTTTCTTGTAAACACTGTTTGATCCCTGTGTGACAGCTGCTGAGCCTCGCCTCGCTCACTCTCGTGCGAGATTTAAGGCTCGCGACCGCAGAAAAATATCTTTGTGCCCACAGTTCTGAAAATCTTGGAGCCCCAAGGCCTGCAAACAGGGCAGTATGGAGTTGCACAGTAGCCAAGGGCACAGAGGCACAGCTTTCAATGCTTTTGCAGCTGGGCAGCCTAGATAGAACTGCAGACTTTTAGAGCCAGAGTGCCCCACTCCCTCTGCATTCCAGGTGTCAGCCACAGAGGAGGGAAACAAAGCATTCCTTGTTGACTGGGATTCTGTTGCCGTTGGAGTTTCTCCAGCCTCAGTCTCAGCAGCTGTCCCAAAGAGCTCTGGAGATGTGGTTCCAAGGAGTGACACTGGGAACGTGACAGCCACACAGCTCTGGGTCACACAAAAGCCTCTGCCCAGCCTTGGGCACTACCCACAAGTAGATATTTGGTGCATTATTAAAACTCCAAGCCTCCTTTTGGAGCACTGTCTCAGCAGCCAGAGATGAATTAGCACAAAGCCAGGCCACTGTCAAACACCCACAGCAAACCCAAGTCCATATACTGGCCCAGGCAGGAGTATCAAATTACAGAATTTAAAGCAAAAAGGCAGAAAAGCACACACCTCCCAGCCACCTTACCCCACTTAAGTAATTTGCTGTGCCTTGTTCTCCACACAAGTGTGAAGAATGAGCAAATCAGAATTCCTCGGCTACTTAAATCACCAGGTGTTTCATTCCTCACCCAGATCAGGCTGGTTTTCATCAGTGGCCTTTCTCTAGTAAGGGTAAAAGCTTTCTCTATTTTTTCCCAAGAACGATTAATTGTGAACTAGAATTTAACTACCAAGGTTTTGCTACCAAAATCTTGCCATGCAAATCCAATAAACTCCTCTCACTTCCTCCTGCTTTTGATGTTCCCCCAAAATTATGGTCCTTTCCAAGCCTATGATAGTTTTGTTACAAATCCCTGACTTTCTTCAGGACAGTCTTTTGCACGCTGAGCCATGATGAGAGCAGTGACCTCTTGGCAAGGACATCTCAGTTAATTGGGTTATCAAGAGCAGAGGAAGAGCAAGGGAAGGCTGAAACCCATCCAGGTATTGAAGGGTTTCTCTTCTTTGTGCTTGGGCCCTTTGCCTTCGCATCGCTTTGCTGATGAACCAACTTAAAACTTTCCATTTGATACACTTCATATCACACTCAGCCCACACTGGTCCCAAGAGGTCGATGTGACAAATCTTCAGAAGAACTGGGAGAGCTCCAGTTCCTAAGCAATTTACTGTCACCTTATTTGTTTAAAGCTCTTCAGGGACGCAGCTGGAAGTGACATTCCTGGGCCTACCTGGTGAGCAGCCCCAGTAACACAAAGCTGGCAACAGCCAACTTTGAACTCAGCCAATGCTTCTTTGGATCCTAATCTACTTTTGAGTCTCCTGGGGATTTTACTTTTCAGATTACTCTGAATTCACCTTCCCACTTAACATTCTCAGAGCAGCCTGGGTATGATTTTGCCCAAACCCACTTTGGGCAAAGTGGGTCTGCAGGCTTACCTGTGTAAAGCAGGGTGTTCATTTAAACAGTGTCCTTCAAGCCTCCTTTCCTCAGACTTCAAGGCCTCCATGGTTTTTGATCCCAGCAGCTCATAAACTGCCATAACTTTCAGATTCTTCCCTGCAGAGCTGTTTCCTGACAAACTCTTAACTTCTTTTTGCCAGGGTCGGGATTAAATGTGTGAGATGGTATTTCTTGTTGGGACTCAGATGTTTATCAGTTCTTATCTCTGTTACAGTCTCACAAACCCTGAGTTCTACAGCACTTCACTCGAATAAACTAAAAATGGAGCCCTCTCTACAGAGATCTCTCTCTCTACAAGGCCTTTTAAGGATCAACTGTCCAGTTAAGAAATGACACCTAAATTATTTTCACTTTTAATCCAATAACCAACCACCCGTGCCCACAATGTGGACTTTTTAATCCAATTACACAAAACCACCCAAACCCATGGAGAAGAAGGTGAAAGAGAAGAAGGTGAAAAAGAAGGAGCAGCCTCTGTCCTAAAACCTCCATCTTGCTTTATATCTATTACTATATTCTAGAACCTTAAACTCTAGGTTTTCCACCCTGTGATATCACACACTTCTATTCAAACTCCACACCCATAATCCCAGTTCTGTCATTCCATTTTGGAAGCCTTCTCCACAGCCTCAGGTGGAATGCAGTGTTCTTCTGGGGGTCAGTGCCTGTCAGCACAGAAAGTCTGAAATTCTCAGCAAACAGGGTTCCAACAACAAAGCTCCTCCAGCCATGACTGGGAGGTGCAGGATGCACAGCCGAGCAGATTGTGTCTCATCCCTGCTGCCCCTCAGGAAGCCCTTTGAGGCTCCCCTGTCAGGGAATTGAGGTGGTGACAGCTCTGGAGCAGCAGTGGATCAGCAGCAGCAGCACCAGAAGCACACAACCCCCACTGGCTGTCCTGTCCCTGTCCTCAGTAACCTCTGCTTCCTGCCCAGCGTGCCTTGGTTTCCTGTAGCTGCCTTTCCACCAAATAAAGAAGAAACATTTTCTGTTTGTATTTGCTGTGCTGTTAGGCCCTGAGCTCCTATCACTATTGCTGCTGATTTTCTCCCTTCCAGGTGGCAGAGAGGCGTCACTGGGGATGGTGAGGAGCACCTACAGCTGGAAGAAGTCTGTCACCCCAGAGGTGTCTGGCGTGGGGAGGAGCTGTTCACCCTCTCCTGCACATCCCCTCCTCCTCCCTGGCTGCTGGAGGAGGCTTTCCCTGCCTGAGAGCATCACCCTGAGCGCAGAGACACTGCACAGGGACAGCTCTAGCTGGGACCTGGCACTGAGCCATAGGATGAGAAGGTGAGAAAGGCTCCCTGTCCAGCCTCCTGTGCCAGGCAAGGCTAACAGCTGAGCAGGGTGCTGGCAGGTGCCATCCCACCCTGGAGCTCCTGCCCCTGCCACCACCAGGTGACACAGAAGCCTCTGATCATCACCTCCCACCCTTCAGGGAGCCGCAAGGGCGGTCACCACGGCCCTGCAGGACACGTGGAGCTCTCCAGGCCAGGGAATACACTGCACAGAGGGGAGCCCAGCCCACGGGTGCCAGGAGGGTGCTGGACACCCTCAGCACCTTCCCTGGTCACAGGGAATGGGCCCTGCTGCAGGATCAGGTGGGCACCTCACTCATCAGCAGGGAGGAAGGAGCTTCCACATGTCCTCAGCTCTGCACAGCCCATGGAGCCAGAGCACCTGGGGCAGGGAAGAGCCCAGCAGTCCAGCCTGCGTGGAAGGATGGGCTGTGTCCCCATGGGAGGATGGCCTTTGTCCCCCCAGCCCTCCGCAGCACCAGCTGTGACTCACCTTCCCCAGTGAAGAGTCGTTGGCAGGATGCAAATGTTGATGAATCAGCTGGGCCTCGGTGTCTCCAGGCTGCTCTGGAACACCCGTGTGTCACAGTGCCACACCACCCCTGCAGCTGGGGGGTGGCACAGCTCCTCCTGGCAGCAGGCAGGACTCAGGGGCACGGGGACAGGTGAGTGGCAGTGGTGCAGCTGGGACCATGAGCTGCTCAGCTCTCCTCATGGCAGCAGAGTGCTGCTGGCAGGGCCGTGTGTGCAGCCAGCATGGAGTCCCTGCCAAAGCTGGCCAAATGCTGGGCCTCCCCTCACAGCCCTGGCTCCAGCCCCTGCGTTCACTGCAGGCTTGATGTGTGTGGCCACACCTCAGTCCTGCTCCCCTTGATGCTTTTTGGGGCTACCTAAAAACAGAGGCCAGACAAAATTAAGGGAATAAAAAGCAGTTCTATTTATTGAAGGGCCTTCAGGTACATTTAGGGCAGACAAAGCCCCAGGGGCTACACCCAACATGGACCATGGCTCAAGGGTTTTCACACTTTCGTAAGTTTGGTTCATTTCCATGTTGGGGGTAAATTTTCCAATTACAATTTCAGGTAATGAAGTCTTTAGCCCAGGTTTGCTCTCCCCAACTCCCTTTTGTTTCCATCTCTCAGGGCCTGAGGCACTGAGGTGTCCTTGGCTGCCAGGCCTGGAGAGGAATTGCTGTGTCTGCCCAGAATGGGAAGGCAGCAGCTCACACTGTGTGTGGAGTTTAGAGCTAAACACTAAAGAACTACAGGACTACAAATAGATGAAAAATATACAAGCTAAAATCCTAAGGCATCACCCTTCTGCTGAAAATGTAACTCACAAAGGGCACACCAAGAATAGGTTCAGACCAGTGTCCCCGAAGTACCGGGTGCCGAAGGGAAACATTTTATATGTCTGGTTCTCCCTCTTGCCCTGAATTGTTCCTTACTAAAAAGAAGCACCTCTTAGTTTCTATCCAGGCTCTCCTTTCCAGCCACTAGCAGAGAAATTTGACTTTTGGCAGAGTTCAGACCACCACCCTCTCCTCAACACACACATAAGGACTTGGCTTGGTGCATCTCCAGCAGCTCAGGTGGCTCCAGGCAGAGCACAAAACAAACAGAAGTGCCCATCTAAGTCCTCCAGGCCTTCAGGCTTTAATAGTGATATTGGGGGACTCCCTAAGACAGGAAATAAAAGCATTACATCAATTGCAAACCAATTGCATTCAATTTCCTTGCGAATTTAAATGCAGCACAATTCAAAGGTCCTGCCTAAAGCACTGCCAGTTTTACCTGCCCTGGCTGGCTGCAGGTTGTGTTATGGGTAGGTTTGCTTCATTTAGGGAGGAAAATGCTTGTCTACAGACAATGATAGCATTTATTGATGAATAATGAGAGTCACTTTCCACACAGGCCGTTTGCCACAGCTTCTAGCAGCTCAGCCACGTCATCCACCTCACCAGCACAGCCCTGCTTGTCTCCTCCACAGCCACTTGTGGCAAGCACATTTCTCTCTCTCTCAGGATTTTTCATAAAGGTGCACAGAGAGAAAGAAAAAGAAAACAATTTCTATTTCTGCTCCTTGCTTTTCCCATGTGGAATGTGTTTGGAGAATTGTTTACCTGGGGTGATTGCTTGGTTGGATTCTGGTGAAGATTGTTTGAGCCTGGTGGCCAATCCAACCCACCTGTGGCTGCACTCTCAGAGACAGTCACAAGTTGTTAATTAGATATAGTAGTTACAACAAGTAGGTTTGTAGTTTTAGTATTTTCCTTTAAATAGTATATTAATGTATTATAGCATAGTTATAATACAGAAATCATTCAGCCTTCTGAACTGGAGCCAGACATCAACATTTCTTCCCACCGGGTTCACCTGCGTTTTACAACAGCCACTTCCAGAGCCTCCTGCGTGCCCCACCCCAACACTTTCCTTCTCATTAGTGCCTTTGCAGGGTCCACGCGGTGGCAGGGAATGCATGAGGAGGGAGGAGTGCCAGGAGCAGTTTTATCAGCTGGGAGAGGCAGAGGAGCTGGGAATGAAGGCACCAAGGGGAAAAAATTGGGCTGGAGGTGTGTGGAAGGTGTTGCTTTGTCTTTGTTTCTCACCATCCAAGCCTCTGTCTGTTTTGGTTGTGAGGGTAAGTGGTAAGTGCTCTACCTGCATTTATCCCAACCTTGAGCCTTTCCTACTCATTTTCTGTGCTGTTTGGGAGTGGGGGTGAGAGTGGCTCTGGGGGAACTGATTTGGGTCAGCCCAGCACAAGTGCCTAGTATTGAAATTTCAAGCACAGAGAGGTGTGTCCAGCCAGCAGGTGTTTCTTCTATAGCACACTCTGAGACATTAATTTTGAAGAATTAAGAATTTTAGAAAAGTTCAGATGGTAGTTAAATGAGATGTTGCTGAGTTAGTGGAAGTAGATAGATAGGCTTTGTTCATAGTTTTAGCAGGAGATCTTAGATAAGATATCCAGGATCCAGTAACTCATTGCTTGTCAACTTTCTGTTTGGGTGGCTGTGCTTATCATGAAAAACAGAATGTGATAAGCAGATTTCAGGGACACAAAAACAGCTGCAGACTTCCCATATTGAGGAATCCATTGAACACAGGAAAACTACAAGGATTCATTTGTCACCTACGCATTGAAAAGGTAGAAAGGTCAGAACAAGGAGGACTTAGTTTACATCCTCATTTTGGAGACCCCTCCCCAAAATGGGCCCCCGACTCCTTTCAGGGAACAGAACTACGCATGCTCAATGGCCTTTTTGCCAATTAGCATACCGAGCGGAGCAGAGGGAGTGACAGGGATATGAATATGCATTCATAGTTTGTGTATTCAAGACTTCTGTAAATAAAGGGGCTTTGTAACGCCTGTGATTTTTGCAGTGTGCATTAGGGAATTATCCCACGTTGCAATAAACACACGCTTTCTAACTTTGTTAGAGAGTTTTTTGTCCGTCTCAGTTGGCTATCAATATTAGATCGATATTCATATTTTAGTAAATCAACTCCAGGTGGGACTCTGAGTGCATCACACCAGGCTCAGCCCTGCTTGCCCCATTCAGCACACAGGGATGCTGAGGGGGGTGGAAAAAAAAAACATTTCCATCTGCATCTCTGGCAGAAACACCTTCGTAGCCCTGGCAGGGCCCGGGACGGGAGGGGCTCCACACAGATCCTGCCCAGCTGACCCAGCAGCTCCATGTGAGGCTGAGGGTTTGCTGGAAGTCACCACAGAGTCTCACTGCCCAGCCCTTTTACACTCAGCAAGAAAGAACAGAGATACAGAGATGCTTCGCATTTCTGTGAATTAATGTGCTCCTGGAGACCACAGGAAATAGCACTTTTTAAAAGTAGGTCTTCAGGGAAGGGGTAGCTATTTTTTTTTTTTTTTTATCACAGAGGAAATTAGAAGTAAAGAATGAGATGAGTAAAAAGTCGTTAAAAAAGGCTGAATTTCCGAACCAGTTACGTGATGGATTCTGCTAGCAGGTGATTCAATGGTTCTGCACGAGGTTTTCACACCCTAAGAGCAACGGTGGTACCAGAATCACATAGGGCACAAACCACTAGAAAAGAGTTGCAAGAAAACAAAGAAGAGCAGTTTGGTGACAAGAAAAGGTCAGTTTTCCAAAGAAGGCCGTACAAAGAAGCAACGCTTGCTGTCTAAGTGATGTTCCTGGAGAGACAAGGGTTTGAGACAGAAATTATGCATTTCTTTTCTCTAAGCCACATCATTCCTAGAACATTATTCTCTCTCCCTTGGTGGCTGCAGGCTGGTGGGAGGGACAAGCTCCCCCCTGTCACCATTTCCACACACATTTCTGGAGCTGGGCATGAGCCCACCGCAGGAAGCCAGGCAGCTTCTCCTCAGTGCCCCCCGAAGCCAGGGCTTCCAGGCACTCTGCTGAAACCCATGTGCTGCTGCCAAGCGCCAATTTAGGCTTTGGGGTTTTTTCAAAGAGTTCAGTGGTTGTGTGGCTGCTGGCAGCTCTGCCTTCAGCCCCAACGTCCCCAGGAGCACTCTTGAGCATGGCACCCTGTCCCCATGTTCTCTTGCTTTGTCCCCTTTGTCCCCTCAGTGCATCCTCCAGCTTCCTTCAAGCACCAGGGCTGGGGTTTTGCTTACTTCTGTCTGCAGGGAGATAAAGGATGGCAGTGAGTGGAACAATTTTGGCTGAAACGCTGGCCAGGACTTTCAGTGTCCTGCAGGAGAGAGGGATCGGCACTTGGAAGCATGTTGGAACCCTGTTTGCTGAGAATTTCAGACTTTCTGTGCTGACAGGCACTGACCCCCAGGAGAACACTGCATTCCACCTGAGGCCGTGGAGAAGGCTTCCAAAATGGAATGACAGCACTGGGATTATGGATGTGGAGTTTGGATAGAAGTGTGTGATACCACAGGGTGGAAAACCTAGAGTTTAAGGTTCTAGAATATAGTAATAGATATAAAGCAAGATGGAGGTTTTAGGGCAGAGGCTGCTCCTTCTTCTTCTCCTTCTTCTTCTCCTTCTTCTCCTTCTTCTTCATCTTCTTCACCTTCTTCTCCATGGGTTTGGGTGGTTTTGTGTAATTGGATTAAAAAGTCCACATTGTGGGCACAGGTGGTGGTTATTGGGTTAAAAGTGAAAATAATTTAGGTGTCATTTCTTAACTGGACAGTTGATCCTTAAAAGAAGGAGGAGAGAGAGACAGGGCTCCATTTTTATTTTGTTAGAGTGAAGAACTGTGCTGTAGAACTCAGGGTTTGTGAGACTGTAACAGAGATAAGAACTAACAAACATCTGAGTCCCAACAAGAAATTCTGTCTTGCTATTTAATCCCAACCCTGGCAAAAAAGAAGATAAAAACTCGACAGAGGCAGCAGCTCCCAGTGCCACCTACGGCCACCAGCAGTCCGCAGCAAAGAGTCTGATGGCAGCAGGAACCTGTGCAGGTGGTGCTCTGCTCCTTGCAGGCATCCTGTGCACAGCCCTGGCACTTGTCCTGTGGCACTGCCATCCCACAGCTGTGGAACGTGCTCCATCTGTGCCTTGGAGGGCTCTGGAGGCATGGATGGATCCACTGGCAGATGGATCTGTAACCTGTTTTGTCACTAACACCCCCCTGTGCAGAATAAAATGCATGTGGTGACAAAATAAACTCTTCAAGGGCAAGGAGACAGGACCTGAGGATGGTTCAGACTGGATTAGGAAAGTACCATCCCCTTCTTTCCATCGACAGCCTTATCTGAGTCACCTCCCCAGCACAGCAAGCAGGGTCTGCACAGGATGGGAGGGGGGAATTTCAAGCAAAACCATCATTCCCTTCTCCTGCTTAAGGAAAAAGAGCAGTCAGCCAACCCACCCCAGCTCAAACCAAGTGCAGCAATGGGATTTAGCTACTGAATGTGCTGAAATCCTCCTGGTCCTTCACTGCTGATGTCAAGCAGGGAATCTGAGAAAATGGCATTCTCTTTTGTGCGTTCTTGATCTTCCGTGGTTTGGATTTCTCTTTCCGCGGTTTGTAGTGAAAGTTAAATCTCGGATAATTTAAATCTCTTCTTCATGCAGAAATCTTATTAGGAAGCAAAAATGTCCCTCTCTGCTGCCTTTTTCTTGGACATATTTTGCCTGTGTGTTGACATAAACCTCACAGGAGTGAGGAGAGAGAAACATCGGGGAAATGCATGTCCCCAGCACAGAGCTGAGGAGGACATGCAGTCCAGTCCTGGTAGCCATTCAGATGGCTCAAAAGGCCAGCTGTTCCCCTGCCAGGGCAGCTGTCCAAGGAGAATTCCCCAGGGAATTAGGTGACCAGCTGCCTTTCTGTCCCCAGGAATGGCCTGACCAAGGAGAACCAGAGGAATCCCCAGCAACAAAAGAAATCTGGACAGGGAGACTCTTTCAACTGTTGTCGAAGGAAACTGGTTGTGAAATATGGGAAGAAGAGAGAGGGACAGTTAAAATAAAATATCTGTGGTGGTTTGTGAGGGGGGAGAGAAGTTGATTCTCTCACAGCCCGTGCTGAGGAAGGGGGATGCAGCTGAGGGAGAGGAAAGCATGTTGTGGTTTGAAATTCCACCTGGAGTTTTGAGTCTCTTTGCTGCCCAGAGAAATGAGCAGCTTGTTTCCAATCAAACCTGGGAGTCCCTGGAGCAGAAAGCCTTTGTGCCTGTTCCCACAGCTGCTGCTGGCTTGGCAGGGCAGTCCCACAGCTCCTGGGACAGGCCATGTGCAGGAACAGAGCACCTGGCTCTCCCCATTACCCCGAGAGATCAATCAGCAACAAGCTGTCAAGCTTTTCTTCTTCCTCTTTTCATTTTTTTTTTAAGTCATTGAAACCAACCAGAAATTCACATGCAACTTGCCTCACCTTGCAGCAAAATTACTCTGTCTTTACTCATCTCCTCCTCTCTGCTGCGTTGAACCTCAGTCACTTAGTCATGCCTAAAATTCCACTTCTGTAACCATGATGTAATGCACCCATGTGTGAGAGCACTAGGAGAATAAAAGCAATATCTGAATCTCCCCCTCTTCCCTTTCTCCTGTCTCTAACCACCAGACAAACTCCTTCCCAACCTGATAAAAATGTGCCAGAGTCTATGCAGCTCCTTGGGCTGGAAGAAGTGACCCCGCACAGGACATTGTAACAGAAACTCAGAGAGCCCAAGGCCGGCTTCAGGGGAAAAAAAAGGAGGTAAAAAGAGATTAAAAAAAGGAGTCTGTGATGTAACCCCTTGGTTACAGCCCATCCTGAGCCTACACAAGGTTTGCAAGGCTCTGGAACCTGGTCTCAGGTAAATAGGAGGCAGCATCTAATGCACATCAGGCACAAAAGAGGCCAAATCTCTGCCAAGCAGCTCTCTGTGTGGAACAAAAGAGAATAAATATTTGCCATGCAGAGCCCCGGTTTGGGCAGCTGCACGTCCAAACACATGGGCACCTTCTGGACAGGGTTCAGCTGCCCACAGGAGCTGTCTGTGTGCCAGGGAGAGGGAGCAGACCAGGGAACTCTGATCAGGAGATCATCTGGGCTCCTCACTCCTTGTCAGCCACGTTCTCTGCAGAGGGGGTGTCTCTGGAGCCTGTAAATGGTGCTGATATCCCTGAGGCACCTCCAGCCTGACCCAGGCTGCTCCATCAGGGGAGAGGATGTCAGCTCAGAGCACTGCAACCATGGCCTGCAGGGCAGGGAAAACCCAAACATCTCAATGGTCAGTCCTGCTGGTGCACCTGGGATAGCCTTCCTCGTGCACAGACCCTTCCCTTGCTGGGGAGAGAACAAAATACTTGGTAAGTTCCAATTAAATTTCAATAATTTATTTTTATTTTAAAAATTTTAAGTACAGCCCAAGAGCTATTAAAAGTCACAGAATGGTTTGGCCTAAAGTTAGCTCCAACAACCCCAGTTTATGGCAGGGACCCCTCCTGCTAGGCCAGGTTGCTCCAAGCCCCATCCCACTGGGCCTTGAGCACTTCCAGGGCTGGGGCACCCACAGCTTCTCTGGGCAGTGCCAGGGCCTCATCACCCTCAGAGGGAAGAATTTCTTCCCAGTGTCCAGTCTAAACCTGCACCCTTTCGGTTTAAAGCCATTCCCCTTTTTCCTGTCACTCCGTGCTCCAGTCACGAGTCCCTTCCCAGCTCTCTGGGAGCCCCTTGAGGCACCGGGAGGGGCTCTGAGGTCTCCCTGGAAACTTCCCCAGGCTGAATAACCCCAACTCTCTCAGCCTGAGAGAGCCTGATGTCAGCATTAAACACTCATTGAGTATTTAATGGTAACAATTAGCAAAAATGTCTTTAAATGAACGGCTAATTTGCTAGCCCAGCTGATGACTTTATTAAAGTCAGTGTGGCACAAGTGGCCTATGGATTGAAAGGGTCCAGTCCTGCCACGAGCTCAGTCCCAGTCTGCAGTCAGAGCCCAGGAGCTCGGCACGGGGCACTCCAGGGGATGTTCGAGGGAGGGATCACAGAGCAGAACCACGTCCCACATCCTGCTGGCACCTGTGCCCCTGCCCCAGGAGCAAGCCTAGGAGCCCCAGCTCGGTCCTGCACCAGCTCTGCCCACCTCAGGAGGCCCAGCACTGTTTATAACAACGCTGCCCACCCCACTGTGGCCCTGCCTCGGAAAGGTGCAGCTCTGGGGTGCCCTTGGCGTTTCAGGTAAGGACAGATCTCGTCCCCTCCCAAGGGCCAAAGCTCGTGCTGGCCCAGAGCTGCCTGCAGCCACAGCATGGGTTACCATGGGGTGACCTAGAGAGGCCTTTGGGATCCTTCCAGCCCTCCCAACCCCGTGCCAGCAGGCAGAGGAGCAGCAGCGCAGGCTTCCTGTGGGTCAGGAATGCCCTGCCTCTCTCCAGCTCTCCAGTAAAAAGGGAAGCACCTGATGTGCTCGGCTGGTTTGGCTACAGAGACAGCTGCACAAAGAGCTTCCCACTCCCCACTTGGATGTCCCACCACCAGGAGAGCAGCACAGCCCAAAGAGCAATCAGAAGAGGACAGCAATTTCCAGCCTTTCCTGGATGCAGCAGCTCCACCTCTGTGCTGTGCAGTTTTACCCTCTGATACGTGCAGAGAAAAAGTCAAGCCAGAAGACCCCTGAACTTCATCCTTTTGAGATCCTTTCCGCCCAGAGAAATCCAGTGGAAACATCAGCAATGTGAGCAGGGCTGCACTTTTCCCCTCCCTCTGGCCACAGCAGTAGCCAGACCACTGAGAAGTTTTGAAGAAATAAACTTCTCTGAAGCAGACAACACAAACCACAGGCCACCGAGCTGAGAGCAGCACCGTGGCAAAGGAAACAAAGGCTGCAGGCTGCTGAGGAGCCACACTCACTGAGAGCAACAGCAGAGCTGCAGGGCAAAGGTGATGATGGGACAGCTGCAGCCTTTGTGTCCTGCCTGGTGGCAGGGGCAGTGACAGCCCCGGGGTTGGAACTCCGTGGAGCTGACACCAGGATGAACAAATAGGGTTTGGGGCTTTTTTTACACCACTTTGTTTCTTTGCCCTTCAGACCACTCTGTGAGCAGTGCTTCTGGGGCCAGAGGTCGCACAGGTGGTGCCTCTGGGGACAGACAGCAGCACTTCTGCTCAGCCACCAGTGCCCGGCTCCTCTCCAGCTCTGAAGGTGCTTTGAGACCAGCCCCTTCCTGGTGGCCAGCGTGGCCTTGGGCTGCCTGCTCTGTGCTGCCCACACCACACCTTCCCAGGCCCCAGATCCTGATGTTTCAATGCTGGAGCTCCAGAGCCTCCTGGAAAGGGCCCTGTGCAGTGCCAAGCAGGCAGGAAAGGGGGATGAGGCTCCCAGATTTCTGCCACGCTGCTGGAGAAGGAATGAGGCACTGACCCCTGATCACAGACGCCTTGCAGTGCTTTGGCCATGGCCCAGCCTGTTGCACCAAATGAGGAGAGGACAGCACCACTCACTAGAAAAATATATATTTACTATCTGTGTTTTTCTCAGGAGAGAACATCTCATGGCAAGGGTCCCAGCCAGGGCCATGCAATTGACAGGTGCCAGCATGTCACCACCTGCATCAGGAAAGGGGTGGCAGACCAGGCCTCCATGGAGACCCCTCCTGTGCTGAAAGGGCAGGAGGGGGGCTCGAGATGCTGCTTTCACCCCAAGCCCCACTGCCCTGCACTGCCGTGATGCTTAGATTGCACCTGCAGAGCCCGTGGCCACCCCACCATGCCCACCACCATGGTGTGGTCACGCTGCCACTTCTGGGACATCCCTCAGGGCACTGCTGCTCCTGGCACGTTCCTTGCAAGGCAGCTGGGATGAGTTAAATAAAGTGGTTGGGGAGCATTTTCTGGGGTGGGAACGGTCCATAGCTTAACAGAAAATGAACACAGCACCTATCCCAGGCCAGACAGCAGGAGGTGCCTGTGGTACAGCAGTCCCAGTGCTGGGCAGGGCCAGCCATGGCTCAGGGGGAGCAGTTGTTCACACTGCTCATCCCCACACCACTGTCTGTGGTGTCGTGGCACGACCCAGACACCTCCATGACACCCCCCAGCTGTCCCCACTAGGGCTGTGACACCCCGGGGAGCAGCAGGTCCCAGCATCTTCTTAGGCAGCGAGTAGTGAGCTCCAGCAGGGTCCTCAGCATGGCACTTTCCGAGTTTGTTGGGGTTTGTGTAAGGAGAATATGTGCAATTCTCTTCAACCTGGTGCTTTCCAGGTGTCTGCTTTCAAGCCTTTCCCAGTTGCTTGGATCCCCTCATGCTGAAGCCCAGACATGGTTTCTGGGTGGGTTTTGTGGTGCCCAGGCAGGACTCGGCCCTCACACGTCCGTGTGGGTGTGGGTGTGAAGGGGCTGCCAGCCATGCTCTGTTTCAAAGCTTAAACAAACCAAAGAAAGTCTTGGATTCCTCAAAGTTCACCAGGGCGATTTTGGAGACGTTGACGTGCAAGCTGTCCATCTTCCTGAGCTTGAAGAGAGCCCCCAGGTAGCTGTTGCGGGCCCACATCCTCTGGCCCGTGCAGAAGTTGGTGGCTTTGTCCTCCATGAGCACAAGGCTGCCCGGCGAGGCCGGGTTCCTCTTGTACACCACGTGGGACAGGAGCTGGCTGTCGCAGGCACTGCCGCGGAACAGGACCTTGGAGTACACAAAGTACAGCCCCGGCTCGCTGACCAGCAGCCCCCGGTTGTGGTACTGGATGCCACTGGTGTAGGCATGGCCAGAGGTGGGCTCCCACTCCAGAGGCAGGTCCTGCTGGGCTGGGTTGCCTGGAAGCCAAAACAAGACCAAAAAACCAGGTGGGAAGCACATTGGGTTGGGTGGGTTTTGCTCACACCCCACATCGCAAGGCGGCCGTTCTCCAAGCCTTGTCTGCAACGTCGGAAGTCCTCCCAGGCCTCACCCCTCAGCAACGCCGGCCCCAGGGCCAGCTCCTGCCCTGCACACCCCAAAAACCAAGCCAAAGCCAGGCCTCGCTGAGGAGCAGAAATGAGGGGGAGGGTTTTGTCTACGGAGCAAATTTCCACCGTCAGAGCAGACATGTCTCCCGAGGAGGAGAGCAAAGCCTCTGTGGGGTGGGCTCCTCATAACTCCAGCCATGGCACCCTGTGACCCCATCCCAGCTGCCATGGCACCCCCTGAGCCCATCCCAGCTGCCATGGCACCCTGTGACCCCATCCCAGCTGCCATGGCACCCCCTGAGCCCATCCCAGCTGCCATGGCACCCTGTGACCCCATCCCAGCTGCCATGGCACCCCCTGAGCCCATCCTAGCTGCCATGGCACCCTGTGACCCCATCCCAGCTGCCATGGCACCCCCGAGTCCATCCCAGCTGCCATGGCACCCCCTGAGCCCATCCCAGCTGCCATTTCACCCCCTGATCTCATCCCAGTTGCCATTTCACCCCCTGAGCCCATCCCAGCTGCCATGGCACCCTGTGACCCCATCCCAGCTGCCATGGCACCCCCGAGTCCATCCCAGCTGCCATGGCACCCCCTGAGCCCATCCCAGCTGCCATGGCACCCCCTGAGCCCATCCCAGCTGCCATTTCACCCCCTGATCTCATCCCAGCTGCCATGGCACCCCCTGATCTCATCCCAGCTGCCATGGCACCCCTGAGCCCATCCCAGCTGCCAGCCCTGCTTCCCAGCACGTACCTGTTACATGGGCTGCCCTCCTCACCTCCTTCCTCTGCCCTGCACAAAGATAGAAAAGACATTGGCCAGGAGCTCCACAGAGAAGCCAGCCCAGAGAGCAGGGGGGACACCTGAGACCCTGCAAACCATCCATCCCACTGGCCAGGCAAGAGACGGGAGAGCACAGCTGGGAAAGCTCTGCCTGCCCTGCAGGGCTGAGCTCCCTTTGGAGAGATGGGCCCATTCCAGTGACTCGGTATTTGGAGCCCATCCCACTCCATCCCTTCACTTTTCCTCAACATCTCCTTCATCTTCTCTCATTTCAGAAGCAGCCTTTTCTTTTCTCGATCCAATTAAATTTTCCTCTCTGCTCCCCCTTCTCATTTACACTATTTTCCTGTTTCTATTTCTTTATCCAGCCCCCCTCAAGAAATTCAGGTTTATTATTTATGTTCAGCCTCTGCTAAAGAAGCCTGTGATCAGAGCACTGGGCATCCACTTCAAATGAGAGCTCACCTTCCCCTAAAGGGGAAAATTTAGTTTAGGACTTGATGAAAACCAGGACTTCGCTTTGCCAAGAATTTTGCTATTTCAATTTTTTTTTTTTTGATTCAGTATCAGAACAAATTTGAAAATAAATGGTCTAATTAATAAAATTCTCAAGGGAAAAATAAAACCTTTTCAGATCTAGAAAAAAACTGTCTAGAGGACTGAAAATTTCTTTCTGACTTGGCCATTTTTGAAAAGGATATCCTCACTTATAACATTAACATGGAATGCAAAAGAAAAGCAATAGTTTGGAAGTTTAAACCACAATTCTTAAATTGTTCCACCCAAATTGAAACCTTTTTTTTTTTTTTTTTTTTTTTTTTTTTTTTTTTTTTTTTTTTTTTTTTTTTCCCTAAATGAAATCTAGAAGAATTGGCAGGTTCTTGTGGAAAGTTTCAATTTCAGTGGGTTCCCCCTGCAGGCACGGACTCACCTGTGAGTCTCTGAGAGGCTGGAGGGATGTGCTCAGCGCTGGCAGACTGGCAAGAGAGAAGAGGGACAGTGGCTTAGGCTGAGAGCATGAGCAGCCGGGGACTGCCTTTAGCAGCGGCTCAGACTGAGGGTTTATCTCCATGGGGAGCTGCAAAGTGCTAAGAAATTCGCAGGGAGAGAGCTGGCAGCGCTCAGGAGCACGGAGATATGCTGATAAATCAGTCAGGGGCTGACTCACGGGAACAAGCACCCCCTTCCTCTGTCGCAGCAGACACCGAAGTGCCACCATCCTGCCCCTTGGGAGCATCTCAGCCCCCGTCCCAAGAGCTCCTTTTCCCCGTTTCCCCAGGGACCTGCGCCCAGCCAGGCAGACCTCACCTCTCTGAGTTCATCCACTTCCTTCTCCAGGTGAAAAATCTTAAATATGCTCAGCCCCACTCCGGTGAAGGCCACCAGGATCAGCAAGAACATCACGAGGAAGCCGGCGCTCCTCCTTTCTCCTCCGCTGCCGTTCCGTGGCTTTCTGCCCCGCTCGGGGACGGGCGCTGGGCAAGGAGCCGCGGGGGCAGCCGTGGGGCAGGGAGCCCCTGCGTCGGCACAGCCGTCCACCCAGAAGATCTGCGGGTAGTAGTTCAGGTTCTGCTGCACGGGCGGCAGCGGCACGGGCCGGACCTGCCTGCTGGGCTCGTCCTTGCGGCGCCCGAACCCCGCCGGGCCGGGCGCAGCCCGAGCCCCGGGGGCGGCTCTGCCCTGCTGCGGCTGCATCCGTGCGGCTGCGAGGGATGCTGCGACTCCGAAAGCCTCGAAGCATCAGCAGCAAAGCCCCTTCCGGCCCCGCTGGGGCTCGGGACCCACCCTCCTCCCACAGCCCCGCTCCGGGGGCCGCGCTGCCGCCCGCGGCTCCGCGGTCCGACACCCGCAGCCGCTCCCCGAAAGCGCCCGGGCCGCTGCCCTCCGCACTCCCGACCGCCGGCACGTCTGCCCAGCCACAGGAGCGGCAAAGCCTCCGGCACCCTGCACCGCAAGGGAGGGACGGGGCCGAGGAGTCCTGCCGGACAGGGGATGCAGAGCCGAGCCCGCGGAATGCGGGGATCGCTCCGTTCCTCGCCGCCGGGCATCCCAGCCGGGCAGCTCCGCGGGGCACGGTCCCGGGCACAGCGCACGGACGCTCTCCTGCCGCGGTAAAAGCCTCAGAGAACAGGAAGGCAGCCTGAGCAGAGCTGCCCCAGCGGGAGCAGCCCAGGCAGAGCCAGCTCCGGGGCTGCCCTCCCACCTTCCAAGGAAAAACAGAGTCCAGAGCATGCTGCAAGGGCCAGCACTTCTAAAAGCTCATTACAATATCCTAATGAAAAGAGACAGGGACATTTCCATTTCTCAATTTCTATTCCTCATGTACTGCAGATTTCTAAGTGGGGACAGTGAGATTTCCCCACAGATTTACAGGTGCACACGAGCAATTAGAAACACTCTTTTCTTGCACTTTACAGACCCGTGTTGAAGTGTGTATTTTTATGGGGTAATGTTTAAAAAAAGGAAATGCTTAACACAAGAGCAAACCAGAGATTAGTTTCCTGTGGCTGAAGGAAGCAATCACAATACACAGACTTTGATCTTGAACATCAAAACTGGGATCTGAAAAGGGCACATTTGAACCTTTGTACACTTGTTTCTCTGAAGCAAGGGCTCAGCTTTGCCTGCAACCACACCAATAAATCAGATGTGCTGACAAAGTCTTGCACCACCAGACACCCCACTGCTTTTTGAAGATATTCACCAGCCTTTCGCTTCAGCAGCAATCCACATTACAGGTTTCAACAACCCCATCTGGCTCTTCCTCACACTTCAGGGTTTAAGAGGCACAGAAGCAACAGAAATCCAAATCCAGCAAGTTCAAGCTTGGTCATGCCTAGCCTGGCTCAGTCCCCCTGTCTCTGTCCCAGAACAGCCACCCAAGGACAGGTCCCCATCCCCTCCCACAGCTGCTACAAGAGAGGGTCACACGATGGCTTTGCCTGGAGAGGATCCACTCGCACGTTTTTCTGACACTGTGTTAATGCCAACAGCTTGTTGAGGTGGGACTGAGGAGAGAGTAGCAGTTTCCCTTAAATGCCACAAGTGTTCTTACTCCACACCCACTGCTTCCCACTTTCACAAAGATATTTTTTAAAGGGTGGGTGAGAGGGAGAGACAAGGAAACCAACTGAAGCCATTTCAGCTGCACCTTCTTTTTGGATGCCCAGATCAAGAGCCTGCTAATACCTCATGTGGTGGCAAACCAAAGGTTGGGGCTATTTTACCATCAAAAATACTTAGTGCACAACATGCTTTCAGGGACCTCTCCCTCTGCTGGTCCTGCTGTCACTCTGTTTTCCTGCCACCCCCTTCAGACACCACAAGATGACAGACCCTGACTGGGAGATGGTGCCAGGCAGGGCTGTGTCTGCACAGCACATCAGGATCACAGAGCCACAGGATGGCTGGGGGTGGAAGGGACCTCTGGAGATCCTCTAGTCCAAAAAAAAAGCAGGCAGTGGTGCCTGCAGGCTCTGTGCTCTGCTGGCTTCCTGTGCTCAAACGACACAGGATATGAACAGGACTACTGAAATAATGGCAGGACAATTTGCTGTAGGTAGGCACTTCAGTCACGTAAATTTCGCTAGGAGGCCTAGAGCCAGAATTTAGACAAGGCTGAGGCCATCCTAACAAGGACAGCTGGGCAGGAAAACAGGGCATAAAGGAGGACAAAAGGGGTGTCAGCTTTGCCTTCACCACCCTATCCTCCCAGTCTGTACACCCTCTTTCCAGCAGCCCTGTTATGTCACTTGAACAGGAAGGAATATTTTCCATAGCCCTCATCAGAGAATTGTTCCCCTTTACCAAAGCAACAAAAAACATTACACAGACTGCAAAAGAGGATTTGCTCAGAAGAACACTCTCCTTCCCCAGTTCAACTGCAGAGGAGAGGTGGGAGCTCTTATTAACAAGACACACAATTATGTTAAAGTTGATGGTAGAGAATCAGCCAGCAGCTAAGAGTTTGTATCAGCAGGATTTAGGGACCTGCCTGAAACAGCCCAAAGAAAGCAGGACTTGGACAATGATCCAGATCTAATACTTGACAGAACATAAACCCTGAAACTCAAAACAAAAACTGAAGTGTGAACCTCTGTGTAGGAGAGGCTCTCACTGTGTTTTGGACAGAGTCTCTCTGGAAGCAATTAACAAATATTTCCCATTACACTAATGACTAGTGGAAATGTTAAAAAGCAACTCTTGAAAGCCAACAGGGCTGCAGGAACTGCACCCAAGAGCAACTGAGAAAGTTGAGAATCATTCGCATTCAAAAACACAGGATTCAACACCATGAGGACAGAGAATTGAATCAGAAGAAAACAAGGCAAGGAACAAAGACTGCAGATCGAGCTCTTCAGCTAGAAAACAACGTGCTAGAAATAAAGTAAGTCTGAAGCTGAGAGGCACCTCAGCTGGACATGAGCTTCCAGCAGGCAAAGCCCACAGCTCCCATGAGACCTCACACACAGCTCTGGACAGCTACAGACACTCCTGGAACTCACTTCACGAATCTTTGTTCAACTCCAGAGAGGCTCTGGAAGAAGTTGCAGGAACTGTTGGACAGAAAGGAGGTTCAAATCTGTCTGTTCAAGAGCAGGTTGGCAGGGAGGGATGGACAGCGTGTGGAAAACCTGTGAAGAGAGGGATGATTTCCAGCAGGAGAGAGCTCTTAAATCTCACAGAATAAAAAGCCTCCCAAGGAGCCACTAGTTGTGAGCCAAATCTGAAGGAGTTTGAACAAAAAGATGGATTTTTGACTGAACACTGGTACAGATGCTTGTGAGAGCTGCCTCCAAAGGGAGTGGGTCTCCATCTGCTGAAGCCTCAGAGGGATGTGGAAGGCACCAGAACTCACCCAGCCCTTGCAGTTAGCACCAACATCTTCATGTTGTTTCCTTTATTATGTGTTCATTAACAGTTTGGTTTCTCAAATAAAGGTGATGCTTTTCATTTCCTCAACAACTGCTCTCCTTGCTAGGAGCATTTGTTGCACATATAAGCCATGACAAGGACATTCAGATATTCACACTCCAGAACAGGTTTTAAAGTCCACTGTTAACAGCTCTGGCCTGGCATTACAGTGCCTAACACATCCTCTTCCAGTGAGCAAGGTGCTCTGTCCTCTCCTTCACCCTGATTCCAACAAGCAGCCAGCAGCCCTGGATTCAGCAAAACAGGGCCCTGTCCTGAGGTGAGAGAGAACCCAAGGGGCCAAAGCAGATGAGAACAAGTGAGAACAAGAGACTTTTGTTACTCTGCTGCTTTCATTTCTTCTGTGCCTGTGGTAAGAGCAGGGAAATGAGGTAGAGTGGTTATGAGGTAAGGGGATCTCTTCTGAGAAACAGAGCAGCAGGGTCATTCCATGGTGCCACAGGACAAAACAGAACAAGGTGCTGTGGCCAGTTGTGAAGAAGACCAAGAGAACGTGCAGGTGTTGAGTTCCTGTCCCCCCAGCTGAAGGGAGGGCAGACATTCCCAAGGGTCTCATTCCCAAGCCCTTCTGCAGGGTCTGTGCCCTGCCCCAGCCTCACAGAAGCTCCCAACTCACAGAAGCTTCAGTAGCTGCTCCCAGCTGTTTTTCTGGGAAAAGAGAAACAGCAGACAGAGACTGTTGTCTGCTGCGAGCTCACAGAGGACACAGCAGCTGGACGGAGGCTCCAACCACATCTAACAGGGCAGAAAAACAGGCCCCAAGGTGGCAAACGTTTCTGTTCCATCTCTAGGTCCACAAGGGGCAGAGCTCAGCTCCTCTGCATTGCCTCCCAAAAGCTGCCCTGCTGCGTGGGAGCTCCTGGTGACTCAGTGGAAAGCAGCACAGCAAGGACCAGCTGCAGCCCCCAGCCACTGCTCAGGATCACACAGCAGGAAGGCAGCAGGAGCCTCCTTGGGAGCTTGGAAGAAGTCCATCTGCTTGAATTAGAGAAGGGCTAAGTGAGCAAGGTGAGTGAGTTTCAGCACGAAGCGTTTCTGTGGAAGCTGTGGGAAGAGGCCCTCGTGGAGCTGTCACAAAGCGTGGCAGCAGCTGCCGTTGGACACTCAGGGTTTGCAGGAGATGAGATACCCCGCAGCACTCCGTGGGCAGGGCTCTCCACGTCCGTTCCAAATGAGGTGGAACATCTTTGTACCTCATGAAGCAAAACCTGCTAAGCTGTTCCACCCCGTGCTGTAACTTGGCAAAAGCAGAAGCCAGACACCACCTCAGATCTGAGTTTTCTGCTTACATCACCACACAGCTGGTAGGGTCTGCATCTTTAAGAAAGGCTGGTTTTCCACCGATATCGAATGTATATAACCCAAACACCTTACTTGGGCAAACACAGCAGTGCACTTACACCAGGTGTCTTTGCACCCATCCACCCTCACATGGAAACCTTCACATTAAAGATTTTTTTGACCTTGGGCTCAGGACCTGCCCAAGGACTGAGGGACACCATCCTCGCTCCAGCACACACTTTGGCTTCTGGGTGTTTTACACCAACAGCAGTCCAACCTTTGCTTGCAACATCATGAGACTGTCACACAGGAATTTCAGATGTATGAACTGTCTTCATTAGAAATTATTATTCCTACATAAAGTCTATAACCAATTTAAGAGACTTGATTCCATACAACCGAATTTTGAAAGCTAGATTGCGTGACATTAATAAAACTGCAAGTAAAAAATGACTCAAGAGCCCACATGAAAGGAAAACATTAGGCAACAGTAACCTGATGGCAAGAGAATTTTTTTTAAAGAAGTGGTTACAGATAACTAAAAGCAGGGTGGCAGCAACAGGTGGCATCTGTGGTTCAATCTCCAATCTCTTACCAGAACACACTCTCAAGTCTGCAAAACTGTAACTGGCCCTGTAGGTTCCTTCAGATGCTTTATTCCCATGGCACACTGCCTTGTGTTCATTACAGGACAAGCTTTATCACTAGTATATTTCCACAGAATGCATCAATTCCCTTAGACCTAAGTCAGGCACAGTATAGAGGGTATTAAGGGACCAGATTAGATTTACATTTGGTTTTACATCTGCAATTGTCAACTTGGAAATCTGAATGTGTAATTGGGATTTCAACATGCAGCCTCATTTATCAGCACAGGACGGAGCTGGGAGTCCTTTAGTTCATAGCCAGAGTGTCTGTTTGAAGAGTGCTTATTTTAAGAATTCAGTCATATCCAGCTTCAGGTGATTCTTACTGAAAAGCCCTGGGCAATAGAGGTACACACGCTTCTAACAAGTGACATAACAAGAGGAAGGAGTAAATGAAAGAAACCCATACTTCCTCCCTCCCCCCACAAAACACCCAGCACTCTCCTCCCTCAGCAAACTCCACATTCAATTACATTTTAAAACCATAGTTCTGTGATGAAGCAGAGTCCTGAGACACTTAAGTGAAAACTCAGTGCTGGGGAGGTCTCCTCTGACAAGCAGATGCTGGCCAGCCTGTGAATTTGGCTGCATAAGTCCTGCTGGGCTTGACAGAAATAAGTCACAGGGGGAGGGACCAATAAGGGGCAAACTTCAAGCTGAAAACTCTGGTTTGAGATAATGACTCTCTAACTTTCCTTTCAGGGCCCTTTGTACCCTTCACAAGCCTTAGCTCTGAGTAGCAATTCATTTCATACAGTTCTCACAGAAAGCCACCACATGCAGGGATCCCCCAGGACAAGGTGTGAACTGACTGCTGGAAACCTCTCCAGCAGTTTCACAGGGCCACAATTCCTGACCTTTCAGACAAAGCACCACTCAGCCCTCAGAATCCACTCCCCCACACTTTTCTTTATTTAAATAGAAAAACACATGTAGGCTGACAAGTTTATGAACTCCTTACTACAGCCCAAAGGATCCCATGTTCTAGTCCTGGGCTGATATTTTAAGACTAGTCCTTTGCGAAGAATGTAAGCCACAAGTTTGATTCTCAAAGGAAAAAAAATGCCAGTAAATGAAAGACAAAGTGTTCAGATTTATTTGGAAATTCACAGTTTCTAATGGCACTACAGCTCTGTAGTTACATACTCTTGCTCCACAACATTGGATGCTGCACTCTGGTGGTAGAAATTTTCTTCATCCAAGTTTAACATCCTTCTGAATTCATGTTCAACACGTCTGGTTCATGTGCTCTGACTGGCTAATTGTGCAGATCAACTCTGAAAGTACATCACTTTAAAGTACTCATAAACTAACAAGAAAGCAGCAAAAAAACAAAGGCTTTAAATAAGTCACATTACATACAATACCTAGGAAAGGCATCAGATCTGTTAAAAAGGGTACCACTAAAAGTGCTCAATAAATAATTTTGTACAACATGAACCTGTAACACCTGTCAAAAGGAATAACCTTTTGTTCCACTCACTCAGAACCACACTCAACAGTTCAGCAACCACACATCCTATAGTATCCAAGTACACAGTCACAGTCAAAATAAAAAACACTTGAGTATGAAATACCAGCCATACCAACACTGCACATTTGTTAGCCAATACAAAAGCAAACGTTATGGAAACACCTGCTGTGAACCAGCCCGAAGGCTCAGGCTCCCAGGCTTGGCAACCTCAACACGCCCAGAGCAGGCTCTGAGAATGCACCCTCACATTCTTCAGCACAACAGCAGTGAGCATTCCTCATCCACCTCCTCCAGAGAGCTGCAGCAGGCCATTCAGGTGACAAATGCATTCCTCGGCCTCATTCACCAAGAGGAAATCCTCAAGAGCCACCGTCACCGATTTTGCACATCAGAGTAAGCTCCGATTGTGACTGAAGGTGCAAGTAAACACAGTTGCCATCCCTGGTGAGAGATTTTCCTCAACAGTTTGCAAAACAGGAATCTAGTCAGGCAAGTCCATCTCTTGGTATTTTTACAGTATCCAGTCCACATTACTGAGTCCAGCTGAAGGCAAACATGTCCCTTTACAGCACTGTAGTGTTGCATCTTCAAAAAAAGCTAGAGAAATTACAAAATAAATCAAATGACAAACAATTGTATCTCCCCTCTTCCAGTGGCATTATAAATAGACAAAAGGCACATAAATATGGGAAGGTGCAAGAAATAGGAACAAAGCTAAAGGAAGAGGATTAGGCTTTTATCCCTATTCCACCCAACAAACTGGGTTTCAAAAAATTTCTGCCCCAGGAACTGTGAAAAAAAACCTTTATAAAATGAACCCTGCCCTCCCTCCCCCCGACGCTGTTCTCATAGGAAATTATCAGCCTTGTAAAGCTGCAGCTTATAGCCAAGATTGACACAATCCCATCTATTTAAAAAGGCAGAAACCAAATTTCTGAATACTTTCCAATGAGTTGAGCTCTTCGTCTCCCACTATCCTCCCACAGAATACCACAGCCTGTTCTCAAACGAACAAACACTCTCCTGTTTGAGAAGTTCAGCTAGGTTTAGATGTGTCCAGAGACTGTCGTGACACCGAGTGTTCCCACTGTTATATCTTTGTTTCCTTTGATTATGTCATGCAGACTTGGCATCGACCCCGACTTAGTCTGTATTAGAGTTTTTATGAGCTTCCCTTGGTCCGAAACTTTTGACCGTCTTCGTTTTATAGCCCTCTTCTCAGTCTTTGTCTTTTGGGTCTGCCCGTTGCACAGACTCGTGCACGCTGAGATGCCACAGAAATAGGACTCGTCCGACTGCGACGATGTCTCGGAGCTCCCTTCGGAGGGAGGGCCTTTGTAGGAAGAGTGATAAACCTCCCCAATGTTAGAGAAGTCCCTCTGGTTTGTGAAGGGCTTCCTTCCTTTGATCTCCCCATTGGCTATTGGGTGCAGGGGCTCTGTTGTTGGCTTAATAGTCTCTGGTTTTTCACTTTTGTACTTGCAACGCTTTTTCTGAAACCACAAGTGAAAATAAAGAAGCGGTGAGGTTCTGGAAGGCAAGCAGAGCGTGCAAGCCAAGCCTAGGAACCAGCAGGGAGAGCAGCTGAGACGTGCACCACCTGCCAGCACAAACACCTCAGCCCCACCAGCTCCCTCCCCACAGGATGAAACAGTACCTTCTTCTCTGGGGAAAACTTCAGGGGCTCCACAATGTACAGATCCTCTGGATCCACTGTAAGAGAGAGAACAGACACACAACAGTGCTGACACTGCCAGCTCTAGAGCGACACAGTCCCAGCTAAACAGCAGCACGACAAAATATTCCACTGAGTGGGCACGTTTCTCCCTTTGTAAGTGAAGGGGGGCACAACACAAACACTTGGAAGTAAAGTCAGCACACAGAGAAATTCAAATGCCCCTGTGCTGTCGTGACAGCTGTCAGTGACACACGCCTGAAAACCCCTGGCCTTCTCACAGTTACGGTCATGGGAGAAGTGCAAAGAACATTCTCTGGGGGAAAGGAGGAGTCAGTGCGTGCTGAAGTCTAGGAAAACAAACTGCTCCCAGTGTAAGAGTGTGTCATGTGCAGACTGCCCCTGACAGCACAGATGTGCACCCACCAACAAGGCAGATGTTCACACTGGTGTGAGACCAGTGGGGAGAATTTGGGAAAAGCACTGTTTTGAAAAAAAATTAGTCTAGGCCTTAGCTAGTGTTCATGGCATCACACTGCCAACTCCAGAGTTTTAATGGAATTTTATTCACGTAACAAACCTGTGAGGCAAGTTTGCTGCACCCAGAAGAGCTGTGTCAGCAGCATACTTGGTATTTACTATGGTCTGCAACACTTGCTTTTGCATGACACTCCTGGCCTAAGAAATCAAAATTGAGTTGTCCCAAATCTACCATGAATACTACAAAGATCAGATCATTCCTCATACCCAAGCCAAGATAAATGGTCTAAGCTTTCTTACTGAAGTTGTTAAATTTGAATCCTAATTACCTGCCAAGTTTCAAACATAGGCTATCAGGTCTTCATAAAAGTAGGACACTCAGACTTCCCACGTCTGGCATTTCCAAGAGGAAAAAAAGCTACTTTCTGCAATCTTCACAGCTTTGCAGTCCCGAGTGCCTGCACTGATTGCTCCTAACCCTAAAAAAACCATCTGCAGAGCAGAACAGATCTACAGCAAAAACTGCATGTAAGGTTTCAGCATAATTCAGGACAGTTCTGTGAGTATCTGGTAACTTGCTCACAGAACACCTTATCTCACAGAACACATACATGAACACACACATTGTGCAGCTCTAAGAGCAACACCACAGACCAGATGTATGATATGAATAATACCTTCTTTACCAGCTAGCTGAAAAGACTGGGATCTGACCAGTGGAAGGGAAGTTCTTCTTTTCAAATTCATATCATCATAGGAAGAGAAACACCTAGGAAATTCCAGAAAAGCTTTTTTAACACATTTTCCTCAGGACTTTGTCATGTACATTTCTCATTAAAAATCATTCTTGGCAGAAAGACAGAACTGTCTGCTGAGATGCCCAACAAAGCCTGGCTAACAGACACAGTACTGCGTTTGCTACAAGTTATCAAGGCATATTTTTCAAGTGCAGTAACCCCAAAATGCTCCTAGGAGACTGTTATGATCAAGAGCCCCTTGCTACCAATTCTGAGTGTGCAGAAAGAAGACTCAGAATTAAAGCAGATGTGCCGGTACCAGCAGACTTAGAAAATATTAATAAAAATTGCAAGAACAATTGAGTTTCAAACATAAATACATTACCTTTTGGGGCTAGGGTAGTGATTGCTTTTGGGAATTTTTGAGAGGTAATCTTCACAGAACTGAGAAGGGCTCCTGCACCGCTGCACAAAAAGCACCAAGCCCAGGATGAGGCAGAGAACCAGAGAAATCACCAGGTAAGTCTGGCGATCAGAAACCTGCAGGGATTTGAGACAACTGTTGAAGACACAACAATTCCGTGACATTGCCATTCTTATGTTTTAAGCTCTGAAAGACAAGTGCTATGTTTTCAACTCACTTTTCTTTAGTTTCACTAAACACCTGTTCATATTTCAGTAATTTTTCAGAGGTTTGAGGCAGTCTATTGGCTGTGCAGCATTCAGGAGTGCAGGCTGAATCCCACTAACTGCTAACAGGACAAGATTCCCCTGCCTCCAATATCAGCACAAGTACGGAAGCTGCCACCTCCTGCAAAAAGAGCATCCCAACCTCCCTGAAAGCAACACACCTCCCCTAAGAAAGCAGGCTCAGAAAGTAACTTCTCTGATTCACAGCTGACACGGATGCAACACTATGGCAAAACTAAACTGTATTTTTTATCAGCTGACACTGCACTACTTCACAAAATACCATTATAATCACTTGATTCAATGTGGTTTCACTGACCACAGCACTCAAACAGGAGCTCAGCCAGCCAGGCATCAAAGGAGGAGTCTCACCAAGCGTTAGCTCAAGGGAGGTCTTTGGCAATATGCACAAAATATAAAAGATCATGTTTATGGTACTGCTTGAAATGTCAGGCAGTCAGAACATAAACACTGGAGAGAAAACGTTCCTAATATTGCTGCCAAGATCTCCCTAATCTCTAAAGATGACAACAGCCAGTAGGGAAAGGAGAAGGGTGCCTTGGCTCAGACTACAATCATGGAGGCTAGAGAGGCTGCAGTAACCATGACCAATTTTGCTATGCACAGGACAGCTCATGTTACTCAAATCTGCAGCTAGAAGTTTCAGATAGAGTAGGCTGAAAGCAATACTGCAGACAATTTAGAACTCAATTGGAAGACTGGTCTCTTCAAATAGAGATGTGATAGACAGATTCATGCATCTATTTCCTCTGGATTGCGATTACCTCACGTTTCAATTCCGCCACCGTCGCTGACAGATTGGAAGCCAGCTGGGTCATGTTGGTGAGCTGTGCTTGTAACAGCTGGATTGCCTCTGTCTGACGCTGATCCTGTGGTGAACAGAGTCATGGGCATGCTGTCAGTGGCCAGCTTCCCACTGTCACATGCACTCATGGCTACAGAACCAGTGTTCTGTCTGACACAGCAAGGCACTCAGCAGCCACACGGCCTACCCAGCATTGTTTCCAACACAGTGCTCAGGTAACATCTTTGTTTGTCAACTAACACCTCCTACACATTATGCCAAGTGCATTTCATTAGAGAGACTTCTGCTGTCCTCACCACGGGCAGAGTGAGCAGGCAGCTCCACACAGTCAGTGTCAGGAGGCACAGAACACACACACAGCTGCCCAGGCACAGCTCCAGCCCAAGGCTGATGCACAGGCAGCAGTTAAGGACAGGAGCCCAGACCAGCCAGGAATGGCTCCTTCCCAGCTAACAGCTGCTGCATGGAAGAGCCCTAACAGGACTCAATCCTATGAGGAATTAAGGAAGGTGAGCAGAACACCAGGGAGAGTAACCTCAAACTGACCAGCAGTGATACTCGTCCAAAAAAAAACCTCAAACCCAACCCAGAAAAGGCAACACATGAAAGCTGCCATTTTTTTCGCTGTTCATGGATGAAGAAACTCCAGGCCTGAGACTGCACTTCAGAAACTTCCAGACAGTTTGGGATCAAGTCTGCTATGCCACGTGCACAGCTGCTTTAGTGAATGTTTAGCACAGCAGTTACTGCTCTATTTCACAGCTGCTCAGGAAAGTCAAGATGGCAGAGCAGGGAAAATCCACATTTTAAAGAATGAAGTTAAGGTTTTGTTACATGCACATCAGTTTTAAATGCAGATTTGGCCTAAGCCATTACTGTACCCCTCTGCCTTGCCATAGGTTCAGTTTCTTCAGCAGCAGGGAAATCGTCTATCAATACTTTAAATCAGATATGAAAAACGAACCAAGTTTAAAAAATTGTTTTGAGTGCAGTTACAACCAAGAAACAAGGGTTGGAACTGACCTGGGTAACTTTTTCATTGACAAAGACATTAAAGAGTTTTAGCCATTACCAAAGAATTAAAAAGTTTTAGCCATTATCATAAAAGTTTTAGCTGACAACTGATCTTTTCTTCAAGTACAAAATCGGAAAACAGAGCTGAAAATGGCTTTATTCTGAAACAACTGAGAACATGTCTAAAAATCTTATAATGGACAAAAACAGGGAAGCATGGAATGGATGCTTTCAAAAGGCAGATCTACAGCTCAGCTGGTAGAGGATTTCTGCACCTCTGTGGCAGAGATTTCATTGAAGTCAACTGCAACAACAGACCCAGGGGTTTCTCAGGGCTTCATTAAGAGCAAGCCCTTCTAACTAGGAAAACACTGCAATACTCCAAACAAATCATACCTGCTCTTCTGCTATTCTTGAGGTGTTCTGAAGTTTTATTATTGTTTTATTGAAAGCCTTCTGCATTTCTTCCATTTGTTTTCGGTACCTAAAACAAAGAGTGTTTAAGGCTGAAATATTCGTGCACAAAACTCCTCAGCTTAGACTTGTCTTCAGAAAACATGACTATGCCAGCAAAAACCTTCTCTTTGCCCAAAGAGCTTTATTTAAACATCAAGTGGTACCTTTTAAGTTTCACAAATAAAACAGATGTGCCTTTTGTTTTGTTTTTTTCCCCCAAGGTTATGGTCAAATCTATTTCAATACCTTCAAGCTCAGTGCCAATTTACTGAATTCACTCCGCAGAATAAATCTAAGTGTGAGTCCCTTCCTTGGAACCAATTCTGAAATGGGTGCATCTCCCCACTCTCCTGTAGCTAAGGAACACCACTGATAAACAGTAATAGACACATCCTTCACAGGAAACTTTTGGTTGCCTCTCCACAGTCACTTATTTAACCAGAGTTACTACAGATAACAGAGTAGTTTAAGTGGAAACAATTTAATAAAAAAGGCTTTGAAGGTCTGTGACATTTAGTTCAACAGCAACAGAAGGATGTGCCCTTTTGTAGAAAGAATTATGGACAGGATTAGTGCCTACATCCTGACAACACTTTATCCTTTTAAAAAACCCACAGCAATACTCCTCAAAATAAAACAAACAGTATTTTATGTGAAATACAAAGAGGGAATAAGCCCTGATTCACACAGGGTAACTCCAACAGCCACCTAGGCTTGGGTCCCTTCCTCAGCTTTCCATAAAGCTTTAAGCTGTGATTTACCCCCTGCCCAACTTCCCCTGTACTTCACAGCCTGGACTCTTACCAGCGCTGCTCAGCCTCACCTCTGACTGAGCTCTTCCAGGTAGCGGCTGCTGAGGGACATGTTGACCTCCAGGGCCTTGATGCGGTTGTTGAGGCGCATGAAGACGGATTCCTTCTGGTTGGATCCATGGACGAGGTTCCCGTTGGCATAGCCCAGCTCCGTGGAGTTCTGCAGCTCAGCATAGAAATCTGTGGCTGTTCTCTGCGGCCCCCCCGAGACCGGGAGCGCCAGCAGAGCTTCTTCCGCCGCCTGCTCGTCCTCCTTGCTCTCAGCAGGCACGGGAGGCTCAACAGGAGGCACGGCAGGTTTCTGCACTTCTGGAGTGCTCTCCTTCCCTTCTACAGCATCACTGGCTACCATGTCCACTGTGCTTTCAGGCTGCAGAACAGTCTCTGTAGGCTTCAGAATCACTGGAGTAGCAAAAGTCTCTCTTGTGCTCATCTCCTTTACCTCGGTGGCCACACTGGGCTCGGGGCTTTCTTCTACAACTGAGCTCTCAGCCTTTTCCATTTCAGTGCTGAGCTCTGGGACATCCACCTGGGGAGTTGCCCTTGGTGCCACCTGGCCCGAGTCTTCTTTTGGAGGCTCCAGCACCATGTCTGTTGTGGGGGATGGCTTTGTTTCAGAAGTAACTTCTAGGAGGAGGGACTGAGAGACAGTTTGAGGATGGCTAGGCTCCAGCTCAATGGACTCTGTGGTCTCATTACTGGTCTCCTCATGGACTGCACTGAAGTCAACTGCAACAGCAGACCCAGGGGGTTTCTCAGCTTTGCTGTCCAGCTGCTCAGGCAAAGGCTCCTCTGCTGCTGTCTGGGCAGACTCAGTTGGAGATGGCTGTGGCTGCTGCACGTCCACAGGGTGAGGTGGCCTCTCTTCACCTCCAGTTTTACTGTGCTGCCGATGCTTGGCTGCTGCAACTGAGCACCACTTCAGCAGGTACTCTGAGAAGGTGGAAATGCAGCACACAGCTGCCATGTCACAGCAGTACTTCTCTGTCTCTAGCTCAAACCATGCTGCTGCTTCCTCTTCCTGCTCATCACTGGACAGCAAAGTTACTGTGGACTGGCTTGTATCTTCTTCATACTCCTGCACTAGCTGAACAATTGGGCTTTCTTTAGTCAAATCCACCATTAACTGCTCCTTCTCTATCTGTGGAATACCTGTAGTAACAAGTCTACAACAGAGTTAAAGACAAGGCGTTAATTCAACAGTTTTATATCCCTGCTCCAGAAGACTGAAAATAGTCTTTCAGAAAATTAGCAAAGCTTAGTCCAATGACCAAAGGCCAGTTTTGAGACAGAAATTTTATCTGGTGATTTTCAGTCCCAATAGGCAAGCAAATTATTTCAAACCCTGCCTCTCAAACAGCAAGCCTTCTCAATTAGATATTGCCCCTTCTCTGACCCCTGAAAACAGACACCAGTTCAAATCCTCGTTTTACACAGCAAGCATCTTACTCTGCTGATGCAATCCTCAAATGCAAGAATCACAACATTCCCACTGACCTTCCTCAGTCTCACAGCAAGAGTGATAGAAAACCGTAAAGCCACTCAATACAGCACAAGTCACGTATTAACATTTAAGAGCCAGGGTCTTGGCCTTAAGCAGCCTAATTATCAGCAACTGTAATTACTGAAAAACAACAGAATCTATACAGAACTTCTCAAGCTCACTCTGTACATTTGCATACATGTTTTCATTAGGGGAAGTCTACCAAAGTATAAGCTTCCAAAACAGAAGTTTGTCACCACAATTTAACTGAAGTTTCAGCAATACAATTTACATTCCTAATTAGTCTCCCTTGCAGGAGACCACAAAACCTGGACCAATAGTAAACCAGTTTCTGTGTCAAAACAAAACACACCGTAATGGAAATAGGCTATAATAGACAATAACAAAAACACTAAATGTCTCTGGTTAGTGCCACTACCATACTACAGATTTTACCAAATACTTGTTTTTTCCCTTGTTTAAGTCTGCATGCCATACCTGAGCATCCTACTACCAAGGATGCAGACTGGCCCATGTTTGTCTCTGCTTGGAGCACATTACAAACACCCCAAGAGCAATCACTTACTCTGGTGAAGGAACAGGTGTTGGTTCAGGCAGTCTTGGTGCAGCTGTTGAAGTTGCAGGGGTGGCAGTGACATTTTCAGACACACTTTTATTCCCAGCTGCAGGAAGGAGGAAAATGTGAACACGGAAATTCAAGAGCCATCTTTGTTTTCAACAAATTCTGAGGTCTGGATTTATTATTGGTGGAGTTTTTTTATTATTAACTCTGTTATCAAATTAATTGCAGATGTCATCCAAAGTTATCTGAATGAAATGCTACTGACAGTTTCTGAGTATGATGTTGTGGACAGTCTCAAAATACTTTGAGAAAGAAGCAGCAACTTAGGACTTTACAGCTTCAGCTAGGTAACACAGAGTAAAGCTCTCCAAATAAAGCTGAATAAGCACATGTGTCATCTTTGTATGGGTTTTCTTCTCAGCAAATTCATCATCTTTGTTCCACTTCTCAGTCACTAAGTTCTATGACACTAATCAGGTGTGCCACAAAAGGTGAAAGAAGTAATTTAAACCATCAGACTATCCAACTCCTCACAAAAAAAAAACAACAAAAAAAAAAAACCAAACAAACAAACAAAAAAAAACCCCACAAAAAAAACCCCAAAAAACAAAAACCAACAAACTTAACAAAGAAATGCAAACTCTCCAGAATGCTTTTCATCTAAAAAACTACAGTACCTTCAGTTTCAGATGAGTCTTCACTTTTGGCTCCAAGCATATTGGCAGCAATGTTCACCATACTCAGGATAGCATCTAAAAGAGACAACAACTACTCAACAAGGGCACTCTCAGAGGGCCCAGAGATCAGCAGCACCAAGAAATTTGCTATTTTGCAATACTTGCCCAAAATGAATCACAGTGTAAGGACATAATACCTGGTCATTCTATTACACTGGAGGCAGCTGCTTCTTTCAAAGGTAAATGTATAGGCTAGAAACCTGTATTTGAAAACCTGTACCATAACACCTACAGATCTGGCTTACACATAGATTTATTTTAAGGACCTGTTAAATAGGACAGTTCCTCTCCCCTCTGAATTCACAGAAGTAAATTCCAAGAGGTCCTGCTCTACATCAGCACAGGAATTGAATACAGCTACTCTTTGGTCTTGATATTGACAACAAATATAATTGCCAGGCTTATTTAGAAGATGAGGAACAGGTAAAGAGCACTATATTGTAAACACACAGAAGCTGGCTTGATTTTGCCCATTTCTCCCCCACCACCAACATATTGCAGTGTATGTCACATGGCCAAAGTCATCATGTTAAAGAGGCATTTTTTAGTGGCAATGACAAATTCCTTGAGCTCCAGGAAGTTGTGTTCAGAACTTTGGTTCTGCCTTTCCTCCAGAATATGTCAGAAGCTGCATTCCTGATTTATGTTAATCTATCTGGGTTTGTATAATGGGAAAAGTCACAATAGTCAAAAGATGCTAAACTTGATCTATGGATGGTTTCTTACGAAAAATGAGAAAATGAGGGAGAATACAGAGTTGGTATAGAAACTTTACAACTGGGAGAATGGCAGGAGAGAGAACAGTGAGCCACCCTCAAAGGTTCAGACTCATGGAAGACTGCAAAATGCTTCTTATGAGATTAAATGTCTGAGAACCATCCATCTCCTCCTCAGAGGACTCTCTTTCTCAGTCTACATTTAAGATGCAAAATGGAAACCTGTCACATTTGTCTATGTGCATATTAAAAAACCCCACCAAAAAAACAAACCCCACAAACGCTACTCCGTCCAAAAGAGGAGCACTGACCACTCTGACAGAGAGGAAAGCTCTCAGTAACAAAACCCACCAGACAGAACTAAATACTGGTCACTGCAATGTTTCAGAGAGACAGCTGAGCACCATCAGCAACAGGTGTTTCAAATCTTTTAATCTTAGCTTTAGTAGTCTAAAAAATTAAATGGAAAGTCACTGCATTTTTCAGACAGTGAATATAAACTTGTAATACTGCCCTTGCAGACAGATCATGTAAATATGCATCACCAAGATAGCTTGAAGATAAAAAGTTCAGAAGTCACAAAGAAGAGATAAGCAGTGTCAGGGAAGAATTTACTGCTTTATCTCACCTGTGAGAGGCACACATGTAGAAATAAACTGCCTTTTCAAGTATGTATTTCTCTTTTGAAAACTGTTCTAAGCTGTGAATATTCCTGTCATGACTTTATTCTCAGGAGACAACAATGGAAAAAGTATGAAAGATATCTGTAGCTCTGATCCCCTACACAATGAAAGCAAAGCCTGACTCCAAACAGCATTAACTGAGTGCAGATCTACACTAGAATAAGAAATCTTCATTAGCTGGGACAGAAGAGTGGTACAAGTGCAAGAGCTCCTTAGGAAATGGTGTGTGGAGGTGATACCATCCTGAATAATTCAGCACTGAATATTCAAGGATTCTCAGCCAAACAAACCCTACACATGGAGGTTTTCCAATGGGAAAAGTGAGAGGAGACAGTCAAGAACCTTTAGTTCTCTCAAAAACACACAGCCCTTACAAAGAACATAAATGACAGTATTTACATAAAACCTTCTCAGAAATCGTATCCTTCTCTCCCCCTAAAGTTGTACAAAGGAAATCTTTATATTGCCTCCTGTAGGTTAAGCATTTTAATTAAACACAGATTTCCAACATCCAAATAATTATGGTTCTAGAACACTTTAGTACTGGCCATTTACAGCCCTATGCAACTTCTACATGATCTTCAGTATTCAGAATCCTTAAGTACGGAAAACAAGTTTCCACAAAATAGATATCCTTACAAATTGGAAATTCATTTTCAGAACAGTAAGAACAATCCCCCAACTCCAAATTTTTAATTATTCTACTAAAGAAGAATCACAAATTGCTTCAGCGGAATATAAAAGTTGTAGATGTTGCACAACAAAATGTCATTCCACTTTCAATTAGCACATTTTGTTTTAAGCACAGAAATAACTTTTTCTAATAAATGATACTTACTTGTAGCAGAACCAAGAAGATTTTTTGAAGATTTTTCTTCCCCTGTGTTATAATCCAATAGATAATCTATGTATAAAGAAGAACAAGTTATGACTATTAGAATTTCATCTATCATGGGCAAAGAATATAAACCTCAAGATTTAACATGTTATTCAACAATGTCAACTTGACAGGTTGGAAATAAAACTACAGAAAGCTTGAGGTGAAATGGACACTAAGGCTAGAACTGTTTTGTGTGAGCTGCTGTATTTTAGTAATCCTTTCCTACTGTCAGCACATGAAGAAATTGCCTGTTCTGCCAAGTGAAACAGAGACTTATTACTATCATTTTAAAGCAACCCTCTACATAGCTACATTTAAACACATTGTCTAAAAGTTCAAAGGATTGTTGGAAAAGCCCAGAAATGCTGAAACACTGTCAACTAGTAAATTTAACAGTCAGATCTTTCATCATATGCAGGAAGTGATGAGCCACCAACACCAGCACAAGAGCTGTTGGAATGGCTAAAAATGCACAAAATATTTGCTTACCATAATCTTCATCAAACAGTTCCTGTCGTTCAGACTGATACTGAGAATCAGCTATTTCTTCATATTCTTCAACCATGCTAGTACCAAATACTCTATGATCAAAGTTTTAAAATAAAAACCTAGTATTAGGAATCTTGTGACATAATTGATAAGCAGTATTACCTTTATGTAACAAGTAAATGAGATGCAGTAGTTGCAGTCAGTTAAGCAAGATCAAACAGCAGGGATGATTATTTTCTCTAAGTTGTATCTACAAGGAACCTCAACAAGATCCTGCTTCTCATTCTAATTTCAAAGAGTCTTTTCTTCCTTTTAAACTCACAGCTAGACTTCCTTGTCTTTGGCTTTCCATGAGCTACCTCCTCTTCAGTTTCACCTTTGACTCGCTTTAGTAATATCTATTCAGAACTACCCCCCTCTGCATGCCACATTCTCTTTGACCTCTTCTGCCAAAATTAAATCAAATCAATCCAGTGTAAAGCAGTCTTGTGAACTAAAAATATGGTTTGACTTCCAATACCAGAGACCTCCCAGGTTCAAAACCTGGTTTTAGGAGCAGTACAGAGGCTGATGGTTCTCCAAATTAAAAATTCACAGGTGTTTCTACTGAGCTATTGCAAGCATTACTGACTGCGTGCACCCGTGGTGCCAAACAACCCAGCAGCTTCCAAAAAGCACTCACCACACCTGCTCTTTTTAGTTCACCACTTGTTCCCTGTTTTGCTTGGTCAGCCTTGAAATGCTCATGTCCTGCTCTAAAGCTGCTCAAGGCTCCTGTTTCCTTGTCCCCTCCCCCCTGCAAATATAAACTATTCCTGACATACTGGAGAAACAAATAAAAAGATTCAAAGCTTCTTTAAACAGACGTGAAAGACACTACAGAGCAGGCAAGTCAGGCAACTACTTCAATTCACAATACTTACAAGTAACTGCAACTGAAAATTGGAATTGTTGCCCAACTATTCTAAAAGCAGACTAATCCTCACTGCAAGGAGGGAGAAAGACTAAGCAAAACACAAAGTATTACCTTATAAGGCTTAAAGGACAAAAATGTTCTGATCCAAAGTGCGATATCAACTCCACCTGAAGAATAAAAGGTACTTAAAGTAAAACTCCAAAGACCCACAGAGCACAAAGTTCACTTAACATAAACATTCAATCTTGAAATTGCAAGTTTTGTTCACTCCAGGGAGTTGCAGATTGCCCACAGCACAAAAGCCCAGATTTATTCTTGCCATGCATTAAAGAGCTGAGCCGCAGCAGAGAACACCCCCAGCCCCATGCATCCATCACTCCACAAGAAGAGTTGCTAACCTTTATGTACTTGATGAACATCTGAAGCGAGAGAGAGGAAAGGAGAAAAAACAAACAAACAAAAAAAAAAAAGTAGATGTCAGTACAAAGGCTGAACACATGCCACAGGCAACTACAGAGTCTTGCTGGGTTTAATTCAGTACTATAAATGCCTAAGAGGACAAGCTGGGAAGGATTAAGTTGTAACACAACTTCATCTGCCTTGGGTAGCAAGATTTCATTTAGCCCTTGTACCTTGCAGATTGAAGGTAACATGCACCAAGTGTTTTATTAAAGCAATTGAAGTTATTCAATTTTTCAGGGCAGCATGACTGCAGACAGAATATTGAAGTGTGTTAAATGCACTGTTTTTTTTCCCTTAAAGAACACAGACTACAGAAAGTGACTCAAAAGGAAAAACAAACCCACGTAGCATGCACTCTATATGCACTGCTGCTGCTTCAACTCACTATAAAATACATCCATTTACAGAAGCACAAATGCAAGAAATAGAGCAGCTGATGACAGACTTGGGAGCTTCAGACATCTGTGTATTTCTACACTTTCTGTGCAACCTTGACTACACACTGGTATTTATTTAATCTGATTTAGTTTGCAAGTATTTATTAAACCACTATGTAGACACTATCACTGCAGGACTGGAATAATCTGCACCTGAGACCAAGACAAATAATGCCACAAAAATCCCACTGTTTTTGATACAAATTCAGTAAGCCACTTCAAAAAATTTAACTTTTGAAAATATTTTGGACTCATTCTGTATACCAGACATACTTAGACCTTGCTTACTTTTTGCACTATGAAGTGAAAACATTATGAGAACAAACCTTTAGAAATTTTACTATGCTGTATTATTCCAAGCAGAGCACTGTATCCACCAAGGGATTAAGTGCTGCAGCATCTACAGGAATTCTGCAACTTCAGTGACAATGGCAGCTACCTTAAGGCATTAATTAATTCAGCCAGAAAACAGAATTAAAAATACATGAAATCTCTGTTCTGTGACTCATGCAGAATTTCTAGGTAAAGAAGTTAGACAATTATCATTCATAGCTACTTTTTCATAAAAGCACAAAGCATAATTAAGGAGCACAAACTAATTATTTTTTTTTTGGCCATACCATAATTGGAAGATAACACATCACTGAAAAGGACCTAAAAGGTCTGTATTTTATTTGAACTTAAAGCTTCACTACAGCCCAATATTTTCACAGAAGCTTTTACCCAAGTTCAAGTACCACATTAATTATTTATGGAGTTTTTTTTTCCCTTTGAGTCTCCTGAGTAAAGATAGCTTAATGCAAACTATTTTGAAGGTGGAGGTATCATGGCAATGCTCCAGTAGCAGTGAGCATAAATAATTTGCCTGAGTCAGAGTTATGGTTGAATAACTGGAAAACTGCACTTGGAGTCTCTTCATGAGAACCAAGATGTAACCACGTAACACTTTCAGATTCACTAAATTGTATAGCCCAGCAGGGTACAAAAATTTCAAGAAATAGGCATATTCTGATCTCTTCTCCAGAGACTGAGTGGGCAGTGTGTGTATATATGCATATATATATCTAAACAGGTAGATACAGATATATGTATATATATGTAAAGCAGGTACAGCCAAGAAACAAAATAGGTCAAAATTCTTCTCATCTTCCATTCAGGGGACAGTTGGTTAAGTCAAATAGAACAGAACTTTGCCTAGATTTTCCTTAATTCAGGTATCAGCTAAGCATGTACTTGGACCCATGGGGCTTCCCAAGATCCTCTCAATTACCAAAGTGAGCAAAGTAATAAGGTCACAACTGTGACAAGGATTTGCTACCCAGACAAGCCCAGCTGGGGCCACTAATTAACCAAGGGCAATTAATCGTACAGCAGGCTTTGATAACACATTTCTTGGGATGCTGTCATACAGAGGATATCCAGCAAACCCTTCCTTCCCTGAGGAGCATGGATGCTTTTGCAGTATTGAGTTACCTTAACATATTTTGCATACATCTGCTCATCCAGAGGAAAGCTCTGGACATTCCTCTCATCTCTGGCATGGAAAGTACCTAATTTAATCCATTTGTTTGTTGGATACCTAGAAAGGAAACAGTGGAGTCAGGTAATGAAATGCAGGAACTCACTGTTTACAGACATTTTACCTGAGTTTCCAGAACAGAAATACATTTTGTTCTTTCTAGCTGCAAGGAGCAGCAATGTTCCCAACCCAAAACCTCAGCATGACGCTCACACAATGGCAGCAATGTGGAAGCCCTTGAAGCACAAAAACCCAGACTTATCCAATCACTGAAATTCAGCCAGTCTAGAGAAGCCCCCCCAGATGAACAGTGAAGAACATTGGCAGGTTGTATTACTGTAAGCAGGCAGAAGAAAACTGAGCAGAGCAGAGCTAGGACTGCACAACAGAACAAGTGTTCAAAGTCTAACCCCACCTTTTTTAGGCATCCAAGAAGAAAAGGAGTTTTCCTGATGCCCTTTGAATGCCTGCTCACTCAGACCAGAATTATCTGCTCACTCCAGAAAGCAGTGGGGGCACAGCACTGCCTAAATCATCCTAAAGCAGCCTAAGCAGCCATCTGGCCAACCTGTAGCACTCTCACCCCCTTCCTATTTCTCAGTGTTTTGCTACTCTTCTTTTCTTTTTGAATACTCTGTGGGGGTTTGGACAGAGTTAAGCATTGAAGGCAGCTCAATCCATGTGAAAATGGTCTGAATGACAAGGGAGGGGAGAGCCCACAAACTCAGTAGCATTTTATTAAGGAATTTTATAACCTGCCACCCACTGCCCAGCTACTGTATAAATTCTGCTCCTCAACAAATTTTTCCTTCTAAATTTTAAGGTGGCAAAGGAAAAAAAAACTGCTAGCAACTACATATACACAAAGAAATACCACATGACTTCATATTACATTACACTTTGCATAATAACAAGCATACAGAGATCATGCTTCATAAAGCCTTGCATCTAATAATTATTTCATTTTTTCATTCAGAAGGATAAGTTTAGGTAACATACCTGTCACTAATTGACACCAGAAAGTCTTTAGGAGTGGAAGAGAATAATTCATGATTTGCAATGTCAAACTGCTTTACTTGCACTGGTTCACAGAGCTCAACAACAAACCTTAAAGACAAAAAGTAAGTATTTTTTAAGAAAAGACTTTTCCTTCTGCAGTTACAATCTTCAGCCCTTCCCCTCATTATCACATCCTCCACTGGCTGTAAGGAAGACACTACAAAAATGCTGTACCATAAGAATCACTAAGTCTAGGTGTTTTTCTGAACATCTACTTTAATAACTCTAGGTAGCACCTGCAGCTACAAGAGCTTCATCCATCTTGTACTCAAAGGTATCAAGTCATAGAACTAAAAACTAAGGACAGCAAACAATTTAAATCACACCTGAAGTACCAATTAATGTATGGTAAATTCTGTTCACCTGTCCTACAATTTTTTGACAGTCAGGGAAAGAAACCAAGAATCTTTATTTGAATGCTCAAGCGCTTTACCTGCCATAAGATGATTGTGCAAAACTTACTATTATTATATTAGTTATTGTTATATTCTTATTATAATTATATTCTTATTATAATTCTGCAAAAAAGTGATATATTAAGATAAATGAAAATATCACCTTAATATTACTTCTCAATACCAGAGCTAGATTTCTATGGAAGACATAATAATCCATCTTGTGCTAATTTCTGTCAGAGTTCCTCACACACCCATTCCAAGGAGCAACACATCAAGGTCAAGTCAGTCCCACAGCAATGGAACACTGTAATCACTCCTGCCACAAATGTGAACCTCAGGAACTTACCAGATTTTAGTACTGCAAGGATTGAGCATATAAAGGTCCATGTTTTCCATCAAAATAGCTGAAGTGCTCTGTAGAAAGGAAAGAATTTGTATTTTAAACTGCATGGTAGATACCAACAGCATCAAGGATTTTTCCCCTCTTTCCAACACTCAGTTTGAAATTAGGTTTGTAGACTAATATCAACAACACTCTGGACAAGACAATTATCCATGACACATAGGCCACACTTTGGGGCAATCATGGATTATTTACTGTGGTGAGTTCTTTAATATAACTCTGTTCAGTTGTTCAGTTTCTGTAGGAAGTAGACTCTGCTCCCATTTTCTGAATTCACTTAAAAAGACATCAAGTTCTATAGCAATCCCTCTTTTAAAAAGCACTAATCACTTTTTATGTCTTATTTTTAGAAATCAAAATCCCAATAAATCCATACACAGAATAACAACTTCACAAACCAGTGCTCAGTTTTAAGTGTCTTTTGTTGCATAACAGTATACTAAAAACTGAAGACTAATAATTAATAAATGCTTACCTTTGCCTCTGGATTTGCTGCCAAAATTTTGGCACCACACTCTACAGAGGCATAGTTATTCCTGTTTTTCTGGACCTTTTTAGTGGAATGCTGCCCACCAACAGCAGAAGGGTGCATTGACTGACCTAGGAACAAGAAAATATTGCTACTATAACAAACCACACAAACAAGCAGTATTTGCACTGTCAGGGCACTTCTGCTCACTGCTCTTATATAATCAAGGCTATTAATTACGCAGTTCTAGCAGAAAAATGAAGTTCCAGGCTGCATTCCAAATGGAGACAGTCCTGCTATTCAGCTCTAGGAAGAGATGACAGTGCTCTGTATTTAGACCAAACTAATGAATCCTGAACTTACTCTTTTCTTTCTCCACTTCCATGACTTTCTTCTTCCATTCATCAAATGTTGGAATATCTCCAGGGTCCTTTGGAGTTATTACTGATGTAGGGTCAATTTCTCCTGTCTTCTTAAAGTCTTTCTGCAAAAGAAAGACCCACTGATTGTGAATATTTTTCAGGACCAACAATGAAAACAAAGATGAACTTGAAAAAACAAAGCATGCTCTGATCAAGTCAAGGGCAGACACATCATTTGCACCCATGTTAACAACTTAGAGCCAGTGTAAGCAAGATTATAAGCCAGAAAAAACATGTGATGATTTTCTCTCAGAATTACAGATTATTTCACTGAAATACTGACAATTTTTGTGGCTAAGCCAATACATTTTAAATAAAATATAAGCCTTCTTTTCCAACACTTGCATTTTCTTCCCAATTTTTGCTTTTCCTCTTCCTAATGAAGAAAGCTTTCCCTGTAGCAAAAATCTTTAAACATCAGTGCTTGTAATGACAGAATTCCAGAGGTTCTCTGGAATTTCTGAACATGTCAAAAACAGCAGAATAATTAAACATTAAAGAAACCATTTTTAAGTATCTCAGAAATAATGTTTTGGACTTGCCTGACAAAGCAAAAACCCTGTCAACTAAACTGTACATTATTCCATTTCAAGTCTTCACTTCTCCTTTGTACAAACATACTCAGCACACCACCAGATGAGTGAACATTTTTTTGGTAGACATTGCAAGTGTAGAGGTTATTTTTTAGACAGTATTTTAGAGGTAGTTGCCAAGTGACAGTTTAAACAGGATCCTAAAACAGCAAGAAATGATACTGCCATGGCCTTAGTCATTCTGATTGTAAAGAGAGTCTTATCAAAAAAACACAAGCTTTAGGAAGCACCTCACAACCAGAGCATGAAAAAAGTCATACAGTTAAGCACAGAAGGCCTGGCCAGCTACATATCCCACTGTAACAAGGGCCAAGTGATACTTCTGGGACAGAATAAAAGCACAGCACATATTTTACCAGTGGTAATAACCAAAGAGAGGGCATTACTCCTGTGTGTACTGAGGGGATACCAACTCACCTCCCTTTTTAAGTTCTCCGAAGCGTTAAGGGCAGATTTTTGCTCATCTGCCCCCTTTTCAGCTGCTGAAACTTTGGACTCAAACTCAGACTTAGTCTTCTTTCCCTTGCCATGTGAAGATGATATGTTCTCTATATGTTGGCCTGCAAGGCTGGAAGTTTAAAGAGTATTAGGATCTGTAACACAGTCAGCCACATGCAATATTACACACACACAAGTACATAGATAAGCAAGCACATGCAAATGTTTGTTGCAAAGCCAGCACAGAAGAGAACAACTCCCTTTGAAGTATTCAGAGTCACACACAACCTGCTTGGATACTCACCTCTCTGGTGGACTGACAAAAGAGGAAGGCTCACTCTGAGGGTCAGCCTCAAGTGTCCCACCAATATCACAGTCAGGTTCTGACTGCTCAGCTTCACTAGAGCTGACTACAGGGATATCAGCACGGGAATTCTCTATTGCACTGAAGGGAAACAAACAACATGCTTTTTTAGCCTTCTGATAATACAAGGAACCCTGACAATCAACCACAAAGATAAGTGAAAGTTTTAATAAAGCAACAGTCTCACAGAAATAATTAAGAAAAGAAGAATGAAGCCTGCGGTACGTGTGGAAGTGCATTCTCAGCCATACCCATGAAAGAACAGTATTTCCTTTTCCAGTCTGTTTGTCCCAGAAAGGAACTCAAAACAGGCTTCTCATCTCCCAGAACTCTCATCTAACATCTTACCAAACACTGCAATGCATAATTCTTCCCAGCATCACTACAAGCTAACAACATCTTCATAGTTACCTGGCTGCCAGCAATTTTCTTTTCCCTTTCAACAAAGGAAGCAAACGCGAGACCGAGTTCCCTCACTAAAAGCTCCTCATGTTCCCAAGTCAAGAGGCAGCAGTCAGAACAGAACTTGGCTAAAACTAGAGGAGAATAGGGGGGAGAAAAGCAGAACCAGCCAGACTTCCTTTCTACTAATGTATTTCTTCTTTTTTGCTGGTGTAATAAAAATCAGGTAAGCCAGCAGACCATTATCCAAGCTCTACCAACAGCCCAAACCAGCTCATCTGCCCACTGCTTCACCTGCTCTCTCCCAGAAAGGCTGAGCACACCTCAGACAAATCCTGAGGCACAAACCCAACAGAAAGCCTCCCCTCTGCTCTTCAGGAATGATGGAATGGGTGGGGAGAAGAAGATGGACAAAGAGTAACTTTCAGGTGCTAACTTCTGACTGTCCTCTCCTCTCCAGCACAGGGATGACTTCCCTGCTGATCCAGCCTACAGCCAGATCTAAGGAGAGCTTTACTCTGCTTTCTGAATTTCCACATAAGCTTTCTTTAATGGAAGCACAAACTAGGTTAATCCAGTATCCTGACAGAGCTGCCAAAACACAAACAGCACGTCAGCAACTTAAAAGGGGATCTTTTTGGTTCCCTGACTGCTACAATTATCAACAGAAGCAGCTGCAACCAATCCAGGGAGACAATTTTAGTACCTTTCATATGATAAATTTCCTGTGGTAAAAAACAAAAAACTCCTAGGTATTCCAAGACTTTTTGCTATGTAGCAAAACCTACCAAACATCATGAATACAAGATTTTATTAGCTATAAACAGAGAGTATTTACCCTGTATGCCCCAAAATGCCTCCATCTGAGATGCACAGTGTTTGGCTGTGCCTGCAACTCTTTACTGACTTAATAAAGCTGACCACTACACAAAACTGAAAAGCTCCACATAGTCTCCATTTCAGTGGGTAGGTGACAATATGAATAATTATCAACTGAATAAAATATGGGATAGTAATGAACTTAAAAATTCCTTGCTCTCAGGGTGTACCTGACTGACCTCAAGTAACTAATTTTGGCAGAAGGTGAGTCTAAAAGCTGTAGTGCTCCCTCTCCTTTGAGTACCTTGATTTGCCTTAATTTTTAAAATGCATTATTAAGCTCACTTTGCACAGCACATTCTTTATTTCCAGACAGAAAGAGCCCAGATTAATTTTCAGTAATTTTTCCTCAGATTAGACTTAGGTAGAAAAGTTACACTCAGTGCTGTTCTAAAAAGGATTCACTACAAAGTAAAACTTGCTTGGGATAAAATTCCTTTCAAAATATTTTGACTAAAAGGTTCTGCTGAAATATTAAATCAGTAACACCTGAGAGAGCTGGACTTTGTTACACTATGAGGAATCGGCATCTAAACCAGCAAAAAGATTAAAAATGTTTGAAGGTAACAAATGCAACTGTGTATTTTTAGAGATCTTGTTTAAGTATGGAGCTGGACCAGAGCCAGTCTGGATATTAATCTGTTAAGAGACCACCTGTGACTACTGAGAGCTGAAGTGCAGTTTGAAATAATGGATAAACATTATTTTCTTGCTACACCAGGTCTGCCCCTTCTTCCTGTAAATGGCACTGGTGTCACAAGACCACTGCCCAGCATGAACTCATCCATCAAGTGCTCCAAACTAAGTTTCTATTTTCATTCATTTCACAGCTCAAGTCGGAGTTCACCACTCCAGTATTCCCCAGCTGTGACAGCCAGACAATTTCCAACAATTACCAGACACCAAGCTGAATGCTTCAAAGAAAGTAACATCCTGTCTCCTTCTAGGACCTGACAACAGTAGAGCTTACAACACATTACACAAATAAATCAGTGGAGTAGTCAAAAAAAGCTATAAAAAGAACAGGCTGAAGACACACTCCAGTTTTGCCTTATAAAAACCACAAATTTTGGAAGGCTTCCAATGAAAGACACTGATGAAGTACCAAAATATGTTTAAGTGTTAGTCCTGGAAGACTAGGCAAGATCAGCCAGCAAACAAAATGTCCATATCTTTTCTAAGAAAAGAAAGAAATTAAATTTGGCAAAGCAGAAAAACTGAAATCTTAAAAAACCCAAAATACCAAAGACAAGTCTACTTCATTTTCAATCTGTTCAATTTTTATCCAACAAAATACTTCATCTTTATCAACCATCAGAACAAGATTACTTCCCTTTTCCCAACCGGACTTTGAGGAAATCCTTGGAAGATGCACACATGAATTTCCATGCTGCAGTTCACATTTGACAACATCCCACAAGAAAAGGGAAACAAAAGGAAGTACAGGGACTCCAGAAAGCTGCCTGCAGCAGAGGCAGCTCTGCAATACACTACTAAGCACTAAACTGCCTTGACTGCATTTATATGAGAATTTGCTATTTTGTCAAAAGTCTCTTATTACCAGAACTTGAGACTCTCTGTTTTTAAGTCCCAAGATAAGATTCTGCAGAGTTCTTCCTTAACTGAAGGCAGAGGCCATTGCTGAAGCAGCCTCAATGCTTGTTGACACACATGTGAAAGCACATTTGTGAAGGGCAGAAATCCTAATGGTAAAGCCCTGAGTGCTTTTATAGTACAGATTATCTAAGCACGTTGGCTTTTTTCAAAGCAGAGGCTTAGAAACTGATCATGGCAATGGTATTCCACCTCATGCAAGTACACAACTGTTCATCCACACACTGAGGAAATGCTGGCACACTCCATGAGCACTGACACCATAAACCAGCAAAACAACTGTGGGGAGCAATCCCATCTCAGCCCTACTACACATCTAAACAAGAGCAGAGTAAGTGATATTCTCTCAAAAACAAAAAGAACAAAACTGCAAGAGCTTACTTGGGCTGTGAGACTGGAGGTATCTCTGAGGTAGGTGAACTGGAAGTGTTTTCAGTGCTTGGGACTATGCTGGAGGAAGCTTCATTTACATCTACTGAAGGTGGACTCACAACTTCAGGCTGGCTTGTTTCACTTATTTCTGTTGTCTGTAAAAACATTCCAGGTGAATATATATTTTTCAACACCTGAGTAAGAAAAGCATTCACACAATAACATCTACTATGGAGTTCTAACAGTTTGGATTTCTGTCAGAAATTAATTTTGTTTCTTCCTAGACCTAGGTGGCATTCTGTGCTGCTCTGGGATAGCTGCAATACTCTTCTGTGCCCTGCAATAATCATGTAAAAATATCAATTGGAGCAGGCCTGTGCAACAGCTTCCTCAATGATGCTTTCCTGAAGAGACTGCCATGAAAAAAGCAGCTTGAATATTGCAGCAACCAAAAGAAAAAGTTCTATTTGCATGTTCCATTACAATAAAATTGACTGTTTTCATCCTAAGTTTTAGAGAAGGTTTTCAATTTCATCACTCCACTGGAGGTCCAAAATCATTCAAAACCTACTCCATGCTGTAAGCGAAAAAAGAGATTTTCCACTTTTGAGCATTTAGTAGTCTTGAGTCATTTAGGTCTTCAGTTGTCATAAGCACACTCAAAATAAGGCTTTGTAAATCTGAAAGAGCATGTAACCACTGAAACAGGTCAGATGAACTCCTGCAGCAAAAGGAAATATTGTACAAAAGCCTCTTGTCAACAACTACGTTACTGCAAGTCACCTCACTAAACATGAAGGGGTCAGGAAGTTTTAACAGATTTAAACACCCAAGCCATGAAATAAATATTCTGAAGTTTGTCCTATGTATCATGTAATCTACAAAACAAAAATATGTAATCAATTAAATAATCTTTAACATTTGGTTTGTAACATTTAACACCGAGCACTGACTTAACAGTATCAATGGCACAGAGCTGAGATACAACCCTTTTCCCATTTTAACTAAGAAAATGAAAGTGATAGAAGCTATGAGGGATCAAAGCTAAAATGGACTGCCATAATCACCAAGCCTGATCTACATAAAAGACCTCAGAGAAAAGAGTTTTTGTTTTATTTATAAATAGACATCCATACCTACAACATCCAATTTTAATTTATCTTGGAAAGTTTTTAGTCAGTACTTCCAAATACTAAATTACTCATTATTTATGTACATGGGAAATGCAAGGTCTGTTAGCTCACACATTCTCTCTTTTACTGGAAACATGAGTCTGACAGCAATCCAGTGTACAGGTGAAATGTGAGAGATGGTTACTATGAACTTTAGATAACCAAAATGAAAGACTGAAATCCAGGAAGCATTTGAAGACTGTATGAAGACAGTGAATGAAACAAAAGCCTTGCCTGGTCAGATTTTGTCAAGTCATTGAGCAGCTCTTCCATAGAGTAACTCTGTGTGCTGGAGTCTGCAGGCTCAGGCTCCAGGCTGGGAGCAGCCTCTTCCCCCTGGGAGATTGAAGGTAAAGCAGTCAGTCTGCAGCCACAGGCCTTCCACACTCAGCCAGAGCAGCTACCTCTGGGACACACTGAACAACAGCACTTCTTTCACCAGCAAAACATCCAGGAACTAAGCTACATTAATCTTCAGAACCATTGCCCACCCATGTTTAAAATCTCAACTGCACAAAGACTACAGCAAGTTAAAACTATTCAGTTAAATCTTCCCTGAAAAGACCATTTTAGCACTGTCTAAAATTATTCCATTTGTTTGCTAAGGAGAGTTCCTCATTCTACTATGATTGCCTATGTCAACAAACCCTCCCCTATCTTCCTGCTGCCCAAAAGAGGGGAAGAAGAAAATTCTAAGCTGACTTGCATCAGACAACCATTAGAAAAATAACACGTGGCACATTTCGGTTGTAGCAGTCTTATCAGCAGAACTACAGCAATTACACAAATCCACCAGAACCTCTTAAAGAAACCGTTTCTTCTACAGCTAAAAATTCACCATCAAGTGCAGTGAATTCACAAAATAAAGAGTATCAACACTTGAGGGGAAAAAGGTTTTAAACCCACCAGACTGAAACTAGCAAGAATTTACACTTGCCCTTCAAACTTTTTAAAGTTATGACTACAAAATACGCAAGCTATTTTCAAGTAATACTTTAAAATACAGCAAGAAATGTGGTAGAAATTTACACCCATTTTGTTTTCTAAGGGCTATCTAAAATCCTGTAGCTAAATACTGCAGGTGCCAGCGTTCAGACCCAAAATGGGCTGCTGTGCTATACAACACTACATGATATTAATTTGAGAGAATTAAGCATCCATTGAAGTGCAGGAGCTACAAATCTGAGCTGACAAACCTTAGAGACAACTGAGTGACATTTTTCCCCAAATACTATTAGCTCACATCCCAGTCCCTAAGATGAAATAGCATCAATGGCTGAAGAGACAACTGATCTAAGGCAAACTGATCAAGGGCTGTAGAACTGCTCCTCTGGAGCAGGACAGCTCCAGCAGCCTAATTAGGAGTAACAGACACTTGTTTAAGATTTCTCATCCACCCAAGAGATTTTCTTTAAAGGGTGAAAACAACAGTCTAACATTAGTTTTCACATCTTTGGGTTTAAGTTCAGAAATCTGCTTACCTATGCATCCACATTAACAGAATGAAAGGAAGAATGTTGCAGAGTAGGAAATCATTTACCAGTGGCTTCCCAGTCTCAAAGCTTACTTAGTCTTTCCAGTATTATTGCATCAGACATTAAATTCAAGCAGAACTTCTTTTTAGGCAGCCAGAAGAACAGGAATGCTATTTGGCTGCACAAGCTCTCAAAAAATAGAGCTACTCTAGTTGGTGCAATGCTTAAGAAACCTACACTATTTAAAGGGATTTTTTATGGCAGCTCTCCACTTGAGCCAGCTAGAATGCTTCACACACATTCTCCAAGTTTATTGTGGCATATAAAAGCTTTTTTGGAATGAGAACTGTGATTAACAGTACTACAGATTGCTGGAGGAAATAGGAAAACCAACATATCAATACTACCCATATTTAGAATAGGACTGATTCTGTACCTGGGTAAATAAATAAATGAATGAAATTACCATGATTTTCTGACTCAACAGCTTGGGAACTCACTATGCAATGCAAGATGCAGAAACTTGCCATGACTTAATCAGGGTGGGACAATTACACTCAATTAACCTAAAGTGCTGAGTAAAGTAAAAATGAAAGAGACCACAGTTTATTCATTATACCTTTCAGAAACACATTTTGGCCTTCGTAATTTTTATTGAAAAGAAGGAATGCAAAGTGATAAATACTGACTTGAACCAATTAATCTTAAATCTTCTCTTTAGGGTAAAGATCATCTGTACACAGTTTTTAATACAGCACAGGTGGAAGTGGCATAATGGGGCCCAGACTTAACCAGCCCATCACCTCCTATTGTGGCTTCCTCTGATGCCCATTTCTAACATCTGACTCCCAAATTGGAAAAAAAAAAAAAAAAAACCCAAAAAAAAAATCAAATCAGAAGCTTTACTATTCATTCCTTCTCTTGCCCCAAACTACCCACCGGAATTGTTGCACGACTGCAAGAAATGAAGGAGAATAAAAACTTGGGAAGATATCATGGCTCAAAGAACGGAGTACATGAAACATTCTGGCCAAGAAGATCCTATGAAGAATCTTATTTTACCATTTAGTATTTAGTCAGAGTGAGTAATTAGCATGATGTATCCAGCATACCTTTTCCTGGACATTTTCATCCTCACTGCCCAGGACACAAGCATCACCTGAAGCATACTGCACCGCCGACGAGAGAGTGTCTTTACAAAAGACATTCCAAACAGGAAGCCTATAAAACAAAGTCAAAAAGCTTTATTTAAAATGAAATTTTAGAACTCCCTCAGCACTTTCTCCCTCAATCTTCTTCAGCTGTTCCCATGAGGCATCTAAAAAATACATGTACAGTTCATGGATACTCATTCAAAAAACTCATTTGAGGATTCACCAGAAGAAGTTAGCAACAGAAAACACCACAAATTTACTACTTCCAAAAGAAAAAAAGTATCACCGAACCAGATCCTGGAGTGTCACCACATCAAAAAGTGAAAGCTGATACAAATCAGCTAAGTTACAGCAAGTTAGGAACATCTTGAATCAACATCTTTTTTCACAAAGCAATGAGATATTTTTAGCAATCATTATTACTAAGCAAAAACTTAAGTCACAGAATAAAAAGCAAAATATCCTTAATCCCCTGTACAGAGCCTACCTGAGAAGGTTTTGTATAGTCAGTATCACCAAGCACATTTAAGAAAATTAGTGAAAATGAGTACACTAAAAAAAGCCCCAGGCAAAACCTCCCATGAGATTTGTTTTGTACTTTTTTCCAACAGCTTTAGTTGTCAGCAGAAATGGATTTATTTCTGCAGAAAAGCCTCTACAAACACTTGTACTAGAAGGCATCTTTTCTTTCTTATCATACATGGTCCCTTCACATCCTAGGGAGCATCTACAGTGAACCATCAGGCTTGGAGGCCCAAAGGTTTTCATGCTGATTTCAACCAAGGCCAGCAGAACATGAACCAGCTAGCCACCACTCCAAACACAAACATTTTCCCTTCAGGAAATGCTGTTTACATAACAATCAGGCGATTGGAATGACCTCCCATGAACAAACACAAACATCACCCTGCACCCTGAAAACAAGAGCCACCATCTCCTCAGAGGAGAGACAGGTCTATGGCACAGAAAAATCTGCATAAGCAACCTTCTGACAATAGTTCTGAGAAATGAAACAGCCTTAACATTAATCATAACAGTAAGATTAGTAGCAGGTCATTATTCACTTACACAACTGGGATCACTATGCTTGGAATTTGAATTACCAGCTGTCTTCAAACTTGAATATCAACTTTACTGGGAAGTCTATGCAGTGTAGACTCCTCCACTAAGAGGGAACCCATGAAACAAAAGACCACAGACAAGTACTAAAATTTTAAGTTTCATGTGTATATATGTATTTTCAGTGGCTCTCTCCACAGAAGAGACAGTGGACAAGGAACTTGAGGGATTTGACATATTACTATGGAGATGAGCAAGTAAGGTGCTCCACCTCTGTCTCAGCCCCAAAGCACCTCAATAATTTCTCTTCTTTTTGAGGTAGCATCTTTCCTCTGTACTAAATGAAAGCCTTGAAGTCAGGCAGAAGCAGCTGCAGTTAGTGGAAAATAAAGAACTGAATGTAAGGTATGAAAATAGTAATAGCCACATATTGTAGCAGCTACAAAGTCTCACATCTCAGTTAAAAATTAGGCATAAGCTTCTCACACATCTTAAATTCCCATCCCATCATGTAGTTACCTGTTTGTATTGAGTTTTCCATCAAACCTCTGTCCTACCCTATGCACAGGAGGCTCATTTCAGAGCATGAATGAAATGTTACCAGGTTTCTATGGCCTTATTACCTAGCTTTCACTTGGAAAAATTAGTTATGCAAATACTTTGAGTCATTTATATGTCTGAAAAGGGGTTCCAATCATTTCATGGTGAAATTCTCATGCTCTTAACTCCAGTACCTCTATTTTGAGATATAAGGACTCCCTGGTTCTTCATAAAAATACACCAGAAACATCAAATATTATAGAACATCATCCCACTCCTTCATTACACAGGCACAGGCATTTGTTTCCCATTTCACTTCCACTCCGGGGGGCACCTCGGGTGAGCTGCACAGAACAGCACTAACTCCTTGGGGGCAGAAAAGGAAAGATTTCAAAGGCTGTGAAATGGCATTTTAAAACACAAGGTCTACCCTCACAAATGCATGAGAAACTGCTTTAGCACTAAAAGTACAGAAGGCATATATTTCTTGCTTTAATCTATTGAGAGATTTCATGCAAGAAATCAGGCTTTATCAGGTCACAAACACAGATTTTAGAAGAATGCAAATTGACAGCTCAGATTTAAGCTACTCTGACATGATCTGTGTCCAATGTCTTACTTACTTATTTTCCAAAATTCTCCTTGGTCTACTCCCCAACTCCAGCATGATGCCTCAAGTCTCCCAAAAGCCCTCCAAGCTAGGGAGGGGACTGAGAACTCATTTTGTGTGTGTGCATGCACCCACAGGAAAACCTGATCCCTCATGCAGCAGAGCATGCTGCTCACAGGATGCATCACTCAGCTACTGCCAGGGAACTCTGACAGACTCTCAGAGCACAGACCCATGTGAGACCAGACAGTCTGGGAGAAGTTAATAACCTTATCAAGACCACCAGCAGTAGTTTTTTTTCTTCTGACTTCTAACATTTTGCATATTAATTCAACAGGCTTCTTTAGCTGAAAGGATAGAGCTCACAATAAAAATAAATTGCCAAATGGCACAGCACCTCTGTTAACCATTAAAAAAACCCAACAATGATGAGAAACCACGCGTTAATTTACAGAGAGCAAAATTCCCCTTGAGTTCAACTGACTTGCAGCGTACACCCGGTGGAAGCACAGCAGTTTCTGCACATACTAACCTATCTTTCCCTGCCTTGTGACCCACGAGTGGGATTTGAATGCTGACTCAGAACCAAGCAGACCTAATGCCCAAATGAGATCAGTCCCCAGAGACGCTGTCTCAGGTACGAGGTAGATCTTCAAATGAAGAGATTGTTCCAAACACATAACCCACAGCTGCTGACTTACGTGGGTACTGAAGTTTTCAAATGTTCCATTTTTGTAAGCATGACTCAAAACACCACCTGCTATTAAATCTCATCAAGAACAAAGGAACTTAAGCATGACTCTTTGTCCTATCATTAAAGCAGTTTAAAAGCTATTTTCTCTAATAACACCATGAACTTTCCAGCTTAATGTGCACAAACCCAAAAGCAAAGGCTACAAGCTCAGACAAAGCAGCAGGGGTGGGTGGGGGAATCTTTACTTTTCTCAGGGCAGGCTCATACTGTGGTTGCCCACTGAAGCAGAAATGCTGCTCACCCCTATCTGGATGGTTCACTACACTCACTGCTACACAAATTGGCCACGGTCTGCTGATGAACGTTCTGCTTTTGAAAAGGAACGCTGAAATTCAAAAGTGCAGGTGGTTTTGACATTGCAGTGTAGGTTTCATGTGAAAGACCATCCACTTCTGATCTGGCTGAAACACTTCAAGTAATTGTGAAGAAGGCTGCAGAGACTATCAGAGATAGTGAAGCTACAGATAACTGTTCTGACAGGCATAAAACTCAATTAGAAAACAAACAACTGGTAAGAAAAATTAATCATACAACTTACAGCTAAAAAAAATCCAAAATATGAAGGTAAGAGGAGTTTTTCCACAATTTGATCAGAGAGAAACAGCTTAGACTTTCCTTTCCAAACACTTCATACTACACTGACACATAGCTTCAGTTCAAACATATCTGTCCTCAAAATGATTAATTTCATAAATTCTCCCAAAACAAGACCTATTTCTGGACACTGGAGAATGAAGCAGTTCAGAACAGTTTACATTTGGCACCTGCAAGACAAAGGAATTTGAAGTAAAGGGAAACTAAAAGGAATTTATCACCAGTGCACTGACCCCCAGCCCTCCCCCCAGGGAGGGTAACCACTGACACATCCCAGAGGGCTGCGTTACCAACAGCTGCAGATGTACCAGCGCCCAACAGCTCCGAGGGAGAATGAAGATGTCACTGTCCCAGCCAGGTGGCAATTCCCTGCTCAAAACACTCACAGATCACTTCAGATAGGCCTGTGCAAGAGGAGGGGCTTGGGCCAGCAGAGCAGGCCTGTGAGTGGGGAAGAGGCACCTTCTTCATTATAGACTGACTTGAGATTAACGAGCTTGAACGATAAAAGCTGTGGAAGGGCAAGGAAAGCAGCAAAACACCTTTTGCTGTGAACAAGTCCTACAGGTCTGTGACTGCTTTCACCAGCTAAGTGACAAAGAGAAAAAAGGCTCTGCAGGAATGAGGAGCTCAGCAGATCCACAACCAAACTCTCCAGTCAGCAGCAATCTGCCTCACAGCCACTGGCAACACAGGAAAAACAGCAAAGGCAAGGAATCCTCCCCTCTCCCCAGCAACTTCATGGAATCAATCTTCCTCTCCCAACAGTTCAGCCAGGGGGACTTGTATTTAAAAGAGCCTGCAGAACAAAATAAATGTCATGGAAAATGAAGACCAGGACATTATTTCAACCAGCCACAGGAGGAAAGCCACTTGCAAGACACTGAACTGCTGCAGCACAAACTCCCGAGACAGAACATTCATTTCTGCATGTGAAGTGGAAATGCATCTTGATAAGTGCAAAGAAGAACCATTAATCTTCTTCAAAACAAGTAAGAAAACCCCAACAAAACAAAGGAAAAAACACCCTTCATTTAGAAGCCATTTATTATCACAGAAGAGCAGCATGCATTACTAAGATAATGTTGAAAGTTATGATAGACCTTTAAGGGAGGAAAAAAACGAAAGCTAAAACTACAGATCTAGACTAAGCATCACTGGTATCACCTCATTTCCTACCACTAAAAAAAACCCAAGCCCAAAACAGCTGAAATTGGAGCTTTTTTTGCAAATCCTTTACCAATCTGTGGTATTTTGCCATTAAGTTTTTAATAGCTTGCCCACACTTTGCAAAGCATGTGCTCTCCAAACAGTTATTTCGCTTATTCAGAGGAGCTAAACACAAAGATACTTCTGACCATACTGAATTTCAGAGCTGCATACAATGGGATTCCAACCTCTGGTTTAAAATAGGGCTTTCAGCATTTTAAATACCATTAACATGCAAAGCTTGCAAAAGGAGGTTCCAGGAGCACCAGATACTTTATCAGATCGAACTGATTTACTGCATCCCCCCTTCAGGCACACAGGGATTTGCACCCTCTGCTCTGCTCTGGACATTGTGGAGACATTCCAGTAAGTCCTGAGGGGGGGGGAAGAGAGTCAGCTCTGATCCAAGGAATGCTCAGCTATCCAACCCAAGAAGACACAGGGGAACACAGTATTTGCTCGACTGTCCACTGTTGTCCCAAGTTAAACAACAGAAACCAACTTCATTCCTTGCTTGCAGTGCTCCCAGGGTAACTCCCATTCTCTCCTGGAAAAGGTTACTGAGATAACAGCACCTTCACAGGACTCTGTGACCGTAACAGACAACAACCTACATTAAATGCAGGTTCCAATATAACACTGAAACAAACAAAAACCTCCTTCTCAAAAGGAGCATCCAGGTGCCCTACTTCAGGCACTTAAAGCAGGGCAGAAGTCACAACCCCCTCTGCAAGCACCCAAAGGAACAGGCAGTTCCTGGTGTTCCTTGGAAACAGACTTCTGCAATACTGAAGGAAGATTGCAGTGTATCAGAAGCTCCCTGCATTCTCAAACTAGTTATTTTCTCTGATGCAAGCGTCTGGGGAAGAGCACCCATTCCAGAAAACAAACAAACAAAAAAACAACCAAAAAAACACACTATAAAATCTGATAGGAACCACAAAGACTACAGGAGAACAGAACAGCCATGCACTGTGAGTGAACTTTAAGGCTTTCAGAGTCTGTAGAAATGTCTGACTTGCACACTTTTCAAGACCTCCCTCATGGCTTAAATTCATAAGTTTGTCCACACAGGCACAGCAGCAGCAGTGTCAGAAGCAGCAGCTGCTCTGCCCCAACTCATGCTAAAAACCCACCCTTAGTGCAACACAGCTCAGCAGAGTGCCAGGAGGGGGATGTTCCTGGAAGTGTAGCAATTTCAGCCTAGATCACTGTAAAGCTGCTATCACCTGACTCCCAGACATGTATGATGTATTTTTAATGGGTTTCTTATCTGTAAGAGATTTCAGCGTTATCTTGATTGCCATTTCTAAACCTAGCCAAACCAAGTCATTGCCATTCCTTTGTGCACCTGAACTGATTTTTGAACTGTTGGAACCTTTTACTAATATTCCAATCCAGTTTGTCATTCACATCAATATTTTCTCTCACCCAAGCTGTGGGACAAGTCTGTCTGTTATACCAGCTCGGTATTTCCAGCAATAATTAAGGAAGTTCTTAGATTTACAGTTCTAGGTTAATCTGTTCTTGGCTAAAACTTTTTATGCACATCCTCTCCAGGCTGCAGCACCTCCAGAGGGAACTTTAAAAGACACTGCATGCCCTCCCCTTAAAAGCGGCACAGAACTTCCCAAAAGCTGGATCAGTAATGAAAACTAAAGACAAGAAAAAAAACGACTCTGTACAAGACTCACAGTAAGAACATCAAAGTGAAAAACAACCAACAGCAGGCTAGAGAAAGACATTTCAGAAAGAGTTCAAATTAAGTCCTCAAGGGAGGCACATTTCGCTGCAACAGGCAAGGTCTACACCAACACAGACACCTCGTGATGGGGTAGAGGCCACTTCAGTACACCATTTGCATAACAAACAAACTAACTTGAAGTTTCTAGGACATATCTTTTAGAAGATACTGCATGAAAGCAGCTCACTGATTTTCAAATCATTTTAAAAGGTAAAATATTCAATAATTGATTGAGCCAAGCACTTGTTTTGCATAAGACACCAGGGCCCCTGCTTGCACGTACCACCTTCAGCGTGAGCAGGCTGTAAGCTGGGCAGATTCGATTCTCATTTTCAGGAGTCCAAGAGTTCCAGTGCAGCTTTCCTCCCAACCTTAACCACAGGGCAAAGACCCTTCCAAACAGGATACTCCATACCTAGGAACATACTTTCCATTCTGAAATCAGATGCCTAGAACAACAGTTCTGACTATACCAGTGCTCAAATAATTTCATTTCTTCCTCCTATAAAATGCACGTGCACAGTGTTTATTACAGTATCAGCCTTCTGAAGAGATTTAAGTACTCAAGAGGAGAATCAGCAGAAAAAAGTCTGAGCCCCACTACAGGCCACTTACTCTTGTAGTCCTATCCAGATCATGAGGGCACCCATGAAAAAAAAAAAAAAAAAAAAGAGGATTTCAGTGGTAAGAGGCACATTAATGAGGCACACTGGAACACAGACCTCTCACTCCCCAGCTCTACCACTCACACCTTTGTGCAATTAACAGAGGCGAGCTCGAGGCTTGAGCCACAAGCCAATAATGAGACAAATAAAGGTTCAACCAGCAGAAGCTCCACCGTGTGCTCCCTAGTGTAGGTTTCACAGCTCTCACCTGAGCAGCAGCAGCACACAATGGAGCCGGTGGTGTTACCACAGTGCCAGTCCAGCTCTGGGGCTTTCAGAGCTCCTCACAGCCTCCTTTCAACAAGCACACCTTCCAAACCAGACAGGAAATTCAAACCCAAACTGGAAGTATCTTCTCTCATTAAAATCCACACATTAATAGGTGTGACTAAAAACCAGTATCCCTTTCCACTGTACTTGGTAACCCAGGCTTCATTCCTGGCTGTGCCACTGACCCAATCCGACCTTTACAATTTCCAGGGTACGCTCTCATGGCGGATTTCAGTCAGAGCTCCTAGGCCAGGGGTTTGCTATCAGAACCAGCACATCTTGCTGCTAAATCACTTTGACACAAGGCATTTCCTGATGCAGGGTACTCACAGAGTAACAACTGAAGGATCCTGAAGTGTACATGCACTGATCCCCATCCTCCTTTTACTCACAGCTGTAAAGCCAAGTAGCAGAGTTAATAAAAGCTAAGTAGGTCAGGATATGGCAATGAACTTTCTGGGATAGAAAGACAAATTACTGGGATGCACAATTTCTTTATAAAACTCCCAGTTAACACTTATTAAGTGCAGCTTATGGCAGGCAAAAGCTGATGTCAGAATAATTTACACAGGTCACTCTTCAAACAGCCATCACAGCCGGTCTCACTTCAGACAGTCCTGGTACCCTACAAGCTTCTAAACCTACTCCACTTACACAGCTCTGGATAGTGGCAAACTACAAAGCACTGCAAGTTTTAAATGTGTTTTTTATATTATGATCATGCACACAAAGGGATTAACTGGAGCATTAAGGAGGTCTCTGAATTCAGGACAAGAGCAGTCACTTGTCACGCACAGTGGAAGCCCCAAACTGCACACACAGATGCCTATTATTTTTGGAGCACTACATTCCTGAGCCATACCTCCAGCAGAAGTATTTCCCCAAAGCCATCCTGCTCTTTTGGAACTTGGAACAATCCTGTTGGCTCGGGGCTGTCAGAGCTGTGGCTGGCCCAGCTTCAGAAAGCCCCAAGTACTGACAACTGACCCAAAGAGCATCACATCCCCTTCACTCAAAAGGCACTGGCTAACAAACCCCTACTCACTCTTCTGCTTTTTTTGTGCATCTCCTAAAACGCTGCCACGTTTTCAATGCCCAGGATGACATCTTCCAGTTCAAGTGTCAAATAAATTATTTTCCCCCCATCTGATCTTTACTGGTCAGTACTTCCCCACTGAACCAACTTTCTTAGGTGAGCTTGAAAATGCATCATGAGAGATTTTGAAAATTCCTATTTTAAGCTTAGTTTCAAGGAAAGAAGCAACAGCTACTCAGAAAGAAAACAAAGCCCAGGTTAAAAAAAATAAAAAAAAGGGCAAGAAGTCCAAACAACTTCGAGTGTTCTTGGAGTACTTGTTTTGTCTCATGGGTTTTTCCCTGACTTTTGGGGCTCCATTTGATCATCTGCTGACCACCAGTTACACCTGTAAGGAGAAATTTCTCTCCTACTAGCACGAAGTCCTTTGAAAATTACATCTCAAAACCACTAAATTTAAAAAGCCAACGTTTATAACACAAATCCTTCCATTTGCTATTTGAAATTTCTTAATTGCTGAAGTGAACAAAGGCGCTGATTTTCTTTACAGTAAAAAGTTAAATAAATAACAACTTATCAGCTTCTATAGTGCACGAACTATGCACAAACCAACTTCAAGACTTCCTAATTACAACTCTGACATGACTACTGAAATTAATGCAGGTCCCAACACCATCCTGCAGACAGGATTTCAAACTCTCCAATGTGAATTCATGCTTGTACAGCAGACTAGGAAACTGGAGTTGCATCCCTCAACATTTAAATTAATCCACTGGCTCCTAACCAATAGCAGCCAGTGAGCAGGCTGCTTTTTTAAACTCTAAAAAAGAGTTTTGCACTGGGGCACTCCAATGCAAGCTCTGAGATCAGTTAAGACACTGCCTGAAAGAGCAGTTCCCTTTTGAAGGGAAACAGAAGAGCAGCTCCATTTTCCTCCTAACCACACCAAAGAAGAACACAGAAGTTGTCAGAGATTTAAGGAACAAATACGTTACTCCAACAAGACAGCGGAACTTGACATTCCTTCATTAATGTGGAACTATCCTGAAAAAAGCCTGAACTTTTTCACAAAATCAAGTCCTGGTGAAACAGCAGACTAAGAACACAGCAACAAAAAAAAAAATCAACCTGATAAAAACCCTTCCACTAACAAATTACCTGGAGGCAGGAACAGATTGTCAGCCCTCAAGGCACTCTAACCAAGAAACAAAAACTGCTTTCTGAATAGGAATCTTAGCTATACAACTAAAACCTGCTGCCAGAACTCCACTGTCCAAGGAGCAAAAGCAAAGCAAAGCTGTCTGGAGACAGTTCACAAGGCTCAGAGTTCACCTGATCAAACCCATGTGGCCAAGAGGTTTTTTTTTTTGTTTTAAATTTTGCTAAGTGTAAACACAGCAACCGAGTTCTGAAGCACTTTTTAGATGTGCTTTTGTCTCCAAACCCCAAAATGTGATGACACGAACCAAAGCTGCTTCAGGACCGTCCAAACACAAGCATCAGCAGCAGATTTGCAACTGATTGTGTAAAATAGAGGTGCCTGGGCTCCCACTCTTCACCCAGCTGTGAGACAAGCCAGAACCTCAGGATGATTTCTTTTTTTAAGCAGGCTATCTGAGCAATCTACAGGAACCATGCTGTGGTAATACACCAGAGCGTGGCTGTTCCATTTGCAATATTTGCAGTTTGCTGGCTATCAGCTCTCAAACAGTGACTCACCAAGTTCAAAGAGGGCCAAAGTTTAAGAAGGTTGGAACTTACCATACAGAAATACATTATACTGATATTTATATTCTGGTAAATGTCATCTCTTAAAGGAAGTTTGAAAAGAAAGTAAACAGGGGATGCTGGAACGAAGTACAGTTCAGGTAACCACTATAAAAAACACTGTCAAAGGCACAATCAATGCAAAAATGAGAGGGTTCATTTGGTTTAACTTAACGCTACTCCTGACAGTCTCAGAGAAAGGGTTTCAAGAATAAGGCACCGTGATCTTCCAGAGGATAGTGCAAGAGCTTAGCCTGAAACTGGAAATGCAAGGATGCCTCGGTAAAAGCACAGAGACACAACACACCTTAAACCCCACCTGACACCGCCGGGTGACTACTGCCGCTCCTGGCAGCGGGAATCGCCCTCCCGAGAGCTGTCCCTTTCCCCAGGCTGTCACCGCACGAGAACACATCCCGGGCAGCCCGAGGGGAAGCGCCTCACCTTCCCAGGCTGCCCAGGGCGGCCGTGGGGTTTCTCCCGCTGGAAGCGCTCAAAACGCACCCGGGCGCGCTCCTGGTGTCACCTGCCCCAGGTGACCCTGCCCGGGCTGGACCAGATCATCTCCCCAGCTCCCTTCCAGCCCTACCCATCCCGACCCCGGCTCTCCGCAGCCCGCCCAGGGAGCGCTCCCCACCGCGGCAGCGGGCGCGGCCCGGGGTGCCCGGCGGCGGCGGCGGCGGCAGGGCTGAGAGGCCGGCACTCACCAGAGCAGGGCGCAGAGCAGGAGGCAGGAGCCCAGCGCCAGGGGCCGGCGGGGCGGCTCCCTCATCGTCTCCCCCGTCTGGCTGGCGCGGCCGGGGCGAGGCGGCGCATCCTCCTGCGGGCAGCGGCGGCGGCGGCGGGCGCTGAGGGGGATCGGCCCTCGCTGCGCACGGCCCCGCCCCGCGCGCGCGGCCGTTACTGCCCGCCGGGCCGGGCCCCCGCCCCGCCCCTGCCGCGCTGAGCTGGAAGGATGCGCGTCACCCGCTCCGCGCCGCCGGCCAATGGGCTCAGCGCCCCGCGGGCTGGCCCCGCCTCCCCGCCCCGCCGATTGGGCAGCGGGCTCGCCTCTCCCCGCCCCTCCAAGGACTCCGCTCTGTGAGGTGTCTGCGGCAAACAAGCCGTTAAAGGGAAATCGCCATAGGGATAAACGACGGCTGGCGGCCAAACCGCCGCCCGCGAGGCGCCTGAGGAGCGCCGCTGCCTCCGTTTCCAGGAGCATTTCAAGCACCGGCGCGCCCGCGCGACAGCTCTTAATTATTGCTTTTTTATTTTGATCAGGCTTCTCTGCAGGCTGCCGAGCGCTGAGGCCCGCAGAGGGGTAACCGCGCGAAGGCTGCCGGGAGTTGTAGTTCCGGGCTGGCTGGGGCCGAATCGCAGGTCTGTGGCCGCCATTTTCCGTCGCCCTGAGGGGCCCGTGAGGGGCAGCGGGGCCCGCCTTCACCCCGGGCTCGCGGGCGCGCCCGAGACGTGTCTGCGAACATTTATATCCATCGAGGGAGCGGGGGCCGAGCAGGGAGCACTCCTGGGGAACGCTCAGGGAGTACAGGCCAGGTAGCATGTGGGACAGAAGCGAGGAGCCGCCCCGGCGCTGGACCGGTAGAACACACCGGTTGTTAACAAAACACGAGGCGTTCTGTGGGTAACCCGGCCCAAACGTGCCCCTCTGCAGCGCTGATCTCCACACTGAGGCAGGAAAACCTTCCTTGCGGCTCCCTGCTGCCAAGAAGCCCGGCAGGATCGGGGCTCTCGCTGAGAGACGCGCGGGGGGAGCGAGGGCAGCACGGCCCGGCGCAGGGAGCCCCGCGAGGCGCGGGTGGGTGAGTCAGGAGGATGCCACGCTGCAAACGTGCACGTGTCAGGGCTGTGGACGAGGAAGGCCAGCTCAGCCCGCAGGGAGGGTGTGAATCACGGCGATCCCAGCAGGTCACAGCTGCTGTTGTCCCCAGAGCAGCTCCAGCCTCGTGACCCGGCCCTTACAGAGCTCTGCGATGGCGAGACTGGAGTCAGCCAGCAGTGGAGACCGCTGCAAAGTCCTTGCGTCTGTTCTTTCCCTGATTTTTCACTTCGTGCCTTCGTTAACACCTGGTACTCCCTGCCCTTGTGGAATTCCCGGGGGGCGGGAGCAGCGCAGGTCCCGCCCGCTCTGTTTGAACCGGCTCCGGGAGCGCCTCTCCCCGCCAGGCTGGGGGTGCCTGGGGCATTTGCCCATCCCAACAGCACAGCCTTGGCCACACAGTACCTGTTGGGCATGGCCAGGACCAGAGCATCCATCCACATTCATGTTTACCAGCTCTTCCAGCAGCCACATCAGCAGGTGTTTGAATTTCCAGTGCTGCCAGCCAGAGCTCTTGGCCTCAGTGCTGCCACGGGGTGTGGCTGAGCCTGTCTCCATTCCAGGGACAGGAGTTCCTGCAGCCTCCTCGACCACTGCAGAAGGCTCTGAAGCCACACTGGCTCAGCCCATGGCGCTGCTCCCTCCTGGCACAGCTCCCACACGCTGTGATCCCGTTAGGAGTCAGCACAGCTTAGACCAAACACAGCCAAAGAGCTCCCACAGAGGACACATCATTTCAGGGGAAGCTGTACAGTGATCCTGGAGGAAAAGCCCCTTTGGGTCAGTCCCCACCAGGTACGAGCACCCCCGAGAAGAGCCTGGATCAGCCAGGCAGGGTTTTGATGTCCCCACCTCTGCCATACCCACACACCAGTGCTTGCTAAGCTTGTTTCCCAAACATTGATGAGCAATTTAAGAGTCAAAAAATGACAGATTATGCAATCTCCTAACTAGAGCCCCTAATTAACCCAAAACCCAGTGGCACATGGGGTTACCTACCAGAGAGCAAATATTTGTATGGAATTCTCAAAAAGTGCTGCATGTTTGTAGCAGGGTGTTTTTTGGTTTTTTTTTGTTTGTTTGTGGGGTTTTTTTGTTTTTTTTTTTTTTTGTTTTGTTTTGTTTTGTTTTTTTTTTTTTTTTTTTTGCTTGCTCTTGGCCAAATTTCTCATGGAAAACCCCAGGAGGAGACGAGCTGGTGCAGTACCTGTGAAGTCCTGGGGCTGAATTTGAGCTCACCCTGCATCCTCTGGGCAGGGAACATCACTCTGCTGACCAGGAATAAAACCTGGGCTGTGGTGCTTGGCACCCCAGGTAGGGAAAGCTGGAGGAGGCCACCCAAGGGACACCTTTGAAGCAGCAGAAAGGAGGAAGTGGTGCTGTTGTTTTACCTGCACAGTGATGGGGCAGTGCTCGTCCATTGCACCCCAACATTCCAACAGGCTGGCTGTAGGGTATCCCCCAGAGATTTGGGCATTTTAGGACTGACTTCTGGAGAGACAGCTGATCCTGGGGTACACTCTAGGCCTCTGCCTTTTCAGCACTTTGCAGCATTTGTTTGCTGCAATGGCAAAACCTCTCCCATTCATCCCTGTCTGCTCTTTACAAAGGCTTCTTGTTTTCCCAAGTGTTGCCTTTTTTTTTTGTCCCCACATGTGATTTAATTCACACAAACTCCTTCCTCTTCTGACTATTGATCTTGGCTCCTTACTGGTTAAAATAAACTAAATCTTTCATAAGCAGGTTCTGACAACGCAACTTTTGTTCCTTCCAGACACAATTTCCTGTTTAATTTCCTGACTGTTTCTTACTTGGTAAAGGAAAAGCTGTAAATTGCAAGATTGCTTCAGAGACCTTCCTCTGACTTCAGATGAACTGTTAACCACTTGCAGGAGAGAATCCAGCAAACCAGCACAAAACTTGGAAAAAAACCTCAATTTCTTTTATATCTGGGGCGATTCGCACCGAAAGGAAAGCTGTGCAAAAAATAAAGGTTGGAATCATTTTCCTTGGAAAATCAAACAGGAGCAACTCCAGCTCCAGCTGAGCAGGTAATTGCTCTTTCACCACTCAGCAAACTGCCTGTGACACATGGGCTGTGCCTCTACGGTCCCACATGTGGGCATCCCCCCCTGCACGGGCTCTGGTTCCCGCTCCCACACTCCTTTAAATCCCGGGAGATGCCGAGAGAGTCCCGCGGTCACAGGGACCGCCTGATCCCCTCCCGCAGGCGGGGCCCCCTGAGCGGAGCCTGCTTAGAGTTAATGAACGTGCTTAGGGTTAATGAACGTGCTTAGGGTTAATGAACGTGGGCTGGCGCCGGGCAGCCTTGGCTCGCAGGGACACGGTGACACCCGGCTGGGGCTGCCTGACCTGGCGCAGGAGAGCCGCTGCTCAGATCTGCAGCCAGCAGCCCCAGCCCTGCCTGAAAGAGCCCTGAATTCTGGCACAGGTGGCACGCTGCCACGGCTCCAAAAGCAGGATGGAGCCCGGAGCACCCGCGAGCCCCTTGGGCAGCTCTTGCAGGGCACAGCCAGGTCCAGGTATCCCACCTGGCTCTGAGTCCTCTCTTTAGTGGGGACTTAGTGGGGTTTCAGCTCAAAACCTGGAAGTCAAAACTTCATGTAAGATGAAGAAAATGAATTGAGGTGGGAATGTCACTTTTGAAAACGTTTGTGTTTCGGTTTCTCATTTCATGTGCCTAAGTTTTAACTTTGCCTAGAAACAGGAGATCAAATGATTGCTCCAGTGGGGATTCCCAGGCAGGGTACAGCTGCAGCATCTCCTGGCCCTGTTGCAGAACCACAGAGCCTCTGCATGACAGCAAACACTTTTTCCTACAGCCAGTGCTTGGGAATGGATGGAAAACGGCTTCCAGGGGAAGGGATCCACCTTATCCTAGCCTGGCTGGCAGGTGTTCCAGGCACAACTTCAGCAGCACCTGGCTGTGACACCAGTGCAGAGCCCTGGTGCAGGAGAAAACAAACGTGGTCAGCCCCTGGGGAGCTTCTCTTGCCATCTGAAGGGGCTGATGGAATGGGGAAAGTCCAAAGGCTGCTGACAGCTGGGACACAGAGAATCCAAATTAATTCTTGCTCTCAAGATGGAAATGTGGTGTGGGCTTGGGGGCTTGCAGTGGGGTGAACCATGCTGGGTGCCTTGGTGCCCCTGGTGCTTCCCAAACTGCTGTCTGAGCCCCCCTGGGAAAAGAAAAATCAAATTTCACTGCAGAAACTGAGAAACGGCAAAACTTCACAATGAGAGTGTGAAGCTTTTTTTAGCCTTCATTTCTGGGAGGACAGCATGGGCTGAAGCTTCCCCATCCCTCTTCTCCCTCTGCCCCTGGGGTGAGAGGAAGGGCTGGGAAAGCACCTGGTGCAGCCCGGGGCCGGTTTCCTCTATGGCCCTGTGCAAATCAAGGCCACAGTGGGGGGTGTCACAGGCGCCTGGTCCAGCAGGGCAGGGCATCCATGGCTTTCCCAGCACAAACCCAAACCTGAGACCCACCCCCCACACATCCTCGGGCTGGAGGGTGGACAGAGCCCTGGGCAGCAGTGCCAGGAACATGGGAGGGTAGCACAGCCCACACAGGAGCACAGCACCTCTGCTGGATCCGAGTGCTGGGGATGAGGGACCCAAAGGGCTGCCCAGGCACACACAGGGAACCCCGCAGGCTCAACCACCTCCCTTCCCCTTTCTGACGACTGCTAAAATAAACTAAATTCCCACCTGGCTCCATCCCCTCCCTGCCAGATGTGTAAAAATAGGCAGAGGGGTAGGGGGGTGGCTGGCAGCAGGAGTGTCACTCCTCAGGGACTCATGCTCCAGGGGAACAGGCATACCAGGCACCCCCTCCCCGTGGTTTGGGGCAGGACGAGCTCGTTTTGCAGGGAGAAGCACTGCAGGTGTGAAACACTCCTCAGCCCCACATCACTGCTCTTACCGAGCACCTGGGCTCCTGCTTGGAGCTCCAGGGAAGAGGGCAGGAAGAGCTCCTGGTGCGAGTATCTCCTGGGAAATCACAGTGTTTCCAGACTGAGGCCACGCTGTGTTTGAACAAAAGCTTCTTTACTAGGCAAACGGGAAGGTGAGCATAGAGCAGGATCCTCTCACAGCACACCAGGCTGAAACAGGGAGTTGCAACCTCTTTTTGACCTGTGCACAGTAAGTTTTTCCCCAGCTACACTTCCTAGAAAAACCAACAGTGTTTGCATACACGGTTTCATCCAATATTCCCCTCCCCATTTACAGAACAAAAATATCTCCATGGCAGACACTACAAACCTTGTTAGAAACTCTGGGTCCTTCACACTTCTCCCTCTGTGTCCCAGAGCTGCAGGGGGAGGGAAGTGGCTGTGTAGGAGGCTCAGGGCAAGCAGAGTTGGCACTGGGGAGCTGATGTGGGGCTCCATCCCTTGGGGGGACACTGCTTTTACCCTCTGATCAGTTGGGTTTTCAGTGTTTTGCCACCTGCAGCTCTTGATGCCTTTCTACCAACTGTGGAAGAGCTGGGTCAGCAGTTCACATCCCATCCCTACGCTACACATTTAGGGCTAAACAAGGGGGAACAGAGTAAGAAACCTCTTGGCAAAGCTTTGTTTTGGAGACCCAGCCCTGCTGTGCCAGGTCTTGGAGACACCCATGGGGACCGTAAGACGCTCCTTGTTCCTAAATCTCAGTTTTCACCTTCCAGCTTCCAGCTCAGGTCCCAGGGGCAGTTTTATTATTTTATCCCCAGGTCTAGTTTCCTCCCTGCATCTCTGTGCTAGAGATGTGCCACATACAGCTGAAGGTTGAGCTGAGCTTACCTGAGCAGCTGAAGTTTGGACTCATCCCACCCTGGGGCACCCTGCAACTGGCAGAACACATTGCTGATGTCATTTTTGGCTGTAGTTTCCTAGGGTTTTTCTTTTTTAAAAGCAGATTATAAACAGAAACATCTTTACTAGCTTGATCCTGATGGAGCTCCTCTGCAAAACAGGCCCTGCTGTGACCTACTGCCCTGGAGCTGGCTAGGCCCTGGGCTGGGCTGGCTTGTCCCTTTTTCCAGAGCCCAGAGTGGGTGCTGGGGAGGCTGTTTTGCCAAAGGGCTGCAGGGATCCATGCTGACCGTCAGGGAATGCCAGGAGCGAGGGAGCTCAGTTTCACAGCCCCCCCCACATGCTGTGTTCCAGAGGTCACATCCCTGCAGACGTGTATCTTTCCACGTCATCTCTCCTGTCCCAGATTCTCAGCCAGATCCTCAGCCTTCCCATCTTTTCCCCCCCTGCAACAGGCTCAGCAAATCCCAAACCTTGCCAGTCCAGTGTGGGCTTCTCAGACCCAATCCCATTTTCCTGGACTGCTCAGCCCAGCTCTGAGCAGGGTTTCTCCATCTCCAGTAGCCTTGGTACCTCCTCATCTCAGCTCAGGAAATCTGACCCGCACGCAGGAAAGGGAGAGCCTGGGAGAGCTGGAGCAGCACCAGACTCCTCCGTGTCCAGGCCCTGCAGGGCTCCCAGGGCAACCAGCCCTGTCTGCCCCAGTATCCCCCCACAGGGCTCAGCCCAGCTGCAAGGCACTGGGCTGGTGTCGTCCCAGTCCGTGCTGGGGACTGAATCCAAGCAATCCTTAAATAGGTGACTGCAGGAGAGCAGGCACAGCCTGTGTCACGGGGACTTTTAAGGCAGGAGACATCTCTGGACATGGAAAAATGCAGCAGCTGGAGCTGCACCAACTTCCCCCCTCCCTGAACAACATTCCTGTGGAGGGAGGGTTTGGCTCCAGGGTCAAAGGGGCAGGCTGGGGGGTGGCTTGGCAGAGAAATGAGGCCCAAGGATCCATGGCTGTGCCGTGTCATTCCTGCGGGGTGCCACGCAGGGATGCAGGGGAAGAGCCCTGTCTGAGGGACAGGGAGAGGTACAGGATCCGTCCCCATCCGTGCAGCCTCAGGCCGGCTCGGACCCTTAGCAGAGAGTGCTGCTCAGTTATTGTGAAGCCTGTCCCTGCAGCACAAGTGATGGGCCCGTCCCAAGGGGAATCACACACACCTGGAGGCAGCCCCGAGCCAGTGGTGGGGGTGCAGTGCCTGCCATACTTTGATATTCAAATATCTGCAGTGGAGGTCCGGATCAATCCTAGCTATTTCGGTCCCAGCCTATCACCTTTTCCAGCCTTCCCTCCAAACAACTTCAGCAGTGTATTCCAACATTCGGAGCCGGCAGACACCGAACAAATCTGCAGGGGGGTCCCATTGCAGGGGGCAGGGCAGAGCCACGCCTCAGCATACAGGGAGTTTGTAGGGCCATGGCACCCAGCTCCTCATCCCTGCATTTCAGCAGAGGGGCTCAAAGCACTCGCCACCCCACAGCCTCTCCAGAGGCCAGTGGCACTTGGGGACACCTAACTGTGAGGTGAGGGAGGTCTTGTGGCACGGAACCCAGAGTGGGAACTTAGATGCTCACAAAGGACTTTTGTATTCTTGACCTTAGCTATTGCTTATCCCTGCCAGGAGAGCTCCCAGGAGGGGTGAGAGATGACTCCGTGGCACAAGGTCCCCTCTGAGCAGCAGGGCCGGCTGGTGACAGTGACGTGGCGGGTCCCGTGGCAAGTCCCGCTGGGACAGCTGTGCAGGAAGGAGAGTCACTGCCCCGGAGAGTCACTGCCCCGCAGCAAAGTCTGGGCCACCTGGGCAGGGCTCAGCTGCCCTTTGCACCGTGGGCGGTTCCATCACATGTGGCAGTCACACGATGTCCCCTGCCAGGGACACGGTGCCAGCACAGCAGTGGCAGCTGCTTCGTCCCAGACCCTGCTGGGGTCTCCCAAGCACCAGGTGGGTGCCAGGCCCTGTGGGCCTCGGCACTGGGCTGGCATTGCCAGGGGTGCAGATCCAATGCCAGAGAAATCCCCTTGTCCTGCTGGGCACCCGTGGGGGGCTCCAGCTGCTGTGCTGGATCTCCCAGAGGAGTTTGGCTTTGCTGGCATCACCCAGCGTGGCTCAGGAGCGCTGTGAGTCACTGACCAGCCCCAGCCTCCCACCTCTCCCTGCCTCCAAAGGCACTTTGCTGGCCCACAGCAGAGATTTGAAAGGGCACACGAAGTACCTCTCACCTCTATTCTCTCCACTGAGGTTTCTACGTGGATCTGCCCACGTGGAAGCAGCCTCATGCTCCAGCCCAGCCTGCTCTTCTTGGTCCCCAAAGCGTCACAGATGTGCAGAGAGCCCAGGGCCAGTTTACAGCAAACCTGCTGTCACCACCCACAGCGAGAGCACAGCATTGCCCTGCCCATGCCCATGGGAGGTGGCATTCCTCTTCTGTGGTGGTCGTGGCACTTTTCAGAGCAGCAGGAATGGCACTCTGCTCTCCCAGCTTTCCTCTTGCATGCCCCAGCTTTACTCCATGACTTTGGGAGAAGGACATTTCGTTCAAAATCTCAAGTTCCCAGGCGCTGGGCACCAAGGCAATGCCAGCAATGACAGGAGCTGGCAGCACTCCCTGTCCATGTGGGCACTGCCTTGTGCACATGGAGGCACGTGCATGCCTCTGTGCAAAGCCTGGGGCTGGGGGCTTTTAGGGAAGCTGAAACTGAGTCCAGCTCCATCCTGGCTCGGAGCCTGCTGGCATCGCCCCTTGGCAAGGGGTACCTGCACAGGGTGAGCAGCTGCTTCTGCCCTGCCGAGCAAGTGCAGTGACACGGGGCTGGGAGGTGGCACTTTTGAGATGTCACTGTGGTGTGGCTCAGCCCGAGGCCCCCCCAAAGGCACAGCAGCAGTGTGGGTGTTACCTGCTGCTCTGCACGTATCTGGATGAGGTGGGATCTGTTTGGAGAGTCTCCTGTGGCAGGCTCTGGGTGAAAACAACCAACAGCTCTTCCGCCTGTTGCCGCTGGGACAGCGGGCCACGAACGCCCCTACCCACAGCACAAACAGGGCACTGTTCAGGGCTGCTTTGCCCCAGGCCGAGGCCTCTCGGCTGAGGCCAAATTAAGCAGCTCCTCAGCAGCAAGCACCTCTCCGGGGCTGGGAAGGCTCTGACCTGAGCACAAGCAAACACAGACTTAGGGAAAACATCTCTGGCCTCTGTGAAACCTCCCTTAATATTCCCCTGTCCCCTTGCTGCACATGCTGAGTCCCTTTAGCGTGGACATGGGCAGCACAGGAGATGGATGTCCCTGCAGAGCTGCACCTCTCCAGCCCTGCTTTCCTCCTCCTGCTCCTCTCTCGGGCAGGGCAGGACTGAGCTGTGAGCAGGCAGGAGCTGCAGGGAAAGGACACCCTGTAGCATCACACCCACATTCCTGAGCTGGCTGCTGGAGGCTGGTTTGGCCAGAAAAGCAGGTACCTCGCTGGACCGGGACACGGAGTCCCGTGGGGACTAGGGTCATGCTCCCAGCAGCACCGGGATATCCAAGCACAGAGAGGCCCTGGCTAAATCCCATCGGCCGGCTGTGCCCTTCTCGGCGGCTGCAGGGAGACAGCCCTTCGCCACGGTGTGGGACCAGGGCAGGAGCATCCCTCCTGCCCGCTCGCTGGGCCGGCCGGCTTGCGGGGCCGGACAGAAGCGAGACAGCCCCCAGCACGCACTGGCAGCAGCTGCGAGCGGGACAGGGACTTGCGGCTCTCGGGATGAGCAGATCCCACCCAGCACGGAGCTGCGGTGTGCCCTGAACCCAGCCCCAGAAGCTGCTGAAGCTCACACGGAGCGGAGAGCGCAGCCCGGGGTGGCGGGTGACCCCTCTCAGGCGTGACGGTGCCCGGCCCCGGGTGCCGGTCCCGCCCGCGGTTCCGGCCCGTGTCCCGCGGTTCCGGCCCGTGTCCCGGGGTCCAGCCCGTGTCCCGGGGCTCCGGCCCGTGTCCCGCGGTTCCGGCCCGTGTCCCGGGGTCCGGCCGGGAGGTGGCGGCCGCGAGCGCCCCGGCGTCCCTTGCGCCACCTCCGGCAGCGGCGGCGGCGGGGCCGGGGCCGCGGAGCCCCCCCTACCCGTGCCGGGGCCATGGAGCCGGTGCCCGCGCGGCGGTGGCAGAAGGTGCTGTACGAGCGCCAGCCTTTCCCCGATAACTACGTGGACCAGCGGTTCCTGGAGGAGCTGCGGAAGAACGTGCACGCCCGGCAGTACCGGTACCAGGCCGTGGTCTTCCAGTCGGGAGCCGTGGTGCAGCAGCTGTGCAGCGTCTGCGTCTTCGTGCTCACCTGGTGGTACATGGACGCCGGGATGCTGAGCCCGCAGGGGCTTTTCGGAGCGGCGCTGGTGTCCTCCCTGCTCGGCTATGTGCTGTTCGACGCCGTGGACGGCGGGGCCGGGCGCTGGGCGAGTGGGCGGACGCGCTGGGCTGACCTCAAGAGCACGCTGGTGTTCGCCGCCTTCACCTACGGCTTCTCGCCGGTGCTAAAGACGCTGACCGAGTCCATCAGCACGGACACCATCTACGCCATGTCAGCCCTCATGCTCCTGGGGCACCTCATCTTCTTCGACTACGGCGCCAACGCTGCCATTGTGTCCAGCACGCTGTCCCTCAACATGGCCATCTTCGCCTCGGTGTGCCTGGCCTCGCGCCTGCCTCGCGCCCTGCACGCCTTCGTCATGGTGACCTTCGCCATGCAGATCTTCGCGCTGTGGCCCATGCTGCAGAAGAAGCTGAAGGCGCGGACGCCCCGGTGCTACGTGGCGGTGACGGTGCTCTTTGCGCTGGCAGCGCTGGCAGGGCTGGCCACGGTGTCCAGCGTGGGCGCCGTGCTCTTCGCCTCCCTGCTGCTCGCCATCTCCTGCCTCTGCCCCTACTGCCTCATCCGCCTCCAGCTGCTCAAGGACAACATCCACGGGCCGTGGGACGAGGCTGAAATCAAGGAGGACCTCTCCAGGTTCCTCATGTAGGCCTGGCGCAGGGGGACCCTCTGCTGTGAGCTGTGAAAGGTCCTGGCTGGGGGACAGCCCTGTGGGGGAGGACACCTGAGCCAATAAAGTCTCTCACACGGCAACAAGGACCACTCTCGTGTTCCCCTCAAGGATGCGTTTCCAGCCCTGTCTTGCGTGGGTGCGGTGAAGGAAGGCGCTGAGCCCTGCAGGGGTGCAGGGCAGGCGGGGAGGAGTCGGCTCTGGCCATGCAGACCCAGACCCGGGTACAGGGGATGTGTCCCACGGTCCTCAGCCCCAGGACCCTCAGGGGGTGCTGGGCACTGCCGGCGCTCCCCGGGGAGGCTGGAGGGCAGGGCCTGGTGAGGTCGCTGTGGGCAGGGCTGCTGATGGAGCTGCAGGGCCGAGCACCAGGGCTCGAACGGGGGCAGCGTCCTCACCTGCACCGTGGCCCTTGTGGGTACCAGAATAGCATCACACCACCGCCAGACACCACATTACCCTAAATCCCATAGGAATGGGGGGGATGAGCGGGCATCACACCTTCCTTTTGAAACAGATTTTTAGAGTTAAGTTAACAAAAATTTAGCTTATAGAGGTGTGTATTGAATTTTAACCTTTTACTTAAGAAACCTCTGCCTGGTGCAAAGGGCATAGGAAAACGCAAATTTCTGAAGCTTCTTGCATAAAGAACAATACCAGAAGAGGCAAAGAACCCAGGTAAAGAAGCTCCTCTGTCTCCAAGCCTATCAAGACTGACAGACGTACTCAGATAAGCACCAAAGGACCAAAAGCGCACGCGCAGAGAGGAAAAGTTCAAAAGCTCAGCCGTGAGGAAGACCACGATCTTCAGCCTCAGGACCACCGAGAGACCCCCGCGGGACCACCACAGCAAACCACGCGTGCCCAGAAGGGCGTGGACTTATTTAGCATGAGAGGCGAGGACAGGCGGGGCCAGGGGTTTAATATGCATGGCAAAGTTGTGCAATGTGCTGCATATGGAACAGCTTTGGGAATAAAGGTGTGGGTCAGACTGAGGCTCGGGGCACAAGTTTTGGAGAGCTATCTCACTTGTGCCGGGCGCTGACGTACAGACCCACTTCAGAACTACCCCAGGCTGTGGAGTCTGTTTGTTTATTCCGCGTATCGCTTCACTCTTCTCTCTAACCCCTTTCCAGAGGCAGGGCCAGACCCCGAGGCAGAGGGATGGAGCTCAGCACAGCCTCCCATGGGCGCACACCCACCTGCGGGGGGATGCCAGACTGCTGGGACAGCGGCAGTGCCCGTGGAGCTCCCACCGACCCCGTCTGTCCGGTGTCCGTCTGTCCGGCAGCGCTCCCACCACAACAGAGGGCGCTCCCGGCAAACGAGTCCCGCTGGAGGCCTGGCAGGACAGACAGCCCCGCCGCGGGACCTCCCCGGCGCTTCCCCTGGCCCTGGCCCCGTCCCGCGGCAAGCGCAGCCCCGCTCCGGCCAGCCCGGGCAGCACAGCCCTCCAGAGCCAGCACCACGGGAGAGAAGGGATGCCCACACCTGCCCCAGCCCCATCTCCCAGGGCTGCATTTGGCATCGCCCCGGTGTTGACGGAACTTCTCTTTCGGAAAAGCTGCAGGAGTGCAGCTTCTGCTCGATTCTCCCCGTCCCAGCGAGCAGGCGCTTTTCACGCGCTCCTCGGGCTTTCTCGGAAATGAGCAACCCCCGGCGGAGTCCCCAACACCTCCAGTGCTTTGTTACTGCTCTTGCCAAGTGTCGAATGTTGCTGCTGTCGCCGTGGTAACGACAACATCTCATTTTGCTTTTAATTAAAGCCTGTAGAAGTTTGGAGCCCGTGCTCAGGTCTCGCAGGGAGCACAGAGCAGCCAGATGCTCAGAGTCAAGATGACATTTTTTAGCTCTGCAGAAAGGAGAATGTTTTGTCACGGGGGGGGGGTTTCCCAGAAAGCTGCTTGGTGACCCCGATGTCCCATCTGACACTGGGCTAATGCCAGTGTAACGCTGCCATCCCAAAAAGATTCACAGAGCCCATTGGTACAGGGGCAAGGCTGGACTGTAAATAAAAAAGAAACCAAATCTTGTCTGCTTGGCCCCTGGCTGTCACAGCAGAAGCTGCAAGAACACAGAGTTTCTGTTGCACCCACTCCTCCATGGGGAAATACTTCCCCACAAAGTACCTTTCCCAAATTCACACTGTCAAAAGCAGCTGTGGGTTAGGAAAACTGCAAGCACTGACCACTCAAACATTTCATGTGGTGAAGATGGGCACAGGCTGCCACCTTCCCCTCAGCTGGAGCAGGGACCTGTGCAGATCCGGGGACTCGGGATGCAGCAGGCTCCATCCCCCGGCTCCAGGGGATGCAGACTGTGTCCCACCCAGCCCTGCCTGCTGCCCACAGCCCCAGACCTCTCTGCTCTGCCCATCCTTCCCTTCATCTCCTTAGAACGAGCCATAGAATTCTAGAATTACATTAGAACAGCCTCAGTCCCTGCCTGGAGACCCACTGGGGAAAGGCTCAGCCCTCTCCTCACCTGCCCACAAAGACACCCTGCCAACCCTAACCTGGGAAATGAAAACAAAATCCACAGCCTGGATGCACAAAGGACCTTGAAGGAAGGAGGAATGCAGAAGAGAGCCAGGGAGAGGAGAGGAGGAGACACAAAGGGCAGGCAGGGTTTCCCTAGGACTTCCCTGACCTTCTCCTGAGGACACGTGCTCTGCAGTGCTGTTGCTATTTAAGCTGCTGTATAAATGGCCATTATTGGTATGTCTGCATGCCTGAGGTCATAGTATCCTCTACAGAGCAGGATTTGGCCATAACTCTACATTTACCCAGTAAAGCTGCATGTCCTTTGGGCATTTGCTCCCTGAGCAAACCCCCACTGAGACTCAAGAAGTGGGTCCTTGGCTGTTGATGTAACAAACACTTCATCAACCAACCCTAAGGGGTTAAATGTTCTTTTGCATTCCAAGCTTCTTTCCCTTAAGGTTCAGTCCACTGAGATCAGTCCTTCCATGGGACTTTTTCTTTTGATTTGAAGCTGGCCAAATGTGAGTAGCTGTGAAGCGGCTGGGGATCAGCCTTGCTCCTGGGGGAGCTGCCGACGTGTGCCAGCTGGAATCTCCATCTCCAGCTTTGCTGCAGGGAAAGGCCAGTGTCAGCCACCCACACCGTGCTGTCAGGGGCCACGTCCCTCCCCACGTGGAGGCCTGGATCTGGGAAGCCTGTGAAGAACAAAGCTGGGCTCTTTGATCAGGAAACCAAAACAGGATTTTGGTCCTAACCCATCCACTACCCTGTAATGTCAGTGGTGCAGCAGCCTTGTCCTTCTGCCCCTGGCCACAACACCAGGGCAGGCTGCAGACAGCACAGACGAGGTGAAACAGCTTCTTCAGAAAGCCACCCTGTGAGCTGATGTTGAAGAATGTGCCAAGGTTTCCCAGCACACCAGCTCCTGTGCCTTTCTACTGAATAGATTTTAGAAATGGCTACCATAAACCCATGGAATCTGGAGTCCTATTTTCAATAATATTTTTTACCAAATATTTCATAAGAAGGTAAAGATTTGTGTGGAGGATTTACCAGCATGAAATGCCCCACGAGACCAGTTTGTGCCTTCCAGCCTAATGTGTGGAGGCCAGCAGGCAGCTGGGAGCTCAGCAACAGCTCCTGGCTGGGTGCTGTGGCCAGGCCATTGAGCTAAAGTATCATCCACATTTTATCTGCTGTTGGCACCGTGTTGTAGCACAGAGAGATTGCAGGAAGAGCTTCCCCCAGCGCAAAACAGATTTTTGAACAACCTGGAGAAAAAGCAGCTTGTGAAGTTCAGTCTGTCCCCCTTCCCTTTTACCTGAGACATGGGCAGAACCTCCTCAAGAGCTCACCAGGTACAAACACTGTTGCTTCTGCAGTAGTCCTGACAGTGCACAATTCCTGAACTCTGCTGAGGAGTTCCTGCCTCAGCACCTGATGGGTTCCACAGGTGAAGGCTGCAGCCACCCTCAGCTACTCCATTCTTGGGAGTAGCGTTCCTGGAACTGTAGATCCAGTTGTTTTCCAGGAACTGTAGGTCTCCATTGCTCCCTATCTCAGGGTGCTGGGAAGCACCTGGCCCAGTCCCAGCAATTCCCAGTTTAGCACTCACAGTTCAAAGGTATAGCAGGGTTTGGGGTTTCCCCCCACTTCTTACTACACCATTGCTGTTTCTCTCTTCTACTCTACCAAAATAACAAATCTAAGTGAGAAGAAGGAAAAATGCCTGTAAGTCTACAGCTTTCTGGGCTTATATCCTCTTCTATGTTGAGCAAACTCAGTGTCTGGTATTTACCGGCTCATGCAGGTGCTTCAGCAGCTCCCTGGATATTTTAGAGGTCAGTGGGACCTAAATCAGCTGCAACAAGAGGAACTGCCCAAATTCAGCAAAGCTGCATCAGACCAGCCTTGAAAACAAGCAGAGGCTGGCTGTCACCTGGCCCTTCTGCACTCACACATGATCTCATCCCCTCCCCTGCCCCATCCCGAGCAGCAGCACTGCAGCTCCCTGCCACCATCACCCCCCTGCTGCCCAGGACCCCTGGAACACTGAGCTGGAGGCCAGTGCCCAGTGGTGCCTCCTGACATACCTGCATGGTTTGTGAGATACCCCCTTGGCTTTCCTGTGAGGAAAAACAGCCAGTTAAACCCATCTGACTCTTCACAGACTTCTCTGGCACCCAAAACAAGCACATCATCTAAATCCCAGATTTTCTCTTTCCCACAGGGATGGACACATTTGGAATCCCAGAGGTAGCTCCTTACAGCTGTTTGAGCCCAGATGCTCCAGTGAGATCGGCTTGCAAGGAATTCAGAGGTTTAGCTTGAAGAAAATGGTCAGAACAGCTGTAGTTTATTTATAATTGTGCAGATTAATCAGTCTAGGGACTGTCTAGAGACTGCTGCTCCTTCGAGTTTCCGCTCAGCCAGGTGCTGCTGCACTGGACATGTTTTGGAACTCTGCTGGCTGTTCTTCCTGCTAATGCTAAGCCAAAGTCATTGATATGGAGCAATCCTGGTGCTGAATGCATTCAGAAGTCCTGGAACTCCAGCAGAATGTCCATCCCTCCCTCCACAACCTTGGAGGGTGGGAGCCTCCACAGAGCCCAGGTAATTTCTCCCACAGGGTAAGAATGTCTCAGTGTGAGAAAGAGTGAGTAGACCCTCCAATAGAAACAGAGGACACACTCCTTTTGTAGTCAGAATTTTATTTTCTTTACATCCAGGCTTATCATTGACATCTGAAAAGAAAATATTTCATTTACAAATAGACTAGTGCAAATTAAAGGTAATTTTGGATTAAAAAAAAAGAAAAGACATTGCATGTAACACAAAAGAAATGTGTGTGTTAGGATGATCTTCCTGGAACAGCTGGTGGAGGTCGCCTAGGAAAAAACCAAAAAATAACCCAAAAATCACAGGGAGAGGGGTAGATTTAAAACAAAAGGCCACGATACAATAAAATGACTCATATACAAAATTACCTTAATAAAATGGGTTAAGAGAAAAAGGCACAGAACATGCATATTAAGGAAAAGAGCAAGGGCAAGATTAGAATCAGCTGGCTCTCAGCACAGCCTGGCTTTTATCCTCACCGCCTCCCTTCTGACTTGCCGGTGCCAGAGAACCAGAACAATCCCATCCCAGGTGTGGAGGTCACTGGTCGCAGGCTTTCTAATTTTCTTGCAGCAAGTGATACCCTCTGCAAGAGCTTTTCCCCAGGCAGCCTTAAAATTCTCACCACTATCTGCTTCAAGCACTGTTCCTGAGTAGAACTTCTGTGAGGCTCTGATGAAATGAGGAATGATCAAACAGGATGGCCCGTGGGGTGGATGGGGTGTCAGGAGGGGACATTGCTGGGACAGGTTACAAATGAAGCTGGAGAGCCCCGTGGCAGTGAGGGCTCAGTGCACAGAGCAGCTGCTCCTCCTGGTACTCGGCACAGAGCACTCAGCTCCATCTGACCAACATTCCTGGAACCAGGCTCAGCCAGGGGGACCTGGCGTGGGACACTGCTGTTCCCTCAGGGAGAGTCACAGACTGCCTCAGCCACTGCCATTAAAGACCAATAAAGAAATCTGCAAATGTTACAGGATACAGAAGGGATGTTCCTGCTGTGCTCATCCCACCTTTCGCTCCCTCCTTTCCCAAAACCTGAGGACCCACTTAGCCACTGTGGTGTTCCCACAGGAAACTGTTGTGTTCTCTGTGCCCTACAGACCATCTCCAAGCACTGATTGCAGCTACTTGGCTCATTCTGATCTGCAGGAGGAAATGAGTAATCAGGACATCTGCACATTTGTACACAATCTTTAGGGGGAAATCCCTTTCAGGCATATTTTAACTCCAGCTCCTGCTTTGAAGGACTGAGTCTGGCCTTCTGCACAGCTCTGGAACTCCTCTGAACGTGCTTTCCTCAGCAATGAAGTGAACCCCAGGTACTGCTTGTAAAACATTCATCCATTTCCCAGCAAAATATCTCTGCAGCACTCCAAGCCCCTTGCAGGGGAACAGGCTGAATGCTTCCCAGCGGGTTCCACCTCCCCTTTAATGACATCTCCAGTGATCTCAGCACAACAGCACCTCCAATAAATCCTCCCTGCAGTCCCCACCAAGGCAGTGTGGAATGCTGAGATGATGGTGCAAGAGACAGAAGACACCACTCATACACATCCAGAAAGTAATAATAAAAGCCCATCAAGAATGACAGTTTATTTCAGGTCCAGAAATGCAGCATAACATTTTTACAGCAGGTGTATGTGATGCTCAGCGATGACCACGGTTTTGGGAATCCACTCGCTGTGCTCAGATTACAAAACCAAAGGCAGATGTTTTGGCTCACATGAAGTAGGGCGTTAACATACAGAGCAAAAAAAAAAACAAAACAAAACAAAAAATCAGAAAGAAATTAAGCGTTTGCTTCTTACAAAAAAGAAGTCATGGTTTAGCCTGTCCTGGAAAAGTAAAGAGACAGCAGTAAAGCAAACGGCCGGCAAGGCGGGACAAATCATAGATCAAGCAAGAGTGGAGGGCTGTCTGGACGGGAGGAGCCGTCGGCATCAGCTCGCCTGCAGACAAAGCAAGAGGAAAGACAGGCAGAGTAACATTCATTTACACAAGGGAGCTGTTCTGCACCAGCCTGGGAGCAGGGGCAGTGCCTCAGCAGGAGGAGCTGTGCCAGGAGGGCACCAGGAGGCTCCCTGGTGGCACAGGGACAAAGCAGGTCTGCTCTCAATTCAGGAGGTTTGGACTATTTTAAGACAGAAGGACAGAACTAGTCAGGAATCTCAATATGCTGTACACATCATGGTTAGTGGAGGTGTCTGGAACAGAGAGGATCATATTTTCTATGTTATACTTGAACACGAAATGCCATAACCTATAATGTATCTTCTTTAATATAATAAATAATCTACTTTTAGGAGGCTTACTCAGAAAGTGCAACAAGATCAGCAATAAAATAAACACACATTAACTATGTACATAAGCCTTTCTGTTGAACATACAATCTTTTTAACCCTAGCACAAGATCCCTTGAGATCCCAGGCCGAGAGCTGTTCGTGGCACAAGCTCTTCAACTGTTGGTCAGCCACAGCAGGGTGAGGTGGAAATGTTCTCTGGGCACAGATCCAGGCTCAGCCTAAATGCAGTATTAGATGAGCATCCTCCTGAAACTTAGCAACTACACCAACTCCTGAAACTTAGCAACTACACCACGCAGATCTTTGTGCACCTCAGGTAAGATCAGACACTCCGGTGTTGCTTCATCATTGCTCCACTATGCCCTGGCAACCAGAGCTGTGCCAGAGGGAAGCAGGGAAAGGCAGAGCGAGCTGCGCTTCTCAGACATGGAGCTCAGACCTAGCTCATCCCACCTAAGTGGCTCTGCAGAGGTGCTCAGTCCCTCTGGCACATCCACAGGGTGCTTGTCCTGCTTTCCTCTGGGCATGGGGTGAGTTGCTGCCGAGGCTGCTCCTCCAAGAACAAGGGACAGGATGGATGGGACTCGCCAGCATCAGGAGTAAGTGGGACAAACAAACAAACCCATTCCAGGCACTCTACAGCAGAAGGAAGTGGGCCAAGGCTGGAGGACAGTACTTACTCACTTGGATGTGGCAATTTCTTGGGAAAGCATTCAAGTGTTTTTCCTAGAAACAAGTCTACGTGGTTTATTCTCACAAGCGCATACGCAAGAATAGGTGAAATCATCAAACCCTGGATTCGTGCTCACAGTTATTTATTAACCTGCACACCTAAAAGTGTTGCATTTAGGGCACAGGGCCAGATTTAGATGAGATCTGAATGAGGATGCAGAGGAAGGAGGGCTGTGAAGCTGTGTCCTGCACCCTCAGCATCAAGCACAGAACCAGATGGTGCTGATGCCTCACTGCCTCCTCCTCCTCTTTTGGGTAAATCCGCCCCTGAGAGCTTTATTTACAATTCAGGATTACTGCTGAGAAATAGTTTCTTGGGGCAGAGTAAAGGACAGTGCTCAGTTGTGCCACCTACTTCCTTATGCTTGGGAGAAACAGTCATTAAAGTAAATTAGGGAGTCTCAAGTAGAGAGCATTTCAAAGCACTTTTTTAGGCCAGGAGCTGGGCCATGTAATTGAGGCTCCTGACTTTCCAGCATTGCCCTCGTGTCCCATGCAGCCACAGTGGCCTGAATCACCTCCTGGAGGTGATGCTCTGAACAAAGAGCCACTGAACAAAGAACAACTAAGCTGAATCCTTGGGGCATGGTGGGATAAACCCAGACCGTGGCCTTGCAGTATCCTAGAATGGGTTGGGTTGGAAGGGACCTTGGAGCTCATCTTGTTCCAAGCCCCCTGTCACGAGCAGGGACACCTTCCACTAGACCAGGCTGCTGAAAGACCCATCCATCCTGGTAGGAGGATCACCAAGTATCAGAATTTGATATTCTGGTATCAGAAGTGATATCAGTGATCTCTGTGACTCAGGCATTAAACCTGGCAGCTGCCAGTCAGTAACAGAGTTCTGATAAACTCTTTGGATATAGAGGAGTGCTGGCAAGGCAACAATATGGGCTACTGTGGCTATTTACAAAAATATATCCAACAGATGCAGCACAGGTTACAGCAGAGAGCACTAAGCAGTGGAAAGCTGTGTAGAAGACAAGAAGAATCATCAAAATATGTTTTCTTTTTTTGTAGTAAAAATTAGTATGACTGTGGCTGTGTTTTCAACCTTTTCTTTTCCTTGATTCTGTGCACTTGGCATTGGAGATGTGGACCTGTTCCCCAAACAAACACCAGCAGTCTGCTGAGATCACCAGGATGCCAGTGCTCTGACAAACTCCATCTTCACCGTGCATCACATGTGACCTCCAGACTCCCCAGGTGTGTGTCACAAGTATGGGGTTGACAGGAAATTACAGTTAAGCTAACACACAAATCATGATGCTTTCCCAAGCTCGTCTCTCTTCTGCAGGCTGAAACATGATTTGTTGCACTGGTGAGCACACCTAATCAGCAGCCTGGGAATTAACAGGCTAAATCCCCATTTGTTGTGGCTCTTTGATTGGATTCTTCCTAACCATGGGGCTACAGCATACTGGAGCCCTACAAGCAGTCTCAATAAATACATTTATTAGACTGATTGTACTGGGGGCCTTTGAAACCACCAATTGCTTTGCCTAGGGATCTGTAACTATAACTGTAATAGCAGCAATTCATATTTTCTGAAGTAACAAGGCCAAATTCCTCTCTAGTTTCATTCTCTTAACTAAGTTCTAAGCTTTAAGGGTGACACTGACCCTAAGTGTTTAAAGTGAAGTAATGCAGTTAAGACAAAAGGTTTTTATAATGCATTAATTTATAACGTGCAAAACAGAGGCAGAGAGCACTTGCTCTGCAAGTGAGCAGCTGCTAAAATAATCCAGAATGCACAGCTGAACACTTCCCAGAACTCAGCTGGATAAAGTAACAGTATACCAAGGTGTGTGCAAGAACCATGTAATGCAAAAAGAAAATCTTTACACAAGGGGCACAGGGAAACTTTATTGACTGGCATGTGAAAATACCACGAATATCTCACATCCGAACCCGGCCCTCGGGAAGCTCAGCTGCCAGTCCAGGCTGGAGCTCCCACGGTGGGCACGGGAGGGGGACCACGCCCAGCTGTGCATGTGTCTGTGTCTCCGTGTCCTTCTGGGTCACAAAGGGACCAAAAGCAGTGCTCAGTTCCCTGGATCCTGCACTCAGCACATTTCCATGCAGTCACTCCCCTGAGCGCTTCCCAGGAGCGCAGTGGGTGCAGGAGTGTGAGCAGGGACGGAGGGAGCTGCCACACGCTGCTCTGTCACACCCCAAACCACCCTGTCCCATCCTGACTCCATGCTGAGCCCTGGGAGCTGGGGCACCCCAGGCTGCTCCTCACCAACCCAACCAACCTGGCATGGCAGCTGCCAGGATGGAAATAAAGCAAAACATGCCTTGTCCCACACACCCCCTGCTCATTTAACAACATTCCTTAAAACTAAATTTCAGATAAGGACAATTGATAGGAGAAGCAAGCCTCTTGCAAGAGAGACCTGGAAGTGTGGGGCCTTCAGAAGAGCTTGGTAAGAAACCACATGACTTTCTTTGCCCAGTTTAGCCATTACAAGAGAAAACAGAAAACCTGGAAGGTACAAATAAAAGCAAGATTCCTTTCAGGTAAGAGGGGAAAAAAAGCAGTAGATCAAATCAACACATGCACAAAGACACACAGAGTCAAGCCCTCCACTTGCTGTAGAGGACTGTGAGCACAGTTGTGGAGATATGTCAGTAAGTTAGCTAACATCAGTTATTGCAGAAGGAAAAGTCAAGGCAGCACAGACCTTCCCCAAACACTGAAGACCTCATGAACAATGTAGAATGGACAGAGAATATCAGTAAAATTGGTTACTTGCCTAGAGATGTCCATACATGCGACTATACACTGGTTATTGTGACAGTTACCAAGCAATTTGTTTCCACATATTTGGTTAACAACGAGTGACATGCCAGAAACTCCTTTTAGTCTAACAGGGAGGAGTCTAACGGACGGATTACAGTGGGCCGAGTAGGTGAAGGGGGCGGTCTTCGACTGGAGAGAGAGAGAGAGAAGAAACAATGAGCACAAACAGTGAGCACAAACGCGGCACCTCAGGCTGCTGTGACATGGACATGCACGTGCTCGCACACACAGCAATCCTACTGCCACGTACGCTGAAGCGAGACACCCCTGAGCACCCACACGAAGGAAGGAGGAAATGGCTTTGCCATTTCTGCCATGCTTTACCCTCTCACCCATCACTGTGCACAGCCTGGGGATTCTCCACTGCCTTCTGGAGCCACGCAAACCAGCAGGGGAGGGTCGATATTCCCTGGTTTTAGGGGTCAGTCCCAGCCTGGACAGTCACAGAGCAGACTTAGAGGCACATTTCAGAGCAGGCAACAGGACGGGGGAAAACAGCCTGCAGCAACTTCAGGTCCGCTTTGCAGGAGCAGGAAAACCTGCAGCTTCTTGCATACCTGGGCAAACTGTAGCCCTATCAATGTGTCTGAATCTGAGGCACATTTTGAGGCTTTATATCAATGTCCAGTTTTGAAAATGCCAGTCGTGGCCAGGGCTGCTGGATTCATTAATTTACCACAAATGCATTTTTCTATCAACTTCAGGAAGTGCTATGGAGTCACTGATTTTTTTGGGAAGACTTAGGTGCCTTCATTCAATTTTCCTGTGTACTGCAAACCCCTGCATTTTAATTTGGACTGTGCCATCCTCTGATAAGAGACCCCAGAGCAAGAGTTAGCAGCAGTGTGATCTCCATGCACATTCTACCTGCAGACCAGGCTGGCACTTATCCCTCCCTTCCTCCCTTCCTCCCTTCACCAAGGATAACACCCAGCTCTGCTGGGGCTGTAGACAGAGTCCCTCTGGGAGCTGTGTAACACTTTACCTTTTTGTGTGCAGGAAGGTCCACCTCAGGGCTGTGTGGAGGTAATTCCATCAGCTTAGTTACAAGGAGTCTTTTGTTGATGCTCCATTCCACCTATGCCCATGCAGAGTCTGAGCTGACAATTGCCTGCACCTGCTTGCACAGTCCTGCCTGGCACTGCTGTGTGCTGGATAAACAACCTGAGAGACTGTTCCTGCTCCCTTAGCCAGCTGTCCAGCAGCCTCCAGCAGTGCTCTGTTGCTGCATTTATCCCAATGCATGTCCTAGATGGTGTTTTTGCTCCCTTTAGCAGGAAGCACCAGGGACTCTCCCTCTGTTCCTTTACCCAGCCCAGATCTCCAGGAGAGCTCATGGCTGCACCCAGGCTCTGAGCAAGGCAGGAGCTGAGGCTGGTTCCCATCAGCTCCAGCAGAGCTCATTAATAATCTTTTAATAATAATAATAATAATAATAATAAATTAATAATTTGCCCCAACAAATGTGCAGCCCTTCCTAACCCAACCTCCACCTGTGCAAGTAGGGACAGTTGTGGCTCTGAAGAAGATTAGGAAGGAAATGTGTCTCATTCTGCTAAAGTTAACTGAAGATGAAAAGAATGTAACAATGTGTTAATCTTCTTTGAACTGGAACAAAATATGTGAGACAAATTTACACTTGACAAAAAAAATCTCATTTGGCTCAAAGTGCATCTTGTGCGACAATATTCTCTTTTGGTGAAGAAACGAGAATTTTAATCCCTACCATGCAACAAATAGAAAATATGCCAACTAAAGCATTCAAGTAAATCAACAAACTAAAAAAAAATAGGCAAAATATAATTTCTTCATGGTGTATTTTTCTTACAGGAAAAATGTTACTGTGTTAACTATTGTTTCTTGTGTTGCTCCAGTGTAGGTCTCCTGGACCCATTTCCAAAATTTGTAGTTCCATAACGAACCACTTCTAAGGCTCTGCATTTCTGCTGGGTTGCATTAAATTATTCCTTTGTTGAAATGCCTCACATTGCATTGTTTAGAGCTTACTGAAAACATCGTATCATATGTATGCAATTGACAAACAAGGGAAAATGCATACAGCTGTCTTCATATCAAATTTAAAGGCCCAAACATGCATTTTAATACCAGGTTAAATGCAGTCCACTGGATTCAAATAATGCAATTTAGCCAAATTGCTATTTAACACAGCAGGATCAGAAACTGGAGAGCACAGTGGGAGGATTTCCTGGATATAATCAGTCAAACCAAACCTGAACCACAATCAAGCCCGTTTCCCCCTTGAACCAGCGCTGCTCCTGCACACTGACCGCTGTTCTGAATCTCCGCTCAAGCCCAGCGCAGACCTGGAGAGAAGAACTCCCCATTAGCTGTTTCCCACTGCAGAGTGCCAAGCACTTCAGGGGAAGCTGATTCCCCCAAGGGGACGCTCTGATGGAGCTGCTGCCGAGCCACCCACCCTTCTGTCCCCGTGGCACTGCCTACACACGGGTGTGCTCAGCGCGGGGAGCCTCCAGCCGTGCCCGGGCCCGCCTGTGGATGCTCCCACGTGTGTCTGGGATGCTGGGACACAAACACCCGTGTGTCCTCCCAGCGGGCATGGCAGCACATCCCAGAGGAGCAGGGACAGCCCTCCTCAGCTCCAGCCCCTCAAGGGTGCTGCCTGTCTCCCATGCACTCCCAGCTCCTCAACCCTCCACAGCACGGCCGGGGCAGCAGCACCTCCACCTGCAGAGCCTCCCAGAGGAGTGGCAATGGTTGGGAAAGGCAGCGCTGGGGAAAAGAGCTGCGGCAGCAGCAGCAGCATTTCCCTGCAGCCTGCCGCTGACAGTCTCCTGGGAGATCGGCAGTTCCCGGTGCCAGCAGTGGAGGAAGGGGGACCGTGCTCCCGAGGCCCTGGGCAGAGCACAGGGGCTCAGCTTGGGGAACAGACCTCCCCTCCCTTTGCCACTGGCACTCAGCACCAGCTGGCACGAGCTGGAGCTCAAGTGCAAGTGAAGGAAAGAACAAGCCCTGAAGTTGCCTGTCCTAGACTTCCCTGTCAAGGTGACAAATCATTCTGTGACCATTTCTACACTGGAAGTACCATTCAGACCTTTTCTCATCCCCTTACAGGAATCTCAACCCCGAAACCAAGAGGCGAGGCCAAGCCCCGTGTCTCTTGTCTCTCCCCGGCTCCTTCACAGCCGGCGGTGCAGGAGCCTGGGCCACCTTGAGATAACAAAGCCAGCAACCGGCTCCGGGGCAGCTGCACCAAGCACGGCTCTGAGAAAGCCGAGCGTGGCTTCGGCACCATCGCTGCCCGGGCCAAGGCTCCGCACGGAGCCGCCGCAACGCCGAGGAGCGGGGCCCGCGGAGCGCCAGGGGGAGCTGCAGCCTGCCCGCGGCCCGCCCGGGGGAAACCGGGCAAAAACAGCCTCCCCCGCAGCCCTGTCCGCGCTAGCTGCCATCCCAGTGAGTAAATATGTGACTAAGCCCAGGTCAATGTTTAGTCTGAGGCCAGCGGATGATAGCGGCGCAGACGGGTCTCTCTCTCCCCGTTATCGCAGCCGGGCAGCGCCCGGCGAGCGGAGCCCGAGGGGCGCTCCGGCCCCGGCGAAAGCTCCGCAGGGAAACGGCGCTGCTGCGGGAAACCCTTCTGGCTATTGTCGCCAACATTTCAGCTGCATTTTCGGGCCGTGTCCCGCTGCCTGGCCCGTTTAACTCACTCTCTTGTCTTTGGGGTTATTGTTATTTGTTTTGCTGCCTTTTTTTTTTTTTTTAAACTGTTTGTAAAAGTTAGTGCTAAAGGGGCAAGAGATCATAGGTTCCCCCGGGGTTGAGTAAACGAGTCTGCAAAAAGAATCAGTTCTTCTAACTAGCACACATTAAGCAGACATAAAGAATTTACCAATGAAAATTGTGGACTAAGTATGTATTTAATAACTCCCTGATGTTGCTGCAGAGACTTCTCCTTTGAAGAGCTCAGTGGGGTTTTGAACGGAGGGGAGCTCTTACCCACGTGCAAAAACTTTTTAAAAAAGAAAAAGTTTTTACATTTATTTTTAACCTTAGCAGCACCCCCCCCCCCCCATTTCCAGTTTTAAAAGAACTCCTAAAAGCTTTAGCTAGGCAAATGCCGAGTGAAAGAAACTAAATAAAGCAAGTCTAGACTTAAAATTAGATCAGAAACATATGGGAGTTCTTCAACCCTTTGCCTTTTGAGAAGTCCTATCGCTCCCCACACAGAGTGCACAAAATGTGCTTTCAGTAAAGCATGGCTGTAATTACCATGGGAGGCCCCGCTCGAAGATGGCTTCTCACAGCACAGCCAGAGGACTTCGAAATAAAAGGCTTTCATTTCCACTTATATTTGACGTTCTTGCTCGCTTGTGACCACCAGAGAACACTTGTGGAAGGCATGCACAGAACTCTATTTTACGATACATCCTATAGATCTGAAGCTGTGAACAGAAGCCCATTATTCTCTCCCTTTTCCATCATCTTGGTTTCCCTATAACCCAGCCCTCTCGGAGTACCCCGATACGTGACACTGTCTTTGTAGAATTTAACAAGAAAATACTTCAAATCTCTAGGCAGCTTTAAGACTGACTGCAGGCAAATTTGTTTTAGGTGACAGAACAAACCTGGAATGTGAGGCGTATGGTAAGAGTGCAGTGCCTTACTGCAGGTGAGGAATAAATCTGGTTTCCTGTTTGGGTGATTATTTAGAGAACTAAGCAGCTTGGTCCTGAGAAAGTTACAATGCTTTGACTGATTTTATTTTTGTACTGTTTCTCTGGCTTTCGCTGTTTCAGTAAGATCCTGAGAGACCCACACCCTCTATTCTTACTGGTTCTTGTATCAACCTAACTTTTATATGGCATCACTCGACCTCCATCAGCCTCAGGATTCGGAGGACAATCCAAACCAGAAATGAAAGTATTGTACTCATCATGCTTGAAAAACAGAGGCAAGACACGGTTTACAGACCTAATTAGTCTTCAGTCTGTGCAGGCTTAAGCTCTGTCCTACAGCAGATGCAGCACGGCTGCTGCAGAGTCTCCCGAACATCAACTCAGGAGTGGAAGTGGGAAAGCCAGGGGGAAGAAAGGCATTTGATCCTGGTGACACAGGTTATAACAAAGCAGGAAGAGCAGAAAAAGGATGATGACATCAGGAGGAGTAAAGCAGGAATCACAGACAGGGATCAGGAGGAGATGGTGATTGCGGGGCAAATGAGAAACTGCACTGAGTGGTGATGAAGGGTGAAAGGAGCTGGGGAATATCTGCCTGAGATGGTCCCTTAGCCCACTGTAATGGTCCAGGAGAGTGAGATTTGCTCAGATTTGTTTCTGCACTGGAAAATGTCATTTTGTAATATCTGTAAGTAAGTGTTGCCCACAGGATCACTATGGTCAGGCAAGTCAGGAAGGGAAGCCCTCAGGCACAGAGCACAGCTTTTGAGGGTGGCTGCTAGTTCTTAAGCAGTTCTCCAGCTGAACTCAGGCTCTCCAAAGCACAGAGGGCGTGCTCAGACTGTACTGCCAGGGACTGTCTCAGCTGTCCCTACAGCTGAACCCCAAAACTGCAAATGACCCCCCTGCACAGCGCTCTCTCAGTAGAAGAATTTTTTTGTTCAGTATAAGCAAGCTAAGGTTATTAGAGTATGCTGTTTTATCAGATAGCTATTTCTTTTAAGTGAAAGTAACAAAAAAAAAAAAAAAAAAAAAAGAGTGAATGGGAAGAATGTGTCCTTCACTGGCCACCACTACACTGCAGCAGTATAAATCTCCATGAATTCAAAGGCTTACACTGTTTGAAAGCACTAGGGTTAGTGAGGTTCCACTGTGTGTGATTTAACTTAATACAGATACTCCTTTCAGAGGCAATGTGGTCCAAAATATGATGTTCCAGCAGAATAATTTATTATCTACAACTTAAGCTATGTTTTCTATATGCCCATAATAAATCAATGTCCATCACACACACATACAAATATATTGTATGTTTATGTGAACACTGCATTTTCAAATTAGTCATTTCAGGGAATTAATGTGTCATATGAAAAGCTCAGCTTGAATAAACACAAAATTAATTCAACGGAGTGACCGAGACAGACTATTATTCCTAAGAAACTGTGTGTTCTTGTTTGCCCTTCAGCAGGGAACATGTCAAGTAAGCAAGTGTGCAGTGCATCTGTGGAATACTGTCCCAACTTTTTAGAAACTCTAGGTTAGGATGGTCTAGAGGGTCACAACTGGCCTTGAAGAAGAAGAAGTTAGAAGTGCTGAGTGAGAACGTTCAGAATGCTGTTCTGTGCATGGAAGATGACAACAGAAAGGCCACAAAATCAGCAGGAAGAACATCTGATCTTTTCACAGCAGCTCAGGACCTCTCTGTGTGTAGTTGCGCTGTTTGCCATCAGTGTGAATCATGTACCCCACTTTTGAACACATCTCTGTTCTTCCTTCCTACTCAGCTTTGACCTTCCCCTGCCTTGTTGCCTCTCTCCTCTTTACTTACCTTGGTGCAAGAGGGGAGCAAATGTCCTGGTTGTCACCTCCAGCTGGAGTTGCTCCTCTTCTTGTCCCTGATGCCAGCTAATGGGATTAGCACTGTTGTTAAGGGACTCATGGAGTGCCCTGGCTCACGGGGGACAGGAGAGTTTCAAGACAGCCTTTCAAGATGCCTGCAGGTGCAGGAAGTTCAAATCATGCCTGTTTATCTCTGTTTACTCTCAGATGTTTTCTCTTGTAGCATAAGGCAGCCTAGAAATGCACTGCTATTCGCCCACTCTTTCAGACAAGGCAGGAATTCCCTGCTCAACACCAGCACTCTAATCCTGCAATGTCTTCATGGCAAATGGTATTAAACCATTTCTTGGGACAAAACACATCTTCAGGTTCCTGTGTTTCTGTCAAACAACTGCTTTGCTTGACTCTACTTTTTTTCTTCAAGTAGAGAGATGTTAAAAAATAAAACAATTTCCTTCTACTAACAGTATCTTGAGAGAGAAAATGCTAAGGCAGAAAAAAAAGAACCAAAACCAAACCAAACTCAAATTTTTGCTGAAATTCATTCAGTGCATCAGCTGACACTCCTACTATGTTTCAGGACTGCACTTGCAGCATCATCTTTATTCCAAAATCACTTATTTTGATGCTTTTCAGGTTCCTTGTTTTCTGTTTTCCCCCTCTTGCATCTCTTTTACTTACCCTTCCCCATCACATAGCTCTGGTCTACACTAAGAGTAATGAAAAGCCATTTCATGGCTCTTTGCTGAACTTTTAAAGTGACTTGCAACAGTCCCAGTTGAATATCACTTTGTTTTAAAACAATTTTTTTGTTGAATAAAGCAGGGCAAGTAGCTCAGGAACAATACTCAAGGTGATTACAGCTACCTGAGATGCAGCAGACAGATCAAACCTCAACCCTATGCAGAGCAAGCAATCCCTCAGAGACTTTTGTTAACTGCCACAGTGAACTGCCCATCATAAAATTCCTGGGCCACTGAAGATATGGACAGCCTGTCTCTGGCTGATGGAGGGAGATGCTGAGAGAAGTTAAGAGTCAGTGGCAGCAGACATGGTAGCCAGGCTGTAATGTCTGCCATCCCATGAACTTGGTTTTCCTTGAGCTTCAGGACAGTCATCTGGGGGAGAGGAATATAAAGGAAGGTAGTAATAAAATCCTACTGCCAGTCTAAAAGAGGGCCATCCTTTTAGGAGCAGCAATCACTGAAGCTCCTGGAAAAGAAGTGAAGACTCTTCTGTATCTCTCATGGCATTACAGCTCAGGCAGCTGAAGAATCAGTTCTGTGCAAATGCCACTCCAAATTTCTCATAAGATCAGTACTACAGAATTACAATGAAACTGCCAGACTTGCTGTATTGTGAATTTTACATGTTTTTACAACCTGCTGGGACCTGCTTTCTGTCCAAGCCCTCCAATACTTATCCTCATGCAGAATGCTCCTTCTTTCAGTGCTTCTGTTGTCCCTCTTCATTGCAGGGGGGTTGGACTAGATAACCTTTAAAGGTCCCTTTCAAACCAAAGGATTCAGTGATTCTACTCTTTGATTCCATCCCATGACCAAAGTTGCAAGATGAGCCCAGGTTTGCACCTGGCAGTGTGACTGCCCCAAGCAGAGGAGCTCGTGTTTCTCATGGGTGTCACAGCCACTGCCACCAGGCTGCTGTTAAGAAAGGTTGTCAAATACTGCATTCTATGGCTTGAAAACTGTCTCAAAAACTCTTAAAGACAGAAATGCAAGGTGACAGCTTTACAAAGGTGGTAGGGAAGGGCTATGTTGGAAAGAAACCAAGACAAGATGTGAGAAGGAAAGGAAGGAATACATGGGGAAGGGAGACAAATGTATCAGGCAGGAAACCAAGTGAAAGGAGGAGGTGAAAGAGGAAGCAAACAGGATGGTCAAGAAAGGGACGCAGAGGAAAGGCTGAGAAAAAAAAAGGAAAATAGTGAAAAAGGACCCAGTGGAGGAGGGGAAAATGCAGAGCTTCTTTCTAAGAGATAAGAGAAAATAAATGGAGTCTGCTGCTGCTCGAAGCAGCCGGCAGCAGAAGTAACATATTACTGGGCGTGCATTTCAACAAGAAATGTACATTAGACTGGTAACAAATTATACAGGGCTGTCCTCCCTCTGGGCAGAAATCTCAGAAATAATAACTGATATTCTCCTAAGTCTTGTGATTTCAGGGTCCTCAGGCAGGCAGAGTTGGAAACATACTGACTACAGAAGGGCAGTGTCCCCCCTGGGAGGGGCTCTGGCTTTGCCCACGTAGCTGTATATTCTTTTGATCACAGGCATGAGATGCAGAATTAAATTAAATTATTCTTTGGCTTTCTCTCCTCCGGAGGTTCAGCAGGAATTTGAATTCCGTCCATGTAACACTTTTGTCTCTTTGCTTGCATGAAACAATCCTAATTGCAGACTATACTTTTTGAATATAACTTCTGCCAAAGATCCATTCAAAGAGGACAGAGAGCTGTGCTCTCCTACTTGGGTGTTCAGATTAAGATCATGCAAGTCAGCGTGCAAACACTCTAAGGTGGGCTCTCACTCATCCTGCCAGAAGAATTTGGTGCAATGACTATTTGATTACAATTTATATTCCATTAAAAATACAGTAGTAAGCTTTTAAGGCTGCACGGCCAAACTTTCAGGAGAAAGAAGATTCCCAGGCTCAGGCAGGATAACCCTTCTGGCCTTATATGCCTATGCACTATGACAGATTTTATTCAGAGGATCATGTGCAATTTTTCTTGCATTGAATCTCCTTATCATTCAATGCACAGGGTTAGACACTTCATTAAATCTTTTCAAAGAACTCTAATCCATAAAAATCCATCAGAGAAAACTTCATGAATGGTTGATATTTGGCAATCAAAGAGTTGAGTGGGAGCCTGTGGGCTGGGAAACATCAGGCAGTAATGCTTTCTGCTCTGCTCCTGACTTTGTCTGAAAATTTCTAACTGCAATTACTGTCAGGTAAAAGTACCTTTTTCTGCCAGTTTGGCACAAATATGCAATGGTGGCTTACAAGGTAGATTAGCTACCAGCACAGCAGGTGATGGAATTAGCCTTGGTGGCATAAAAAAGGGGAGCTGCAGAGCTGCCACCAGCCCTTCCCTGCTGGCTGGCTGTGGGTGGAAGTGAATTGTAGGGACAGCGTGTGAGCAGCACAACGTGAATTTTCTCCCCACGACTTGCCTCACGTGTAAAGACCAGCCCCAGCCCTGGGGAGCAGCCCCAGCCTGCCTGAGGGTGACACACGTGCTCCAGGGTTTCACCTCCTGTGGGGTCACCTTTGTCTCAGTGACAAAGTCAGGAACCATCTCCAGGGCTGTGTTGGGAAAGCCCTGGTGAATCCACAGCAGCACTGCAAAGCAGGACACAGGGGGAAAAGGGCAGCACCCTTCCACCCCCATAAACGCCACGGGCTCTGCTGCCAAGAGAAAAAACATTTCCAATTCAATTGTTTTCCTTGTGGCAAAGCTGAGATTCCCATTCAGGACATTTAAAAGCTAAAAATCAGGCATCCACAGTAGAACTTAAACTGGTCGAGATCAGGCTTTCCACACAGTCAGGCAAACACACATCAGGGTGAGCTGAAGTGCTTCTAGTGCCTGCCTAAAGCCGTCCTACCAAAGCAAGCACACAGCTGCATTTTCTTTCAAAATACTACTGAAGCCTTTTAAGAGAGAGGGGAAATAATCCAGATTCTGGCAATGGGGAATATTTCACAAATCATATATGCTTTGGCATCAAGCCCTTAAAGCCAGGGGCCTTTACTCACAGGCTTTGCTGGGAGAGATCCACCCACCTCAAGTGGGATTAATTAAAAGAGGCATGTATCATGCAAATAGTTTCTGTTTCCTTACAGAAATATTCAGAGCACATAACCCAAACCAGCTTTAGAATCAGAGCGAAGCAGGGAAGAAAATGACTTCCTGCTCTCCTAACTATTTTCCTTTCCCTGTACATTAAGGGAGGAACAGCGAGAAAATGCCAAGAGCTCACCATTTCTGTACAATTCCTTTGAAAAATGCTAATAAAGTAGAAGGAAAAAACCCGTGTTTTCGAAGACAGAGGCTGTATCTCACGGTGAGGTGCCAAATTTTCCACATCAAAGGTGTGCTGATCTGCTCATTGGACAAGGACAGTCCAAGTCTTACCCCTGAAAATCATCTTTTTATCTTAAGGCAGAACAGGATAAAATGGAAACTTTGTATTTCTTCAGTGTGTCAGGATTTTCAGCTCCATGTGACAGGGACGGGGGCTGCAACAGAAAGTTCCTTTGGAAAGTGAGATAAACTTGAAAAATACTACTTTCTTCTCAGGAAGTTAAACTATTTCCCTAGATAAGAGAGATCCCAACACTTCAAGGAATCACTGCAGAAAATGGTGGTGGAAAGTCAGAGCACAGAGCCCCAGTTCAAAAATAAGTCACAGAGAAAGCTCAAGTTTCCGCAAGAACTCTTCCTCAAATTTTTTTTTCCCCCTTTTAATATCTCAGACCCATTTTCTGACTCAATTTCCTATGATCCTGCAAAGGCTGTTATTAAAACCAGACCAAGCGTAGCTGAAATTCCAGGGCTCAAAAGAAACATTTAATAGGCGCAGGAGCTGGCCACACTGTCCCCTCAGGTGATTTCCCCTGCAGCCCCTTCCCTGGGATTTCCTCCCTCGCAGTTTAGTCAGCAGAAGAAACCTGAAGTTTCAGCAGAATGGCAAACCCTTCCTTCATTCTTTAGCAGTTGAGATTTTTTTCTGTTTGAGGCTTTCATAGCTCTAAAAGAGAGAACTAGGATCTAGTCCAGAAGATGTGTATTGCAGATTATTTTTTTTCCACAAAAATGTCAGGCAGTCTCACATTCAATTCTGTATCCAGCTACAGTATTTTAAAATCACTGACCTCCTTTAGCCGCCACTGCTTTTCATGCCACCAGTGGCATTCCCGAACGGAGTGGTTCCCAGGCTGCTTACCCATGTGTCTTTTGCGTGCTAGAAAATTCCTTTCTGGTCTCCATCCCACCTATCACTTTGGCATGAAGAAGATGATCAGCAGACATGCTCTTGGCAAGGCACCCTGGGAAAGCAGCGTCCATGCACAGCCACGGCGGGCGGGGGAAGGAGACGCGCTGGTTTGCGGGGCGGGGGACAGGAGCCATGGTTCTCTCTGGTGGCACAGCTGGCACAACTGCACCTCAGCCCTGCACCCCATTGACTTGGCCTCTGATGGCACACAGGAGGCAGCAGGGCCAGCGCCCTTTGGCTCAGCCCCAGGCTCTCCCAGAGAGGGGCTGGTCCTTGGGTTCTTCCCTTCCAGTGCAAAGTTTGGAAAGGCAATTCCAGGTTTCTCCCCAGCGGTCCCTGCTGCAAGCTACAGGATATCCACTAAGGTGAAAGAGTGTATGATGGCTGGGCATTGATGCAACAATGCCCTTTTCATAGCAAATATATAAAAATACTTCATTCTTTTGATATACCTCATTTATTTATGCTTTCTATTATAAAGGGTAATTATATCGTAAACACTGAGCCTCAAATTTAAGTTACTGACAACTACGACAGATCTCACCTATTTAAAAGAAAATTCTTCTCCAAAGCTTCTCTTCTCAATTACCATTTTTAAAATTGAAAATGTGCGCATTTTATTTTTGTTCCTATTTAGCTGGCTCTTTTTTTCCCCCAAATTGTGAGTACTTTGAATGTAACAGTTAATTTATCAAAAATGGAGAAACCCCTTTGTTCCAACATTGCCTTATCTGCCCACGCCTCTCATAATTTAGAAAGTTAGAAAGAATCAGAGGTTATTTTATATATATATATATAAAAGTGATTATGTGTATTACATCACTGTGAAAATAAACATTAAGGACATTCTATTCATATAACATATAAAAAAGCAGTTAATGCCACAGAAAATTATACGATATGCAAAGCTACTTTAAAAGGTCCTGATAAATGCAAAGCCCTGGGAAGGGAAGGAAAGGAAATAATGCACTGAAGACAATCTTGTTCCTTAACTAATTACTTGGTACCATATGATGTACTCTGTCAGACAACTAGGAACTGTTTTCAACTGGCTGGAAATTACTGGCTTTGCAGGACAAGAATCAGACTCCTACCAATTTGTTCCACGGATTCTACAAGAATTGCTCTTGTTCTCTCCCAGGAGAGCCCCTGCTTCCTCTGGTGAGGGTTCAGAAGGGCAGAAGTGAGGAGCTGCCCGTCTCCTCGTGGGTGTAGGTGACCTCTCTCTCTCTCTGAGGCCTTATGAGGGTACAACACAACCAGAACTGGGGTTCTTAATGTGAGCAAATCAGGGTCTTCCAATTGACTGACGAATTTTTTTGAAATGAAAAAATCTTCCTATCTCTTCAAACAGGATATGTGCTAAAAATTGGTTCCATCAAACACCTGTGACTGTGCAGGGAATGCCCAGTTTTGCTTTCCTACAAGACTTTCTCAGCAGCAGCGCTCGCCTTCCCACCCACGGAGCAGTGCAGAGTCTGTGTGTCATGCCAGAGGGAGAGAACCATGCCACCACCAGGAACACCAAACTTCTTACCTTGGCACGCTGGGAGGAGCCCGGCTGGGCCGAGAGGGAACCTGGGGAGGTCCTCCATGGGCTTCAGCACTGGGAAATGGAGGCAGAGGTCCTGGGCGGAACGGGACTGGGGGAGCCCCCGACTGAGGGCCTGGAGAGGGGATGGCAGGAGCGGGTCCTCGGCCAGATAAAGGTCTGGTTGGGGGATTGTTCAGTGTAGGTCTCCTTGGAGTTGAAGGACTTGGAGGAGGTGATCTGGTGAAATATCAGAGATTTTAAAAGTTTAGTAAGGTGGGGGTGCGGGTTTTGGGTTTTCTTTGATGTATTGTATTTTACTTTAAACAAAAGTTAAGACTTATGACAGATGTTTTTTATTGGCATTTTCCTTTGCTGTCAGTGTCAGAGGACCACATACAATTAAGACTCATGTGTTTCCCACTGACAGCATACAAGCAAAGAGGTGAATAAAATGGATTTTATTATTCAAGTCCTAATAATGTTTTGTTAAGTGGAATTTCTAGGACATGGAGCCTGACATGTTGAATTATTACAACAGCTTGCAAAAGGAGGCCAAGTGGATACACAGCTGAGGTGACAGAAGCAGCTGCTATTTGAAGCATCAGAGAAGCTCTAAGTCCACTGGATGGTCTTTTGCAAGGCAAATATCCTGTCTGGTGCTCACATAAACATACCCACAGAATAGGTGGGTATGTTTATATATATAAACATATTCCCACATTATATATGAGAATATTCCCATATTATATATGGGAAAATGTTTTGATTTGCCTCACAGATGTCATTAAGAGCTGGAGGAGCATCTTCCCAAAAGGATAGGCAGGGAGGGAGCCCCCGATCTTGTTGGAACCCTGGTTACTGAGAATTTTAGACTTTCTGTGCTGACAGGCACTGACCCCCAAGAGAACACTGCATTTGACCTGAGGCCGTAGAGAAAGCTTCCAAAATGGAATGACAGAACTGGGATTATGGGTGTGGAGTTTGAATAGAAGTGTGTAATATCACACAGGAGAAAACTTACAGTTTAAAGTTTTAGAATATAGTAATATATATATAAGACAAGATAGGAGTGTTAAGACAGAAGCTAATCCTTCTTCTTCACCCCCTTCTTCATGAGTTTGAGCAGTATTGTATAATTAAATAACAAAGTCCCCATTGCAAATCACAAGTAATTAGTTATTAAGTTAGAAGTGTCATTTCTTTACTAGCCAGTTTACCCTTTGACAGCCTTGTAGAAAAAGAAATACCCCTCCATTTTTAGTTTGTTAGAGTGAAGCGCTGTAGAACTTGTGGTTTATAAAACTGTAACAGAGATAAAAACTGATAAACATCTGAACAAAAAACACCATCTCACACATTTAATCCCAACCTTAAATAAAAAGAATCAAAGCCAGTGGTGGTGCCAGGCTGCCTGTCCTGAGTTTCATGGCAGCCCAGCTGCGAGGCTGCTCACCTGCGTGCCTGCTGGAGCCAGGAGTCGTCCACAGGCGGGGGAGCAGGGGTGGACACGGTGCTGGTGCTGATGTCCCCGATGATGGCCAGCGCCTCCTGCAGCGCCTGGTACATGCGCAGGGTCTCGTCCCGCCGCTGCGCCTGCTCCGCCGACTCCTCCATCAGAGTGTTCTGGTCCTCAGAAGAATACAGGTGAGCCAGCAGCTCTGCGTTGATAAATTCTTTTACCTGTCTCATCAGACAGAAAAAAAAAATGCAAACCACCAAAGAAATAAACAGAAGTCTGTACGGAAAATACAACGCTGAACAAATACCGGGGGAGATCAATGGAAGCAGGAGGTTTAATCAGTTTCTCTTACTACCTTACACCAGTTCTGCTGCAATTCTGCCTCTCTGAGGTGACACCTCTGCTTACAGTTCATTTCAAACAGGTTTCCCAGCAGCTCCCAGGTTGCAGCTGGCATTTTGGGCCATTTCTAAGGGCTGACTGGGAGGTAAATGGCAGTACCATCAGATATAAATCTCCCAGGGAATGGGAATTTTCAGGCTTTTTGACATACCTGTCAATTACTTTCTTAGCAACAATTTACCCTACTGTAGACAGCGTCTTTCATTTCCAGCAAGTCTGTCAGATTCTGAATAACCCATCCACACACATTCAAACTGAAGGGAGAAGTCTCCAAGTAATCTAATTTACTATATTGATTTCCTGCTATGCCTGCCCTGGTTATGGAAACCTGGGCCACATTAAGAGACATAAAAAGCTAGAGGTACTCTGATTAGATAAGACTGTGGTAAATAGACCAACTGCTGACCTACTAAATCCTTGCATTTGGGACTTGTTGCTGTTCTGATCTATTTCTCATCTGGTGCTTTGCTCCATAAAGCTTTTTTGAACTGGAGATACTGATGATAATACACTCCCAGGATTCTGATTACATAAACCTGAGCTCCGTTTGCTCATGGGTTTGTGCTAGTTTTGTGATTTAAAGCCCGACAGTGAGACTAAGACAATGTTTGTGTTTAGACAAGGTCAGTGAGAGCAGTGAGCCAGCGCAGCCATGGGACCCTTTCTGGTCACCAGCAACGAGCAGGCAGCCAGGACAGAGCTCAGAGGGAAACAAAACCATATTGCCTGGGCTTGGCTGTCATTTCCCGTTCACGTATGACAGGAGATGCACAAATTCTTAGCAAAGCCTGCAAAATTTTTCCATGAGTTTCATGCTGTTTTCCAGTAGATGGTACTGATCAAGAGCCAGAGTACACTACTTTCCTTGTGATTGCCAAAAACTCCACATTAAAAACAGATATCATAGTTAAACAGCATCACATTCTGCTTGATGAAATGAGCATTTTAATGGCATCACTTCAAAAAAAGAAGTCCTAAAATTAGATTAAGGCCAGAGCTGATTGTAAACGCATTGTTAAACCACAAATATCTGTTTGAAAAAAATCAGCCTGTGACAATTATCATGAGAGGTCCCTGTCACTGGCAGAGGATTTGAGTAAATCCCCGAACTCCTCTGGAAAGGGAAGACTGCTGTGTTAAGGATGGATCTTGGATCAGCCTCCTTCCCTCCTCTGCTGTACTAGACAGAGGAAAATCTTCCACCAGAGCCACTTTCTCCAGCTTGGAAATGGAATGGAAAGTGATGCTTACTCATGTTTGCTCCTTTCTGGAAAGCAGACTCACAGAAATGATTTAAATCATTTTCCTTCACAGACATGAGGCCTGCAGTCAAAGCTGAACCATAGCAAGCATCCAAATGCCAGTGCCCCAAATCTGCCCTGGCACTCTGAAATGGGATAAGGTGGGCTTGGAACCTCCTCAGTGGGAATAGAACACATGGCACTGCCTCAAATGCAAACACAACCATTCCTTGACCTGCAGTTTGGCAGTGAGAGTCCTCTGGAGTTTTACTCCTCAGCTGAGATCACTATCAGCACTGTTTGTGGAGCACACACTGACTACTCTTAAGACCACCCCTCTTGTATAGTCCGGGATACCAAGGCACCATGAAATACAAATTTGTGTTTGTGTTTTTTGTTCGGGCATGTTTAAATTGGTAATGGTAACTCAATGCAGTTCTGTGTGGTAAGTGTATTTTCTTTTAAGGTAATCAACACCCACCCTAGAGAAAGAACAAGGGATGAAGTTGGAATACAACAATCTAGGCTTAGGCCCCAAAATATGCTCAGGGACAGCATGTAATTATTTTCTGTACACTGAGTTTGAATCTGATACATTCCTTGAATTGTAAGTACTTGTTTATGGGCCCGCAAAGTGGAAAGGAAGTTCTAGGAAAACTTGGGAGGTTGCAATTGTCATGGAAACAAATTCCTTGGGATCGATTTGTTTCCAGAGTTTTGGAGGCAACATGATGGGGCAGCAGAAAATACAGAATATGTTCTTTAAGGGGGAGGGAAAGTGTTTTCATTTAACTCCTGGTGGATGGGTTGGACTTCTGAATAATCCAAGGAACACACACACAACTTCACAGGACCCACCTTCCATCACAGCTCCACTCCTTTCCAGATCTTTGCACAACCTTTTGGCAGGGCTCAGCACTCTTGATTCAACCATTTCTTTCTCTTTTCAATAGCCCTGATTTTTAAAAATTGCTATTTTACCTCTTGTTTTCAATATGGCATTTTACTGCCTATGCTGTACAGAGAGAAATTCATTCATGCTTCTAGTGTCACTCTTCACAGTCCTTTAAAATGTTTGGATTCTTTGCCATGAATTTAACCTCTGGGGTGAGGTGTAGGCCTCAGCTCACTAAGAAGCCCAAATGCAGCTTGGGACTACGAGGTCAGCTGAAAGGTTGGTGATATTTTAAAGTGTGTGGTTTCTGTGTGCCAGCCTGGCAGGCTTTATCAGTGTCACCAACAGCTGATGAGACTGAAAGCACAAAATCTCACAGTAATCTACTTCTGAGGGATGCATAACTTCAGAGACCCCTAAACGATTCCAGATGAGGAGGTGAGTGGCAGAAAATTTAATGTAAGCTTTCAAAAGCAACTGCTCACTGAGCTCTGCTGTTTATGAAATGAAAGCTAAACCCCAGCCTTTCCAAGGGCACTGGAGATAGGCTAAGTCAAAGCAGCGGGCTGCTAGCAATGATCTGCAAAGAGCAGTGGGGACACACACTCAACTTCTGAAGTCTAGAGCATGGCTGATTTCCAGGAAAAAAAGGCAGTTACATTGTTCCCATGGTGTTTTGTGAAAACTCACTCATGACTAGAGCATTACTTAGATTCTGACTCCCCTAAACCTGAAGAAGTTTCATGAAAAATCTCTCGCCCTCATGCAAAAATTCTGCTCATATTAAATGTACCAGGAAATCCCACTGAGATTTCCTGTCCAACCACCTAACTCTTAAGTGCAACACAAATTCTACAGGGCTAATGAAATCCATCAGATGAAGGCTAGAGGTGGCTCTGAGTCAAAAGTAAATGCTACCTTCTAATCACATTTGCCTCACAGCATATTGCTCTGGTAAAGGCTGACTGGTGTGATGACCTCTCAGAAATGGTGCTGCTCAGAACTAGCAGGGGCTGTGTGGGTCCCATCAGCAATTTGTATGGCAGCAGTGGCACTAATACTAAGCTTAGTTTTCAACAAGGTCCAGTCAGAACTCTGTCAGGATGTGAAGGCTGAGATCCTACTGCAGTGGAAAAACAACAGTATCTTAGAGCTGTTTTTTTAACCAAATAATCTTCACATCTAAGAAAGACACACGCAATAAATCAACCAACCACATCTGCTTATCTAAACAACAGTGTCCAAAGCTTCCAGATTTATTCCTTGGAAATGGTAACCTGAAAATATAAAGAAACCCAAACAAAATAAGAACTACTTTATGAACCCTGACAAAGGCCTGCTGATGGAAAATCAAGGAAGCACAACTCTGCTCTATTGCTCTCACAGGCTGCCCACACAAAGCTCCCAATTCCTTTTCCTGTTACATCAAAAGCAAGACATCAAATAAAAACCAAAACAAAACCACCTTGATTTACCTTTAAATAATAACTTCTGTTCTGATTAATATGTAAATGAACTCTTTAGGATTTTGGGATAAGCACTCAAGGCAGTGTGCCAGCCTTCGAGAAGGCTGCAGAACTTCCAAGTACTACAGAATATTGGAATATTTTGTTTATGAGTGTGACATTAATTCTTCTCCTTAGTACCTGCTGTTGCTGCTGTGTTCCAGAGGTGTGTTTGAGAGTGAGAGATCTGACAGACATGATGAACTAATTTAGAAGCATGGCTGCTACTTACATTATTGATCATGAGGTGCATGATTGTTTTTGGGATCAGATCTCGGATACATTTGTTAATAATAGACATGTAGGAGTCCACAAGATTTCGAATTGTCTCCACTTGTCTTTCCAGCTGGGGATCCATTGAAAAATTATCTGCTTGGCCATTCTCTTCAGTTTCAGTCTACAAAGGAAAAAAAAAAAAGCCTTTCAGATTACAGTAAACTTGAAACGTACTGGGGGAAAAAGCTCTGGACTTACACTGTAGTAATCCAGCAACATAACTCATACAAAGACTATCCACAGGTCAAAATATGAAGTCTTGGCTTGTTTAACATTAGTGTTCAGCATCATGAAATTTGGACCTTTAAAGTTTAATGCTAAATGAGACCTTTTGCCCAAAGCACATGTATGTATTTCCACACCAATTTGTAATTTTATGTTAAAGGAACTTTTCAGACAAAGATGCACAGTAGTAAATATCACACCAAGAAATTATTTCAGATCACTTACTGCAATACTTATTATCAAATCTTTTACCATTCACATTCAGCCAGCTGGACCTGTGCAAGAAAGTGGCATCACAAGTCTGGATTTTGAATTTTATCCTTCTGTGGGTTAAACCCACCCTGGTTATTTAAGACTGACTATTTTGTGACAAATTTTGCAGTTCAGTCTCAGACTTGTTAGATGTGAATAGCACCTATATAAACAAAGGGTTTATAAAAATAACAGCAAAAGCATCATTGCTTCCAGTGCCCAAGGCTGGATTATATATTTGAGGTCTCTTTTTCACTAGATAGAAAAAAACTTCTTTGTATGTCAACAGCTGACCCAATTAAATACCAGGAACTTTAACCAGGAAGCTAAAAGGCCTATACTTTGGTATAGTATATTTATACTCTGGCCTGTATAAATATAGGAAAACCTAAAGAAAAATAGTAACCTTTTGGTGAGTATCAAACTGCTATTTGGGCTCGAAGATGCCAAAAGAATGGAATTTCTACCCAGAGAGTACAAAGAACAACAGTCCCCAAACTCTGATATCAAACTTCTCCCTGAAAACAACTGCCAGAGCATTAATAGCACCAACTATAAAATCTAAATCTGTTCTATAGGTACCTAGAAGCATAAAATCACAGAATCACAAGGTGCTTGGGGTTGGAGGGGGCCTTGCAGCTCATCTTGTTCCAACCCCACCTGCAGGCAGAGACACCTCCCACCACACCAGGCTGGCTCAGTGCCCCATCCAACCTGGCCTTGGACTGAGGAACAGGAAGAAACAGAAAGCACTTGCAACAACTGAAGAAGCCAATAAGGAGAACGAGTTCAGTATCGGCCAGAGCCCTGCCAGCACAGCTCCATTTACAACAGAGCTTTTAGCTAAAATTGGCACATGGCTGGTGCTTTAAAGATTTCTGGAGCAGCTGAGATCAGTATCAAACCCACCAGTGAAAGGCCATTAGTGCTAAATATGCAAACATGTCACCAAAGAGGCTTCTCCCTGCAGGAAACTGGGCCAAGAAGGGATTCCTGGTTTCACATCCCAGTGCAGGGTCTGCTTCTGCTCACGCAGCATTGACAGGTAGAGCACTTGTAACCTTTTAAACTACAGCTTGGTCAGTCCAGGCTAAAGGCATTGGCTTGTTTGTGACGTGATAAGTTCTAGTTTTGTTAAGAAATAAGACCCAATGTACCGTTTAGAAACAAAACTGAGTGTTTGTAAAAGAACTTTCAAAAGTACGGGTGAATTACTGGAAAAGCAGCTGATCTTTAAAAACAATTAGCTGTGCTTCCTAAAAATCCTGTGACTGTGGAGGACACTGAAAGGGCTCGTGATGAAAACAGGGTTTTCAATGCTGTAACATCGGTAGACACTACCTTAAAAACCTTCATCTTTTTGTTAACAAACTGCATGTAGCCAAAGGTCACAGTGCAAAGACTATTTTCCTTAGCCTCCATGTGTAAAGAAAAACTAATGGTAATTTTCCCTGTGAAATACCAAATAAATAAAAAAATCATACATCTCTCATATATCTGCCTATTTTAGCCAAGTAACTGCAGAACAAAAATTCCCCCTTCCCAGTTCCCCTGTATTTGACATCTGTTCTCTTTCTTTTCTTCTTTGCTGCCTATATAAAGTGCAGTTTGTTCGTGTATTTTTTTTCCTTTTATTTTTTTCAGTCTTTAAATTACAGATTGCAATAAGATTCCTAACTGGCTAAGCAGCAAAGTGACAGATGTTTATCATTATCCTCATCAAGAGAATGTAAAGTAAAAATAGTAATTTGTCTCTGATCTTTAAGGCAAAGGGTAATAGTCTCTTGTTTGAAACTGTAACAGAGCTGACTTCATACTGTTGATTTATTTTCTCTGAAATCAAAAAAGATCAATCTTTCATGACTTTACAGTAATTTATTATGAAAGCCTCTGGCCATAGTATTCCTAATGATTTGATGTCTCAACTGAAGGCTTTTCATGCCAGAAACCATCTTGTTTGCATCGCATCATGCAGATGGAAATCTGCTTCCAGCAGGTTTCTGTGCCCTCCAGGACACCTCCAAGCATCAGAAAGCTTTCTTTGCTCAGCTGCCTCAGCTCTGTGCCAACAGCAGCAGCCAGAAATGAGGTTGCCTGGTAAGGCTGGGCATCCCAAGTGACAGAGATGCCCTATTCCACCTCCAGGCCGTTCTTTCACAGTTGCTCTTGTCTCTCTGAGCCTCACAGTGACCCCACCTTCAGTGCAGCTCATCCCTCAGCCCAAGCCCCTGCCCCTGTTTCTTACAGCATGGCTCCTGCAGTGAAAGCCTGCTCAGTGAATAAACCCAAAGCAGAACACGGGAGCAAACCCCCCCAGCTCTCTGCCACTGCTAACAGCGCGGCCCAGCTGAGCAGGAAGGGAGAACAAAGAAGGTGCAAACAGCTTTCCATGCCTCCTTTCCCAGCAGCCAAGGCAGCCCCAGTCCTTTCAGCTTCTCATCCAGTACCAAGTGTTAAGTGACAGCACATGAATCTGGACTAGGTTTTTAGGCAGTTGTCTCTTGCTTAGTGCTGCTATTAATTGTTGACAGGAATGGAATATTACTACTTCAAAGGAATGCAAGTGCAATTACTTTAGAGAGTTCTGCAAACTTCCAACAAAGAAAGCTAAGGAAGAAGCTAGAGTGCTAAAAAACAGGTAAAGGAAATGAATTCATCTGGGAAAACTCGAAATCAGAGTATGTGATGGAAACACGCCAAGGCTACAAAGAAGTAACAGGTGAAAAAAACACAGATGAAGAGAAGGTAAGGTGGGAACCAGGGGGCTGCTTCCATATATCCTTCTATACACCCACAGACATCCTTCCCTTCTGCTCCCTACACTTTAGAAGGCTAAAGATATCGATCCCTTGCACTCTGCTGTGGGTCTCACCTGTCCTTCGGAAGCTGCTCTGTGATCCTTGCATAAAAAGGTGTTACAGAAACCCAAGGTACACCACTGCTGCTCTCCAACTTCCCTGCACTAAGAATGTGTTAAGGATTAACTCATGTGTCAGACAAGAGCAGACTAAAAACTGCCTGTGAAATCCAAACAACTTAAGTTTGTGGGAATTTTACTGCTGGCTGCAGTGGGAATAGGATTTCATCATTTCTACCAGAAATGTTATCGATCTTCTGAAGATTGTGAACTCTCTGCTGCAAGAGGAATGATTTAGTGTGGTACTGGGGATGCAGGCATGAGGAACTGTGTGCAGTCCAAAACAAAGGAATAATACCTTAGGATATCAGGGTAATTTTTCTGATTGTAGAAATTATGAGCAAGTTCAAGAATGTCCCAAGGAAACTTAATGAAAAGTGATTCCTTTTGAAATTCACAGCAAAACTGGGTAACACACTGAAAGCAGTCCTGAGCTGGCCACACAGAGAGAGCAATACTTCTAATTTCCATGATTTCATTACATTCAGGGCAGCTGCCAGCATATTTAAGAATGTCTTGTATAACATTCCTGATGTCAGTTCCAAGAAGGAGCATTTGTCTGGCATTTTCATTAGAGAAGTGTATCAACCAATTTTCTGTAATCAAAAAGGCATTCTATTAACAGTGACCAAGAGGAAGCAGACTGGAAGGTGACTGACTCAAGGGTGAAAATCAGAGCAGCAGCAAAGCAATGCTCTGTGCAGTACGAAATATGTCTATGGCTGCAGTAAGAAATTGCTCATTTAAAAGCTCTTTCAGCTGTTTCATTTACAGTTCCAGGTTCATAACAACAACAACCACCTGAGAATTAATTATTCCAGCCAGATTGCATTTATGTTTTCATTCACAGCTGCTGAAAATACACATAAAATCTACTTTATGTATCCCTGTCCAAGTAAGGTTTTTCTTTAATGCACCAACACTCAGCACACTGCAGTTGTCCTAACCCCCCCTGCTTTTCCCTAAATCTTTACAATTGGTTTTCTCTTCATTGCAGTTTGATGCTGGCTATATAATTTAGCTAAGATCCTCTCAGCTGTACATAGCATGCCTTTTGCCAGAGGACTGCTAAAACCACATGATGGCTTCACACAGTGAGGTTTTCTTACTGGAAGGAACCACAAGTAAATGACAATACGTTACTTTTGTGTATTTACAACAAAGCAAGCAGCAGAAAAAGAACACTTCCCGGGTAGCTTGGAAGCTGTCCTTTTCCCTCACAGAGGGTGACTTTGCCACTCTCTTCCATGCTTTCAGCATGTCCTGACTTTGTACTGCTGTTCCCTTTACTGAGCCACCCACAGGCTGCCCCTTTCAGCTGCTATGCCTTCATTAGCAGCCTGGAACTGCTCTGAGCAGAGGTTATGATCTGGCTTTCCCTCACACACAGCATCTCTCTCACTTCATAACCCCCAGAAGAATGAGACACCCTAGTGCAGTTTGGTTCACATGGACTTCACTCTCTGGATTACCTTAAACAATCACTTACTCTGATTCTTCTCTGTGCTTACAGACATTGCCCAGTACAGACCATGAGCTAAATCCTCCTGCTGAATGCACACACTGCTCCCCAGGTACCTCCATGGCTTTAACCATCCCAAACATTCCCAATCTGGCAGGCTCTCCCCCTGCCTTATTCCACGAGAAGCTGATCTGGAACTCTGAGACTGAGAGGAACGATGTATTACCAGAACTGCAGGAAATCTGGACTTACTTTCATCTCACTGATTGTGGCAAACCAATCCAGTCTCCTTTTAGAGCAGGGATTAGGATTTTATGGGTATTAACACAGATTAACACATCTCAGGCCTCAGTAAAGCTTTCTGACACAATCTCAAGTGACATTTTCATTAGTGGAAGTGTGCTTTCCCTGCACTTACTGCTTGGATGCTCATTGCCATAGAAAAGCTGTCCATGGCTCACTGGCAAAGTGGAGAACTGTATCAAAGGGACTTTCCTATGGAGTGTGGTTTATAATGGGCTTATTAAAGTCTTAATGCTCAGGATGGTGGGTTATAGCCTGGGCTTGTTACATGTACAGATGAGAAAAAACTGGAAGGGAATGTGAACAAGTTAGATGACAGGACTGGAGTTCACAATGACCCAGAGAAACAGGTTCAAAACCTAAGTGAGTTCATTATGAATAGAAAGTATTTGACTCCACAGATTCTCCTGAGTTGGAAGGGACCCACAAGGATCATCAAGTCCAACTCCTGGCCCTGCACAGGACACCCCAAGAATCTTACCATGGGGTTCCTTAGGCAGGAATAAGTAATTTATATGTGAGAATGGAGCAGTTCAGCAGAAAAGGAGCTGTGTCCACAGTGCAACATAAACACAGCATGAGTCAATAATGTCTTGCTGTTATAAAATCATTACAAGAATTGTGCATCCAGTGCTGCTTATCACACCACCAGAAATTTAAGGAACATTTTGAGTGTGTTCACATGAAGCCATTGAAGATGGTTCAGGGCTCTGTAAAATATTACCTGAAGGGAAAAGGTAAGATAAATTGGGACTGATGAGTTCAAAAGAAATCACTTGTGGAAGGGTAGAGATGAGCATCTTTGCAGACAGCAAAAGATATCAAATAAATATTTGGAAAGTGTTTTATGGTAAGAACAGTGAAGCACAGAAATAGATGGACTAGGAGAGCTGCAAGTCTCTTCCAAGGATTAGAGCAGCATCCCTCAGAAAAGACCTAGGTACAGAGACTTTTCCTTGAGAAAAAGAAATAGGCAACCTCTCACATCCCTTCCATCCAGCAGGTGCTACTGGGTGCAAAGTGGTGTGAAATTACTCACAACACTGCAAAAAGAAAAGGGATTAAAAAATTACAGGATATTCTTTTTGTTCTATGCAAAAAATCAAATAAAAAAGAAAACCTTGCTGTGAATACCTTTCTCCCCTCAAAGAATCTGCACTCCAATTTCACCATTTGCTGCCATGTACATCTCTCACACAAAGGACTTTTACATAACCCTCCCTACACTGCAAGTTTTGACTGGGGGCCAACAGCTGCTTCATGCCTTTCAGAACAGACTGCTGGACAAGCAAAAGCAGAAAGAGGCTGGCATAAGGAAAACAGCACCTTTGTTTATAAAACAAATATTACTGTGGAATTTGCAAACTTTTCAGTCAAAGAATTTCCTTGTCATAACAACACATGAAGTGCCCCATATTTATAAGAGCACATTAGAAAAAAAAAATCTAGGCTATGAGATACTACTGGCATGGGATTTGCTATTATTTCAGTGTAGAAGGATGTCAGTGGATATTGGGAAGTCACAAACATGGTAAGTTACCCTGGAATTCAAGTCATGATGATGATGACTCGAAGTGCAGCGATTGGCCCAGATGATGTTCAGGCTGAAATGTATTGTGGATTTGTTGCCAAATGCATGAAACACATTCCCAGAGCCAGCAGCCTGATCCAGCAGTGGCCATTAGCTGAGAGAGGAACAGGATCATCTGCTGTGAAAGGAGGCAATCAATGGGTGGAGGCATCAGCCGGACATGTCAGGATTAAAGGATTAAAGCTACTGGCTCTGGTATGCACTCCCCTAAGAACCAAAACAAATACAAATCCCAGAGTTTCTACCAAAGAGGATGAAAACAGAAAGCAAGAAAATGAGTCATCCACTAGGCTGATCAGGGAAGTATTAACAAGAAGACTGAAATCACACCTTGCCTCTCTTCTCTGTCATTTACCTCCCCTAGCAGTAAGCATGCAAGAGAGGGTCACAAACAAAATTCTCCTTATTCCAGCAACAGTGCACAAGGCTCAGCTGAAGGATTCCTTCAGGAACAAGGAATGTTCTTATTTTCGAGATGAAAATGGGGCAAGTAAATGCTCAGTGCACAGACAGGGGCCGAGTGAAATACTTTGGCTGAGATGACATGTTTAAAGTGCAGCTTACAACTTAACGTGTCTAAGATTTGCACTTTTTTCACCAAATGTGATCATTTCATTGGTAGGTACCCGGAATAATGAATTAAAATCATAATTCTGTTTTAAATGAATTCTGTACTGAACTCCTATTCCGTGGGCCCTCCTCAGTTGATCCAGCTGAGGTGGTAACTTCTGGGCGCTCAGCAGCCTGGCTGAAGTAAGTGTGACCAGAGGAGGAGGAGGAAGAGGAGGAGGAGGGGAGGAGGGCAGCAGATCCATGTGCTTGCCGGGAGGGAGGGGCTCGGAGGGGCCTCGCAGTGGGGGAGCTCCGCACAGCATCCAGTGCCGGGCTCTATAAATTCCAACCTTGTCTTTCATTTTTACTTGATCTAATGCAATCTGTCCCCTATAACTCCGCTCTGTTCCATAATTAATGGTTTCTAGGAAAATATTCTGAAATTCTCCCCTGATAAGCACCTAGACAAACTTGATGTTTCCTCTCTGAGACACAAAAGAGGATGTTAAACTCTTTTCACCCCCACATCCCCCGAGCCATGAGAAGTAGCAGATCTGTCTCTGCTGGGCCAGACTAAGCCCTGGTTCACCACAAACTCAGTGCAGCACCGACAAATGATCTCCATAGTAAATGATGCAAATAAGAAATGTCAGCATGTTCCAAAATTCCTCACTTAATCTTATTGCCAGTTGTATAGTCTGGATAATCAGTAAATAAATCCCTCTAACTTTGCTCAAATCCTTAGGGGCTGAATACACAGAGAGCACTTTCTAATTCATTCTCATTAACCTTCTCAGCTCTAAACAAAGTAATTTCCTACTTCTCTTAGTGTCTGAATTTTCCACTGGCCTCTGCAACACCTGATTTAGCAGCAATGATTTCTCACTTGTGATTTCTCTTTTGAACTGGCATTGTTCTTTTTCCTCACACATATGCTCATGGAATAGCACAAATCAGCAAGATTTAAAACCTCCCATTCTTAAGTCTGAAGCCCCTAAAGGGAAATTGCAGTTGTGATGCCAAGGAACACAGTCGTACGTTATTTGACTTTTCCTCAGCCAGGCTGACAGCAGAGGGGGAGGAAGGGAGGAAGGAAAGGGGAAGGGAGAGGAAGATGGCATTTTAATAGCACCCACACTGGTTTCACACAGTTGGATCTCTGTGCTCTGGAGCAGCACCATTTCCGTTCCCTTTGCCTCACTTTCAGCCAGCACTGCTCAGCCAGGCTCTATGGGAAGGGCTCTCAATCTTGTTTTCCCAGCATGGACCACATCATAGTACAGAAATCTGTCTTGTGGACAACCCCCTAGCCCACCTTTTACCCCAAATTTTGACAGCCCATTACCAACTCAAGCCTTGCAGGGACCACCCCACCCACATCACAGATGTGACTACATGATCCAACATTCCTGCCAGGACAAGATGGATCATCTCTCCACCTCTTGGCCCAATTCTCATTGTCTCATTGTCTCAAGTCTCTGTAGTACCCACAGTAATTGCCTATCTGGAAAAAAAAAAATAGTAAGAAAGAGGAATGCATTTAATCTAATTTAGTAAGTGGACACACAAGAACCACCAGCATCTTATGTTGACAAATCTGCCTTTCCCAGATGTTAATCATATCTCAACCATAGCTTGGCCAGAGTCCTCATCAAAACATTTCATTAGATAATTCAGGTCTTAAGATTCAAAGTTCTCACCCACATCAGTGAGTTTGCCATAAGCCCTCTGTTCAGGCAGAGTGACAGTGGGCTACAAATTCTGGCAGGAACACTTACTCCAGCAGAGCATCAATGATCACCATATCCACAGGCTCCATTTAAGGTCCCCTATAAAGTTGCAAGCAAAAATGGGACCTGCAACATTCCTGTAGCAAAAAAGCCTCAAAATAGAGCGGGAGAGGAATTTGAAAACATTGAGCGCTTTACTGAAATGTAATAAATACTTCTAAACAAAAGAAAATCATCTATAGAGAAGCATTTTGGATTCATGCCACAAAAACAGACATCAAAAATTAATGGGTAAAATTATTTTCAGGGTAAGAAATGAGTTGTGAGCAACTATGCTGTACATTACATTTATGACATGGCTTCCATTTTGTGTAACTATGACAAACCCTTCTATGTATTCTATAAAAGCAGTAGAAAATGACAGAAAATTTCTTTTCTTCCTAAAAATAAATTTTATTTAAGAGAAGGTGAGATTTTGGAAAGTTAATACACGTCTGTAAGCAACAAACATAAATACTTCATGTTATAAGACCACATTCCCTTTGGCACAAACCACAATGAAACTATAAAATTTAAAGTTTAAATCACTCTTCTCCGTGGGGAAGGTAAAGGACATCAGTGATTAGGACTGTGACCATATGGAGTTTACCTTTGCAGTTAAAATTACCTGGCTTTGCTGTTGCCACAAACAACCCTAACTTGGCACTTCAGTTGGTTATTTCTGCAATTTAACTTTTTTTAAAAGTTAAATGACCTATTACGGCATTTTCAGTTCAAAAGGATTTCTTGGTTTTCCCCCTTCTGTCACTGACCAGCAGCGAAAGGTGAAGTCAAGACTCATTCTTCACAACAATGCCATGGAAACCCTGTCCTCGTGGCAGCACGATGAGGAGCAGCAGCTCACACACAGTCCTGACGATTACAACTGCTTTTGTCAAGAAGAGAAGAAACTGCCCCCCAATAGGGCTCTCCCTCCCCTGCTCCAGGCTTTGTGCCTGCTGAGCGAAGCTGGGGCAAGAGCCCTGATTTAATGTATCATCCCAAGGATGGAATGTCTCACAGAGCTACAGACAGGAAATGTCCCTCTTCTTCCCTTATGGTTCTAAAGGTTTTCTGCAATGAAATTACTGGGAGACAGCAATATGTAGGGGCAGGCATGGAATTTGAACCCATGGCCTTCTGGCTTGGAGGTGAGACTATTCCTAACTGAGCCAAAGTGACACATACATAATTTGCTTTCAAGGATTTTAGAGAGCTCTGTCATGATTTAAAAACACTAGGTCTTTGTGGTACAAACCACAGGGCAGGAAAGAGCTGGGGCTCCCTTTTTACTGCTAATTTTAGCCAATGAATTGTTTATAATCTCCTGCAAAATACATAAAGCCTTATTCTGCCTTAAGCTAAGAGAGAACAGCCTTTCAAACTTAATTATAGTGTTCCCCTGCTAGATGAGATGGAGGCAGGTTCCAAAATTGTGTCAGAGTATATGAAGTGATAAAATGAGGATGGGTGAGCTATTTTTAAACATGCTCAAAGACTTTGAGGTCAGAATCCCTGAATTTATAGCCTTATGCCTGTATTAAAACTCATGGACTATTAAGACCTTTGTGGCAAGACTGGAGTTATCATTTCATTTGAGACACCCTCTGCCTTCAGAGCCCTGAGTTCCCTACCACTCTGCCAAACTGCGTGGCCTGGGGAGCCACCTTGAAGCACAGGTTATTTCCCTGCTGTAGACAGGCATTTGGGAGATAAAGGGGATGAGACACTTCCAGCCCAGCATTCCCTCCTCCTCTTTTTTTCCCAAGACATTCTGCAAGTGAGAGGCTTGCCTTTCCAGATGGCCAGGAGGTGAGTGGGTTAGAGAAGGCTGGAGGAATTTTAGGCAAAAGCACATAATTGCTCCTTACTCTGCCCAGTCTGGAAACCCAACCCAGCCTCAGGCCTGCTGGTATTTGCTCAGCACAGTCGTGTTTCCCATCTGAAGAGGGCAGCTGGGCACCTGCTGCTGGGCAGGATGGAGAGCTGCTGCCCAGGAGCACTCAGGTTTAGCAGCAGCCATCCTGTCCTCTCCTACACAGCTTCTTCCCCACCACAGGAGAAGGACTTGGACCAGAACAAGTCCTGAAATACATTTTTGACTGTTTGGAAAATCCAGACTCGTACCAAAATCATTGTTCTACTCGTGGAAATTAAACCATGCACAGGCATCACCTGTGCAGGACTGGCCCTGCCTCTGCCCCCACAAGCACTGAGAGTGCCACTCCTAATCTCAGGTTTGACTCAGGATGAGTAAAAGCTGTCACCTGCTATACACACTCTGGTTTCTTTCAGTAATGATCAATACACACCACTTCTTTTTCATAGGAAACAGGCCACACAGTGAGAAGAAATCTAGCTGAAAGACTTTCCTTGCCTCACAAGTTGAAGTGGAAATAACTCTCAGACCCTTTTCCCCATCCACATTCTGCATCACCTTTAGGTGTATCTGACTCTAGGGGCCAAACAAGTGGCAGCAAAGGCTTTAGGGCTCTGAAGACACTGCAAAACTATTTGCACCATTTGCATTGGTCATTTTCTAACTGAGGTAAGGTTTTATGGGAAGCCACTGCACAGAGAGGAGCTGCTATTTTGGAAAATACTAGATATAGGTTAGAAACAGAGGAAGACAACAGACTCTAATGCTGTTTTCAGGTGAGGGGATTTGTTTTTCCAATTTTTGCAATTGCATTTACCTGAGCATTACTTAAACCTCTAATTTTTTTTAATTTGGATTTCTGTGCAGCGATGCGTAACATAAAATACTAATGAACTGTAGATGGTCCAAGTAAAAGCAAAAACTAGTCAAAACAAACTCAAATTCTTTTCTTGATTGCATATGGATTTATAAAGCTATAAAACCATGGAACAAGCACAAAACAAAAGCCTTGTAAAAAAAAAGGTTTAGTACAAAAAAGGCCAAGTGAGCAGTTGAAAAAAACCATCCAGTGTTCTTGGTTCTGTTAGGAATTAATGTACACTCATGTTTCAGTCAAAAGGAGTCACTGCAATGGGATGTGCATTTTATCTACCAGAAGATCACAATGCAGTTATTATCACAAGAGGTTCTCCCTCTTGGAGCAATGCTGGATGGATCCATGTACCTACTTAGGCATTCTGCACACATTTCATATTTTTTCAAATTCACGGTATTAGTCCATCCTGTAAGTATTAAAGTCTAATTCTTTCAGAACTTCTCTGTGTCGGTCTGAAAATCTCTACTATTATAGGAGAATGTGGTAAGTTCAGGGATACTTTCTCACCTTGGGGTCATGAGCTGCCTTTCCTGGATGGATACACACCCCCATTATTTACAGGAGCGTCCCAGATTGAGAAGCAAGATTTATTCTATTACCAGAGTCACCAGGAATCTCCTTCCCAGTACCCACTGGCATTTACTTACGACTACAACTGCTTCCTTACATTTCTGGCATGGCAAAACCAGTTTTAATGCTTTTCCTACAGGTGTCCTTCACGAGTTTGATTTTCAGGCAGAAAGAATTCCTTAACTCCACACTGCACCACAAATCATCTTCCAGCTCCATCCTGTACTCTACATCCCACTCTGCTCCCAGCAAAGCCCCTGCCAGAATTCCCACCGAGTTTAATAGTCCTGTCCTATTCCCCCCAACTCCTAACTGAGGTTAATTTCTTTTCTCCAAATATAAACAGAAACCAGCAGGTAAAAAAGTTTTGTCTAATGTGGCACTAAGGCTGTGGAATTTACTCCCATGTGAGAATGGCACAATAAAGTCATTTGTTTGAAAGTAAATTGAAAACATTCCAGTCTTCTCAGGCTTACAATTATTAACTTTGGTTTCTGCACAGCACTGCAGAATGTCTGGCATCAAAGACACTTTGTACATTGCACTGAACTTGCACTGGACACTGTTAGTGGACCATTAATCACAGCAAACAAAGATCCCATGCAAACACAAAAGTTACTGATTTTTCCCATGTTCAGCATGGCCTAGCAAAGGTTAACACCACAGCTGCTGGATACTGCACATTTTGAGGCATGGAGTGTTGACAAGGCATCTGAAAGCATGCAGATTTTTCAACTAATAATTACGTCTTCCACATTAAACAATTCTTATTTGTGCCTAATGCTGTCTAGAATTAGACAGACACCTACCTCAGCATGAACTAGCACAACTTCAATTCAGATGCCTACAAAAGCATGTCCTTCTTTCCCCCACATACAGATAGGATGTGTGAGTGCAGGAGCATGGGTTAGTGGCAAGAAAGTCTAGGAGGATGTGATCCAAGGTTCACAGGAAGCACTGCTGAAGGAAGGGAGGGCTTATGGAAACACACACTCAGAGATCAACTCGCCTGAGGGAATGTGGAAGAGAAATGGGAACTGAACCAGGAGAAAAATGAAAGGATCTGAAAATAAAAACCACTCAGTGGCCACAGAAGCAGCAAAGGAAGCACAGGAGAAGGACCATGGCCTGGAATCACAGGCTGTGTTTCAGGGTGCAGTTCACTGGTAATGGCAAAGGAGAAAATGCTGTGGCACAGAAGTGCCAATTACTGGCACTCATGGGCAGTTTTCTGTCATCCAGAGCAGGGCAGGTGAAAACCTGTGCCATCTGCCTTGAAGCTTCCTATCTGACAGGATGATTTCCATTGGGCTCCTCAGACCATGCTATCACAGACAAAATTCTTGCACCAGCTTTCTCAGGTGAAAGAAACCTTACTGCAAAATCATCATTCTCTCCTAACCAGGGAAGGAGATGTGAAGGGAAACAGTGAGGGAATAAATTGCTACCTTAAAAAAAAACCAAAACCACAAAACCAAAAAACCCAAACCTCAGACATCAGCTCCCAGTAATGCAGCAGCTCCTGCTACTGCCCATGGAGTGGGTGCAGAATCACAGCATGAAGGTACCAGCATGGTACTTGGTTCTGTGGAACAGCAAGTGCAGCACCCAGACTCAACAAAATGAGAAGAAAATTGATGCAATACAGGTTTGTTAGTCAAACCATGACTATATGCAAGGCTTTTGAACATGCTTCCAAAGAGCTTAGACCTTAAATAAAATTCAACAAAAGAAAAATAAAGATGGCAGAGCATGCCAAACTCAGTAAGTTAACTGATTTTTCTGACTAAAGAAAACTTGACAGATCTTTGGTTCAGCAAAGGGATACCCTTAGGAGACTGGCAAATAAGCTTATAAAGATGAGTATTAATGAAAGAATAGTACAGTACAACAACGCTCTAACAGATAAATAAGTTATAATGTAGAAAGAAAAACTAGCAGCCTTGAAGGATTTGTTTAATGTGGAAAGAAGAACGAGCAGCCTTGAAGGATTTAGTCATCAAAGTGTTGAATGGATGGGTCTCACTGAAATAAAATAGCATAAACTTGCCAGTTAAATTTGATCCTGCGCATTAGACAGAATTGTGAGGTAGTGTCAACACAATGGGAGACTGAACACTGTCCTGGAAGACAAGGATAACTTCAAGGATTGGAAGAACAGAAACAGGATCAAATCATAGCTGTATGCTGACAGACCAATGACAGCTGCTGCATGGGACAGGGAGCTCAGCAGCTGGCAATAAAAATGGAAAGGAAAGCCCAGGCACAGCCAACTGAGCATCAGATGATTCCAAGACACTGCTATGATGTGGTCATGAAGGAGCACACGTGCTGGTGCTCTCTGTTCTGAGCAGTGCATGTGCAATAGGGGTAGCACTGTTTTGTACAGGACTGGGCACTTCTCGGGGTCTGGGTGTCGAGGTGACCCCAAGAGTGTCAAAGTCCTCGTCTCCCAGCCCGAGCAGCCAAAGAAGGAGTCTGAATGCGCAGGGTCGGCTTCTCAAGGTTGTTTATTTTCCTTTATCTAGAACATTCTTTCTCTGACCTGCTGAGCTCTGTCCAGTGCTGTGTTTACAACAACATGCCAATATCTAACATTTATGTTGGACAGTGTGTCTGTACCTTAAACCAATAGAAAAGTGCCACCATCACACCAAGACATGGAGGACAAAGAGAAGGAGAAGAAGGCCAGGACACACCCAAATCCTTCCATCTTATCCCCTTGAACCCCATTCTAAAAAGCCCCAAAATTCTACTTTTCCACCCTGTGTTAATTCAAATATCGCACTACTCAAACCCTTGTGGCTTGTAATTCCTCATACAAAGTTGGCAGCTTTTTCCACAGGCTAAAATTGAAGCCACAGGTGTTTTTGACTTTATGCCAAGGTCTCAGAGCCCCCTGCCAGGGTCTCGAGACAGCCAGGGCAGCCAGGGGGATGTCCTGGACTCTGACAGGCACTGATGGAGGAGGCCACGAGACTCCTGGTGACAGATAACATTTGACATTTCCCCTGCTCTCAGGTCTGCTGCACTACTTCCTTAAGAGTCAAATGAAACTGCATGTTAAGAACAAGAGTATTTTATTTTCATTGCATTGAAACTGCTTTTCAGCCTCCCCTGGGTAGAGCAGTGCAGCCTCTGAGAGCCCTGGACAGTTAAACTGGAATAACTCTGCCGCTTATATGAACTATATGGCTCTCTTCCTTCCTCCCCCATGAGATCCTTGTCCATGTTCCAAACCATACTCCCCTGCCTTCAGGCTGGAAAGGGCTCTGCAGCAGCTCTCACGTTAAGCTGGGGAGTACATAAGGGAGAAAAGAGGGAAGGGATTTGGACAGTGCTCTCCAAAACCTCCCATGCACTCACTGATCCACCCAAAGCTGCTTCTGCTGCTTAGAGGAGCTGGAAAAAGAGGAAATGTGGCCTTTGGAGAAGACTTCTCTTAGGCTATTGGGCAAGGAAATTATTGTTTGAGCACTTTCTTCATGTGGCTGGAGAAGCAGTGCATGTTCCACAGGTATGTGCAGAGCAATTTGGGAGCCTGGTCAGACCAGAGTAAAACAGCAGTGTAAGGAAACAACTCCTGCCTTTTGAAGCAGGATTTTCCCATTGCTGTCTCCAAACTGGAGGATCAGTCCTCTGAGTTTTCACCTTGTGAGAGAAGACCAGGCAGCAGAAAAGGCAGGTGAAGAGCTGACTACAGACCTTGATGCTCCCATGGGCTGCTGGTTACAGCTTCCATGTAATGGAGGAGGGAAGGATAAACTTTATCCAAGACCCTAAAATTAACAATTAAAGTGATGAAACCAAGTCAGACTGCACTATCGGTCCTAAGGACACTTGAGACAGTGACCATGTCAGAGACTGATCTCATCTAACAGAAGATTGCTTTAGATTTATTGGAGGATCAAATGACACACTTGAGGATCTGCTACTCCAGCTAAAACTCCATATCCATCTCATGAAAAGTTTTGGGGTGTTTATCAGAAGGGGAATGGTAGAAAGGGGTGAGAGAGAGGTGAACTCCTTAAAATATAATTTGTTTTCTGACTACCTTCCTTTCATAAGAAAAAAACAAAAGAGTTCATCTTAAATTACAGGCATACAGACAAGCTCTCTCAGCCCCAGAAATTCATCCTACATGTTGATTAATGATCAAACTACTAGAGCTTTAGCATGAAAAATGGGCTAGGCTTCAACTGAAGATTGCCTGTAGCTAATGATGCAGTGGAATGAACATTTTCATTCCAGCTAAACCATTCCTGTTCCTGTAAAAATAAAGAAATCCAATCTTGGGTTATGAAAAAGACTTGTTGAATTCTGCATACTTCTTGGGTTAGAGTAATGCCCTGCATCTTAACAGATCTGTAAATGCAGAGTATGCTACCTGGGAAGTCAGACACCCATAGGATTACACACAGAGTTTAAATACCTGAGGGGAGCTCAGAGAAGCTGGTAAGGGTAGCCTAGAATTTCACACCTATGGGCACATTACTGAGTTAGTAGATTTAACACAGCTCCTGTCTCAGGCTCAAAAATGTCAAATGTAATAAAAAAAAACCCACAAGGAAGTGCAGTGGGCTGCACAGCATCTGCCTGGCAAGAAGGCTGCCACAGGCACGGCTTGCCCGGAGATCTCCTTGTGGTTCAGCCCCTGGCGCCATCAGTTGGGCTTGAACTCAAAAGCTGTGGAGGGAGGTCATTAAAAGTGACTCTGCACCATGAAAGAGGGTGGGAAAGGATTCAGGCATATGCAAGGGAAGGGATGTGTCTCTCCCGCTCTAGTGATTTCCATTATGGAAACACAGCACTTTACAGCTTTTAACCTTTATGCCGCTGAAGTCAACTATCAACGTTCTTGAAAATTTTGTTTTCATTTCAGCACATGAAATGCAAACTCCATTTTGGGTAATGTCAACAGCACGTTCTCCCTTAAACCACAAGGAAGGTGCAGAGTTGAAAAGGCAGCACAAGGTAGAAAGCTGAGAAGTGGAGTCACACACATGCAGTGATCGCCACCAGCACGTCAGCTGGCCAGAACAGCGATTTTCAACACTATGGAACTCAGAGAGAGTGTGAGGGAAAGCCAGGAGGTTCAAACCATCATCCTGCTGGCTGCAGGGACAACTATTAAAAAAAAATTAAGAGGAAAGTCAGACCTCAGAAAGAGCACAAGACACTGTGTTCCAACTCTAACCAGCTGAAGGAAAGTTTATATAAAAACAATCACTTCGTTAGTGACTCATAAGGAAAGAATGCCCAAGCTTTCTTCAGGGAAACCCCAGTAAATAACATGTCTAAAAATGCATGAAGATGGTGCTGTCTGTTCTGTTACAATATTCAGTCCACATGATAAAACCTCGGGCAGAAGAACAACCTAGTGAGCACAGATCCTTTTGAGAAACCCAAAAAACCAGAAAGAACTGCTGTGGCTGCTTGCTAAGTCTGCCTCATATTCCAGCTCTTCTGTAACATGTCTAATCCTAACTGGGAGAAAATGGGAAAAAGAAGCTTTTTGTAACAGCTCCTCTGTTGACTACATGCAGGTACACTCTCAAGATACATAAATGCCTGGATTTCAATGCATTCTGCAGGTTTAAAACTCAGTGTTATGGATTCAAATATCCTGCCACACCGCATCCAAAGACACAGAGTGGAAAAGTCGCTGCATCTCTCTCTGGAGCATCTTATGAGACACACAGCAGACTGGGCAAAGAACAGTCCTCTGTCCAAAGAAGGGATGGATATACTTTGCAATGTAGAACTTCTTTAGCTATGAAGAGGTTTTTTCCTTTTATTTTATTTCTTCTTTTTTTTTTTTTTTTTTTTTTTTTTTTTTTAATTAGCACAACGTTTTGGAAGCATGGGTTTTTAAGCATACCTTCCAGCAAGAGACTTTAAACTCAGTAAATTTGTAAAAATATGAGAAATCACAATGGTTTCCCAACAAGCGACCAGATCTGAACACTGTGATGCCTGAACTTGGACTGACTAGGAAATTGCAGGTAGGAATATTAACAGAAACATTCTGTGTCAAGCACAGATCATGTTCTGTAGCAAAACTACTTAGTTTTTGAAGATATCCAAGAGGAATCTGGGAGCAACTTCTTAGCAATTTTATGTCACTCTCTGATGAGTTTTTAGTGTATGTGTGAATGTGGACATGTTATTTTGCACTGGAAACACCTCCCCTGCCCAAAGACATACCTTTACATACTGAATGGAACATGTTTTAGCTTATCCTCAGCTGCTGCAGAGCCATAGCAGACTCCATACAGCCAGAAAATTGTCAAGGAAAAAATAGAAGGTTGAAAGCATAGGAATAGTCATTCCCAAAGGGAATGAGAAGTTACCATAGTAAAACAGTGTTTTTACCCAAATGCTCAGCAACAAAAGCAGGAGCATCACCAATATTTGAACTGTAATTTTCCATTGTTAGTTGGGGGTTGAATTTGGAAGGAATGGGGCATTTGTGACAATCTTTCAGGTATTTGTGACAATCTTTCAGGTATTTGTGACTATAGCTCAACATTCTTCTCCATATAATGAAACATGTTTTATGAAAAGCTATGAAACATCATTCTAAATACCACCAATACTGAAGAAGCATGAGCAGCTGCAAATAAGATATAAGGAACTCCTTTAAAAAGGGAGCATCTTTTACGTCAGGTAAATCATTCCAACATCTCAAGTGGAAGATTCAACTAAAAGGAGCATAGACAAGAAGACTTTGCCTGAAAAAAAAAACCCTAGCAATGCATGAGAGAGGAACAGGTCACACTGAGAGCCTCACTAGAGAAAAGATGTGTGTATTTTAAGTACTGTATTGGAAATTTGAGTTCCCTTGCTTTGCTGCTCAAAGACAATTACCTAAAGACCTGGCACTTCCAGGGACCCATTGGAAATGAAGAGAGAGTGAGGCAGATCAAGAGATCCAAACTTGGAAGGAATAATCATTGATTATTCTAAACGGACTCCTAAAAATGCAATTGCCCGGTAGGAACCCATCAGAAAGGACCAGAATTCTGATGGGAAAATGTTGATGGTTATATACACTAAAGGAAGCCCATCCAGTGTGCCCGAACAAAGACATTAACCAGTCTTGGAAAATACACAGACACTCAGTCTTGGGTACACAGAAGGAGGGAGAATTTCATATGCATCTAGGATACTTCACAAGGATTATTGATGTTTTACCACTTGAGCAACTGACCTAACATACACTTTTGAGCAATTTTCAATCATACTCTAAAGCTGAGGTGGTTACACCATGTAAGGATGGACACTCGAATCAACAAGTGTCAAATTGCAGAGAAGAACTGAAGAGTATTTGAGAAATAATCAGAACAGGAGGATTAATCCCCTTTATATTTAAAAGACAGGAAGAAAGAAATCCCCGCATACTCAAAACATGTTGGAGTGAGGTATTTTTAAAGAACAAATGTCCTTTGCTAGGCAGACCAGTGCCAAACAGGTAGTGTACCCCAAAACCCCGTTTCTAGAAGCACTCTATTGCTAGTGACAAACCTTTAACAAACAACACTGTCCTGCAATAATTCATTGATTCTCTTGTGTCATTCTTGGACTGCAAGGAAAAATGTTCTTACTCTCAGTTTGTAAAATGGGATCCTGGTCTGCAACTGCAACTTCTAGACAAATAGTATCTATTCCCAACATTAAAACCAGCTGCTGGAAAGGCATCATGCTGGGGCTTACAAAAGAAACTGTACAAAAAAGAGGGAGCTCAAGAAAATAAATGGGACATGGGGCAGAAATCACAGCTCCAGTGAGACAAAGATAGGATTGGTTCTACAAAAGGAGAAGTTTAGTTTAGCAGAACACTAATGAGACTGCAAAAAGCACTGGAAAAACACAAGAAGTCCCCAAAATCATGCAACACTAAGGACAACACCCCCACTCATAACAGGTGAAATTCTCACTCTCTGGAAGTGATGGCATTGACTTCCCCATGCCCATCTTCCAGCCTGACCATGACCCAGCCTGGCTGAAATGAAACCATTTCTGAGCCCACACGTTCACCCATCACATTAAGAGGTATTTTCTGTGGAGCAGTAGATAACAAAGAGGGAGCTGATATTTTCAAACTGTAAAGATAACTGAAGGTGAAGTTTCCTAAAGAAAGAGCCTTGATTTTCACCACACCAAGGGCAACACAGGTGCTGTTAAGGACCGCAGACAGTGCTGCATTTTGGTCTCAGGAAAGAGACCATCACCCGTGTCAAAGCCCTCAGCTGAGGAACAGCAGGGAACTCTGCCCATAGGGCTCCTTGGTGCACAGAGATGACATGAACACATCTGTCGTGGTTTGACATGGAAGTGAATTTTTTTTCAGGAAGTTGGGTCAAACCAAGCAGTGGTCAGGTTTGGATATTGGCACCTGGAGTGACCACCCAGGAGAACTGTCTGTTTGGTTCCGGTCAGAGTGCAGTGCAGGCTCTCCCCTGCCCAGCCACGGGCTGGGTGGGGGAGGGGAAGCCACGCGGCCTTGTCTCCAGGTAGGCCGAGGGGGCTGAAGGTCTGGAACCGAGCCAGCTCCTGTGGACGGAAGGGTGGAGAGAAGTAGAGATACTTTTGTCCCCCCCCAGAGGGAAAGAGACAGAGAGCCTGACGGCACCTGGAGATTTGCTGGCACCTGGAGATGCAGAAAAGGGGGGGATGATGCCCAGTATGAGGGTTGAGAATGCTGAGCAGAGATTTCAGCCATCCATGGAGTCTGAACTTTTAACCCTTTCCTGGGAAATGAGGGCTTTGTAAAATATTACTCCTCCTCGATTTGTAGTGGAAGAGAGACAGTCCGGGACCTGAGATGTTAGAAGAAGAAATTTTTACGTGAGAGGAGATGATGAAGTAGCTTTTGGCTGGACTTTTCTTGTTAGCCATAGACTGAACCAAATTCTCCTGCAATAGAGACTGCATTTTAGGGGGATGCAATGGTGAGCCAAGAGACCTGCTTCAGCAGCTGAGAGTGACAGGAGTGGAGTGAACAGAGAAAAGTTGAGGAGGATGTGGTGATGCCCTCTGTCTTCAGAGAAGAAGAAGAGAAGAAGAAGATCTCTGTTCTTGGACCCTCGGCCCCAGGGGAGGAAGAAAATGGCGGGGGACTGTTGTCCCAAAAAGGAGAAGCTGTTGGACCCTCGGCCCCAGGGGGAAATGGGGGGGACTGTGGTCCCAAAATGAGAAACTGAACTGTTGTTTTTCTTTGGTCCTTTGCAAAGCATCCTTGAAAAGAAACCCTATGAGCAGTCTGTCCATGCATGGTGGTGAGAACACTGTGACATGGAAAGGAGAGTGTCACACTGGCAGATTTTCTCCAGGCGGTTGCCATGTGTGACATGGAAACACAGGAGGTGGCAACTGTGTTTCCTGGGCGGGGAGGGGGGGGGGTCTATGGTGCAAGAGAGACTTCTCTCTCCCTTGATAGACTGAGTATTGATTATCTGAAGGGTGGTAATTTGATCAGGAATCCCGGGTGATGCTTCATGGTGGTTGTTTTGGAAATTGGGAGGAGGAGGGGTGTTTTAGAAGGTCTTCATCCTGGATTTAGTGTGTGTGTCTTCTGTAGTAGTAATAGTTTAATAAAGCTTTTTTTTTTTCCTTTGTTATTAAGCTTGGGCCTGCTCTGCTCTGTTCCCGATAACATCTCACAGCATTTATTTGGGAAGGTGTATTTTCATGGGGGCGCTGGCATTGCGCCAGTGTCAAACCATGACATCTCTTGAGTGTTTGCAGCTACATCTTGAGGCACAGGTGATCTGAAAGAGAAGCTGAGCTTTTTGAGGATGCCTGCCCTGTATGCAGCTGCAAAAGAGGATAAAAGCTAAGCTAAGCAGAGCTAAGGTCAGTCCTTAGGAGAGCTAAGCACAATCTCACTCAGAATTCTACTGAGAATTTGCTGTCTGAATCAGCCAGATAACCTTTAATAACTATAATTTAGAAATCTGGTACAGCAGTTGTTTCCAGGCTGTGGTCATGAACAACTTCCATATTTGTACACAGTGCCAGCAAAACACAGCTAGGGACAGCTGGCCTGTGACTGGAAAGGCTTCTGTTCACTACAAGAAGGTTTCTGCTTCTACTGGAAGAATATCTAGATCTGAAAATCAAACCAAACTACAACTGAACATGAAATTACATTGCACAAGACTGATTTTTCTCATGGAATCTATCTTCCATTCCCTGGGTTAGTTTCTTTACTTGATTTCCATAAATGCCCTTAAGTTTGCTGCCACCCAGTTTAGAAACCCCAACTGTTGAACAGGTCAAGATAATACTGTGCAGCAAATGCAAGCAGAAAGTTTGAGTATCTGCTGCTAAAGGGTCTGATAGGGGCCTGACACCGTGTTTTACAGCTCTTGGTAATTTTGTACCCACCCACCAATGAGCTTCTACCTACCTCAATAATGTGACGTTACCTGAACTCAGGAGCACATACTCTCCTAAGTAATTCTTTCTTTTAATGATATATAACTTGCCTACAGAAGAGGAAGAGCAGAGGTTGAGTTTCAAAGAGAAGAATATAAAATAAAGGAAACAGAATGAGATCACTTGTTTCTCTGCTGCAGAAACAGAGATTCAGGAACAAAGCTATGAAAGTCACCCAAAAACTGCATTGATCAGACACCTGAACATGTCCACAGACAGCTCCTCCTAGTGGGAAATCACCATTCTCCAAAACTGGCACACTTGAGATATCAAGTGTCACACACCAGACAGAGAAGAACAGGGAAGACATCAGTCAAAGGCCACAATGGAGCTGGGAAACAGGAGCTGAGGAGTGACCACAGAACAGGAACACATGACATCCTGGAAGGAAAGTTATGTAACTAAAGAATGCAGCTCCAGAATGGAGGATTTTACACCCTTAATATTGGCCTTGATTATGACTCAGCACATGGAAAGTAATCATAAACCTGTCTCCACAAAAAAAGGTAGGTAGAGAAGATTAAAGAAATCCAGGATGAACTATGTGTCGGAGTAGGCATTGCCTATCTTCATTTTAGTCCAAAACAGAGTCAGGGAAAGCAACATTCAGTTTCTCCTGATCATCTTGTTTTCCCTTCCAGATGAGAAAAAAGGAGTATCTGGCTGTTCACCAGCTGCCCTCCACCCTCACGTCCAATGATGACCCTTCCTGTTACACTGTACATGCTATGAAAGAGTGAGCCTGGTGACACTTTTGGTAGGGAAAAAAAAAAGTGTTTCAGATTTTTATTTACTCCTATTTACTATTCAGCTTTTGTGCAATTACTGACTTGGAAGACAAGGAAGATATTTCAGGATTGTCCCAAAACCTTGTGATAATTTGATCCCATATGCTAAAGGAAGCAACCTGCCCTTCTTGACCACAACTATTCCTGGAGCCACAGGGACTCCAGCTGAAGGTATCAGCCTGGGCTCCAAAGGACCTTTGTGGCTGAGATTGCTGCAGCACAGCCCAGAAGCACCTTCCCCACCTCCAGCCAACTTTCAGAGCTCATTGACCAGCTCTGGAAAAGCACCCTAAGAGTTTGGCCACCCTCAATGCCTTACCCAGGGGAAACCTCACTTAATGTCCAGAATGGGGCTAACATTCCTGAAACTTCACGGCCAGAGAGCTTTCACCTTTCTGCAGAGTTTCATCAAAATCCCTCATCGGAGTGAAGTGGTGCAAAAACTAGCTGCCCCATAAAAAATGAAGAATTTAAAAATATTTTCAGTATGCAGATACCTTGCCAAAAGCACAGTAAAGAGCCCACCGTGAATACATAACAGAAATAAAAAATGTTTGCTCATTTCTAATTTTCCTGGAGTTTGCTTAATGTCAGCAGCCTCAGCTAAGAGAAGGAACATAAAACGCTGTGACAGCCATTGAACCCCCAACCCCATCAGCAGCTTCGCCGAGACTGCCTTTGGAACCATTCAGAACATCAGCCTGCATCTTGTTACACTCCCTGCAACTGATGCAATCCTGTGAATCTCTTCTCCCCTGGACATTTTTAACTCTCTCGGGACAGAAGTTCTTTTACTCTTACAGGAACATGAACCAGGGCTGCTCTGTTTCTTCGGCAATATTTGGGGAGCAAGGTTTCATCTTTTCAGTTTTTGTTTGAAGGAGTAAATATTTAGAAGAAGCAGAAGATAGCTTTCATCTGAGATATGTTTTCACATGCTTGGAGCAGCAAGGCAGGGAGAAGGGGGCTGGAAAACAGCCTGCCATTTCCTTTCCTGCCTGGCTTTTGGACTGCTTTTGACCCAGCGTGTGTGCGCATGCACCCTCACCCCCTCGGGCTGCTCTTTTACACCGGGACTTCCTTGTAAAATCCAGCTCATCTGTTCGAAGCAATGACTGAAACACTGTCTATAAAATCATGGCATTTTTCCACTTGAAAAAAAAAATAAATTAACACTTCATTTAAAAGTTATTTTTAAACCTACTTGGCTTGAAGCCACCTTTAGTCACAACTGAAATGAATTCTTCTTTTCCTAGAATTCAATGCCTTCCTTTTCTAAAATATACTAGTTTAAAAAAAGTAAACTCAGTAAATGCAGAGTTTACACTTCTGACTACACTGCTTTGCCCTCTGACATATCAGCAGTTTGATTTTCAACAAACCCAAACAAGTTTTTACTTTTTCTACTTTAGGGACTTATCCCAAGCAGGGACTTGAGCAATCCCAGAGCAGAACCACTGAATTTGGCCGGGGCACTGGCAGAGCATCACCACAGCCAGGAACACAGTTATGTCTGAGAGGGAACTGAAGCCCTTTCAGAAACATGGCCAGACTTGAAAAGAAAGCACCAGAGCTTTATTCCAGTGTGAGACACCTCCAGTTTCTGGCACTGCACCTGCATTTACATGGAAGAGCCAAGTACAAAACACATGAACTGAGAACACTGCTGTCATATATGCAGGGAGAATGAGGATCCTGACTTCACTATGTTCCCATTTTCCAGAACTGTCTCAAGAGACAGGAGGACATCTGGACTCCTTAATGAAGTAGCTGATCTGGAATCTGGGTTTAGTAACACTAACTCCCCTTTAAATAAAATACAAAGTTTTTAAAAAATGGGGAGAGAAAAGAAAGACTTGAATTTAAGCCATTAATAGTCACCAAAAGGTATTTGAAGGACCAACAGGCAAACTGACTTGACAGGAAGAGTATTTTCCTCTCTTTTCAGGGGGATTCTGCTTTTCCTAAGAAAAAATCCCAGCTAAATTACACTGGTTTTATTTTCAGTGACCGTTTGCATGCACAGCATTATCTGCACTGTGGCAACTCCACTGAGATGTGAATATGGAGTTTACAGACTTTAGTTCTACACATTCTGGAAAGGGTTCAGCAAGAACAGCAATGCAAAATAATCCGAAGGCAAGAAATTTATAGTCACTATCTGTAAAAAGTAATTTAAAGAGATTTTGGTTTTTCAAGTCAAAGTTTCTCAAGTCTGAGCTCAGCATTTAAGTGTTTGGTAGTACTTTGAATCAAGTAGCAATTATTGGCTAACTCAGGGCTTAATGATGACAGAGGAAAGGTGACTTTTTATATTAAAAAGTGGCACTTTAAGCTTTTGAGATTTTTCTGTTTCTTCTGTTTTATTGCTTAAGTGCCGAGGGATTCAGAATCAAAATTTCATAAGGTCCCAAGATCTATCTACTCTTTTAACCTAACAGTGTTAGAAGCACATGGAGATGTGCTCTGGGAGAAAGGTTCAGGTTTTGACATTGTTTTCAAACAGCAGCGTCTGGAGGGCTGTTTCGAGGAGATTTGGTTTTTAAATGGGGGTAAAGAAGATGCACAGGGTAAGCAGCAAATCCACAGTGGTGGGTTAGGACAGTCAGAAGCTCTCAGCTCCTCTGTCTTCAGCAGCTGGGCTGAAGCTACAGCACCCTGCACAACTCTGGACAATTCTGCACTCATTCCCCATGCAAGGCTGTGGAGTTCAGTGTTAATATTAGCAAAATGCAGCTTGCCAACATGTGCTTGCTGAATGAGGTAGGTCTCCATTACCTCATTCTACACGACCCTTTTACAGATTTTATCCAACAAAGCTTCTGAAGATATATTTATCTTTAACCATGTGAGAAATCTCACTTACAGTAATGATTGTGCAACAATAAAAAGTAAAAATAAAAATGATTAGTAGTCCGCTGACGATTATAAACCCTCTTCACTTCCCTTCCTCCCCCTTTTTCTTATGGACTCATTACTCCAATGTTTATTTTTACTTTTGTAAGTCCAAGAGTGCAAAGCTAAAGGCAGAGGTATAAAAGAGGCCACAGTCTGAACGGATGGGTGAGTACAGGATCTTGACATGTGAACATATGACAGGATCCAGTGCATGAGCAGCACACTGGGCAGCACTGGAGGAGGGTTACAGCTTTGGTAGCAACCCAGGAAAGCTGTGCCGGGACAGTAAGGAAGGATTCTGCAGCTTTTCAGCATAAAGTTGCATTAGAAGTTTTAAGACACTGTCATTGTCAATCTGCCATTCCTCTTCCCCCCGACCTCCTCTCAGAAACTCTCTGGTCACCTCTAGGTTTATCCATGTCATTTTCCACCTCCACTGGGTACAGAACTCTCAAGACTGTGGAGTTTGAGCCTCTGCAGGCAGCTACAGGTTAGTTCTATCTGTCCAACTGGGATCAGGTGATCTCCAGACTCCAGCAGGAATGATCTGTGTGGAGAAGGGGGACACACAGATGACGAGACACAAATCCTTACAAGGAACTGGGTCAAAGTGAAAGATCTGGATGGTTTCCTGGAGGTTTCTTTTGGAGTTATCTTCTGACTGGCAACCCAGGCCAGATGGGAGTTTCTGAATGTAGAGCAAGAACTGCCCTTGGCTCAGAGTGAAGGAAGAGTTAAGAGCTCCCAGATCCTCACATCTCATAGGCTTCTCCTCTCCCTGCTCATGGGTATCCTGCTGAAATCTGTCAGCTGCTTCTGGTGCTGACCTCCCTGGGGTGCCCCACATCTCACAGCTCTGGAGTACAGAGCAGGTTCATGCAACTCCTGACCTCCAGACTCAGTTTGTGCCAGCTCCAAGAGCTCAGTGGTGTCCCATCTATCCCCATTTCCCTTAACAGAGCATCTACAGTCTCCTCTGAGACCAGAGCAGCATCTCCTGCAGCGGCAAACCCTTAAGCCAGCATGTCGTAAAGAAACATTACAAACACTACCTTGACATTTTACTGTACACAGTTAACATTTACATTTCACACCACTTCCTATGTAAAGTCCCTTTCTCCATGCTATCAATTCACCAATTCTCTTAAGCCCTCACCACCCAACACTAAGAGCACCTTTTCTCAGGCAGGCCAACAAAACAGAATATTTTTGGTGCTTCTGAGCCCAGCCACTGTGGAGAGAGGAGTGGTCAAAAACTGGTTAGAAATAAAAAAAAAATCAGAAGCAGACAAAATTCCCCAACCTTCAAAACCTTTAAAACCCACCTGGGTCTTTCCCAAATATCCCAGAAAGCTTCCAGCTCACTAAGAGATGCTACAGGCAATATTCAAAGGCTACTTTCAACGTTTGCTGTGAAGCATCTTTTGATGCTCCAGATTCATCCTCCTAAGGGTTAATATACCAAAACAGGAAGGAGGGGGGGAAAAAGTCACAAAAGCTGTATAACGCCTTTCTGAGGTATGACAAACTCTCTCTGCATCTTTTTCCAAAGTGTGAGATGTGCAACTTCCATTCTTAAGCTCAGTAAAAATGGCATTTAAAAGTCCTAACCCTGGGAACTGTATGATTATTTGTTTATCAGATCAACATCAGCAAAACTGTCTTTTTATGTGCTGCTTACTTTCAAAAAAAAACCCTACCACGCATATTTCAGTTCTCCCTCTCCACACCCCACACCCTTCTGCTGCTGTCCAGCTGGAACACATCAAGGGTCTAGAAGCCAAGTCAAATGTTGACCCCACCCTCCTCCATCCATTTTAAGGCACCTTCAAAGCCAGTACACTGATCTAGTTCAGCTTAGCCAACAACGCCAGCAAATCTGTTATTTAAGACTTTAGTGCTGGGTTTTTATAACTGCCCATTAATACAAGCTTTGATGTATGGTCAGAAAACCCAGCTGTAATGAGTTTCATCAGACTGTAGTAACCTTTCCTCAGAAGGTCTTTATTACTATACCTTCATAATCTTTGGGCCCAATACTTTTATAGTATCATTCTTACTGAACCTCCTTAAAAACAGCTCAGCAACACTTAACACTCTTTCCCCAAAATTAAAACAAAAAGCCAGTTATACTTTTTCTTGAAGACACTTGTGCACCCACATTTTTAATCACATTTTGCTGTTAAAAGCATGCAGGCAATAGCTGTGTGAACTGAAAGACAAACTAATTTTCATTACAAGGTTCCTCAGACAGGATACAAAAGGATTTTGTAGAAGGAACAAACGACTTACTTTGTTGCTCCCCTTTGCAGGATGCAGCACGGAAGAAAAAGGGGGAAAAAAGAAATATTAGTTCTATTTATTTTACATGCATTCAGCCTAACTTGTACAGTTCTGGAAATGGCTCAAACCAAATGAGGAACTGACTCAGGGAACATTCACTGAATCCTGCAGTCAGACAGCTTCCAGGGGAACACAGGACATTTGCGAAGGACTTAAATGTTCAGCAGAGTGGTTTTCCTCACTATACAAACATTCTGACCCAGTGCAAATCAGGAGCAGCTCCTGGGAAATCGCTGGCTACAAATACAAGGGAGAAGAAAACGAGGCCTGAAGCGATGATGGGATGGGATGGGATGGGATGGGATGGGATGGGATGGGATGGGATGGGATGGGATGGGATGGGATGGCAGCCAGAGGGATTTTTGTGTGTCGGTAACACTGAACTTCAGTACGCAACGCAACCAGCTTGGCTGAGCCTTCCACGACAGCCATTCCCTACAACTTGCCAGCTAATGGAAAGTTTCAAGATTCAAAGCATTTTAAAAAGCAAATATTGAATTTTTAGATTAGTAATAAAAATAAGGAGGAGATGGCATTGGGGGGGGCATGGGGGGAGAGGGAATGGGTGGTGCTAACAAGGTAAAGTGTGCAGAGCAAGTTACGACAAACATCTGGGCTATTATTTTGGTTTAATTGTGGGTTTTGCCATGAGCTGGCATGAACAGTGTATATTATACAGTGGGAAGGCAGCCAAAATAAACACCAGCCTACACCAGTTGAGAAATACAGTCTGGAAAGGTTAGTCACAACGTTGTAGTCATTTTTTAACGAAAAAAGGAGGGGTTTGGATGCATCAGTCCAGAAAGCCAGCAGCAAAGTCAGCTGGTAAATGGATATCCCATTTCAAAGTGAATTGGCCACAGGATGATTTATATCAAGCAAGCTGACTTGTATATGGGTTGGAAAAATAAAAACACTGATTCATTGCTATCTGGGTGGCTGTCAAAGCCCACAGCCTCACAAAGGCAAACAGAATGGGAAGGAGGTGACTTGGAAACTGCAAAGAATTCAGAGCAACGCTGAGGGCTCATCAGAGGTAATTCATGGGACAGTGAATATGGGAACACAGTCACTCTGTGCATCCCCATGGACAGAGGGACAGGGAAGACAAGCAAAATGAAGCAAGGAAATTGAGGAAGGGGGTGATATGTGGCCTTTAAAATATTAATGAGGTTTGCTTAGGCAAAAAGAAAGATTATAAATCTAGAACCTTGGGCTTTAGCTTACAGGATTAAATGAGCAGCAGACACTCCATGTTAGTGGTAGCAAGTACTGAGCCCCATGACCACTGTAATCAAACAATTGTATGTAGCACTACTAAAAAAAAAAAATCAACAGAAAAATGAATATTCTTAGTTGAGAGATTTGCCCTTTATGAGAATTCAGAACACAGCTCTTTAATCAGTGGCAGATTCCTACTTTTCCTTTAGTTTTCATTTCTAAGCAGCAGTTCTTCTACTGCTGGTGCCAAAGCCCTGGATACTCAGAGTTCCCAGCTGTGCCTCACAGGTAAAAGAGAGCGAGAAGTTCACGCTGGGAAGGGACTTAGGCACCTCTTTCACTTTCTAATTCTGGGATCACGAAGCTGGGGGAAAGCACTGAAGTAAACTCAAGTTGTTGCCATTTCCTGGCAGTCTTTCCTACTTAAAAACATGGTCTCTGAATCTTTGAAGGAGAATAAAAGACTGGGGGGTGTCTCTAAAACAATTTTATATTGTCAGAGGAAGGTGTGAAACTGAGGAGCATGCACAGGATTTTAATGAAACGCTGCTCATTTTTATTTAGGATCCACTGGATCTTCTAAGGTACCTGGGGTCTTGGAGATTTTGCTTTACAAAATTCAAAACTTTGAACAGCAGACTCACAGTCCACATTTGAACCTCCTTTAGGAATAAAGTTTTGGAGGCCTAGAGTAGCACAGAGCATCTTTCCTGAACAGCTTGATAAACTACTGGGCGAATTTCAAACTACAGGCATTTGGAACAATAATATTTACTCTTTTTATAATGTAAAGATAATTCCAGCTCAAAGGAGAACTGTATTTTGACTCCCTTCTACTCCTTTCAAGGAAGTCTCTCATCTTGCATCTAAAACTCCTTTGACAGACCAACTTTAAACAAAACCAGGAAATTTCTGTAACCATATTTTGAATACCAAGTATTTTTAGGGAGAAGGGAGAGACAGGAAGACAGAAGAGAAGTTCAGAAATCTAACTAGTCTGTCTTGTTTAAGGATAAAGTACCAGATATACCAATATGATAAAACCATCACAGAACATAAGATTAAACCAGAGGCAGCAAGAGTCTTTTGTGAAATCATCATTAAAACCTAAGCAAGAAAAAACCAAAGCAACACAGAATATTGGTCCAAGTAATTAATTAGGTAACCTCTCATAACAAATCCTTGTTGCATGGCTTCTGATATTCTTAGCTAGGAACAGATCTACTGGAACAGGCAACATACTGAAAAGTCACCAACACTGTTTTACTTTTTAAAGGTAAAGTCTCAGATACCTGGTAGGTCTTCTGCTAAATGCATATTTGCACTAGTCTCTAAAAAAAACATCATTACCATCATCACTGTTTATTTCTATAATAACTGGAGAATCCACAAGTATAAAAATTTCTTATTTATTTATTTATGGCAGTCTTGAAACTTTGTGTGAAGAGAAGAAGCTGAGCTTGTTTGCATGAATAGGTCCTGGAGGAGATGCAGACAGAATTGTACTGGAAGCCATGCAGGCATCACAACCATAAGGGAAGAAAAAGATGAAGAAAGAAGACAGCACAAGACCCTGGAGTCAAGGAACCTGGCCGTCCCATGGAAAACAATCAGAAAGAAGAGCAAATTCATCAGAATCAAAGCACCATTTCTCAGAGCAGATCTTCTGATCCAGGACTCACTGCAGAAAGGTGAGCTGTGCATTGCAGAAACTTTAAAGGCTCAAATGCCAGGTAATTCTTCTAGTCAGCCTTCTCTTTGGATACATCTCCTCAAACCTTCACTTGAAGGAAAATATCAAGATATCTAGGTCCAAAAAATATTAAATAGTAGCTGGACATATTCTGCTTCCCAGCTTTCTGTCATTTCTAGTAAATTAATAGAGGCTTTTTTTATTGCATCCTGTTCAATTTGCTCCACATGATGATTAGCTGAGTAAAACTGCCTTTGGAAAGGTTTAGCATGTGTTTCATACACAAAAAATGATGCAGTGAATAAGTAAAATAAATATACATGATTGCCTGGAATGCTTCTGTCAGTTCTGTAATCCAGAGCTGGAGGGAATAAACTCTTCAAAGCACATCTTTACCTTAGAAAACATTAATAGAAACAACGAAGCTCAGGAGACCCCAAATTGCTCAATGCTTTTACTACAAGGATCCAATGAAAAACACATTGGAAGGTTTGGTTTGTGGTTGGTTGGGTTTTTTACATTGAGGTTTGACGCACAAATTGGTCTTAAAATATTTCATTATGAATATTTTAGAATTACCACAGTACAATGAAAAGGCTGCTCTTTGTTGAGATATCTGCAGACACTGTGTTTTCCCAGATGATACAGTTGGGGTTTTTTTGACTCAAACAGAGCAGCTACTGGCAAACCAGTGAGCTTTTAACTTACTGAGGATTTATCAGGATAGACACCGGCTCGTAGCAGAGATGCCTTCCAGCTATCCACCTCCTCTTGGGAGTCACAGGCTAGCTCAAGGAAACGGTAATCCTTGTAAACATTCCTAGAACAAAGAGCACCACATTGTAAAACTAACATTTTACTACTCTCTATCATGCACACAGCATTTAAAATTAAAAATCATTTGGGATCAGAAATTACTTGGTAATTGTTGTGGACAACAGACTTTATGGGACAGGTGCTTAATAATTTGTCTAATAATTACATGGAGTTCTTAAAAATATCTTAGAATGCTACAGCACAACTCTGGAAATAATAATCAGCTAAAAGCACTGTGAAACTACTTAAAATCAGTTTTCCTGCTTATGCTAAAACAAAGCACTTTTAGGGGAAAAAAGGGTATTGTGATGAAGAGGACAAACACATAAGACATGCCAACATAACAGCACAGCTTGTGACGGATTGCTGCTGTAACCAATAAATACCAAAATCTTCACTGATGCAACTTCCTCCCATATTAAGTCCTTTCAGTCCAGTTTATACCCTTTTCAGTTTTTAGACATCATCAATAAAAGAGGAAAAAAATAGCAATGATATTCAAGATATTTTTAAACAAACAAAACAAACCTCAGATGTCTCTCATCATAGTAAGAAAATTGGGACATGTTTAAATAAAACAGGTAGTTCACATAATGAGATAAATACAGGGAATCACTTAATGGAAGAAAAGAGAAAGGAGGAAAAATATATCTGTAGGAAGGGGGTACTTGTAAATTCTTCAATTAACAGAACAGATTTTCCCCTTACAGTTTAGCCATTAGTTTCTGAATTCCAATTCTATACACAGACCAGATCACTGTAAATTTGTCAGCCAACAGTCTTTTTAGGAAAGGCCACGAGCTCAGCTGAAAAGGGTTAGGAAACCACATTTTGCTAGATCTTAACCGTTGCACAAGGATCAATCTTCCATCCCAACCAGACTGTTTTCTTCCCTTAGCAAGCTGTGGAGGAGAGGGGTTGATGGAGATTGCTTCACACTCAGTGACAAAGGGCCCTTTGGTTTCATCGTGCAACTACAGAGGTCATTTCTCCCACATATTCTTAGAGGGGAAAAAAACCTGAATTCACTGTAGAACAAGGAAATAAAGCTATTATTGTCACTGCCTAGACAAATTTCTTTAGCATTCAGGGACTGGTGGGATTTCACTGCCACACTGCTGGAACACAACTGACTTGATGTAATTCCCACTCACAGAAGTGATTCTCTCAGCCTCGCTTTTTGGGGCAGTCTCAGGAAACAGGTTAAAAAAAGGTAAAAAAAGTGCAATTGAACCTGGGCATGAAGCAGCCATGACACCATATCATTAAATTGTCACCTATGAAACCACAGTACAACGACCAGAGCACACTCACTCTGAAGGGAGCAAAATCAGGTATTTTTTAGCAAGCTCGTAGGTTGAATTCAAAATTGCAAAGAATAAAGGACATACTCGGAATTATTTTCTTACATTGGTCACTCAATTCTCACCAAATTCAAAGGCTAAATCTGCAGCACCAGGCTTGCACTACTCCCTCCAAAAACCCAGACTGGAGGTGCCACCAGGGCATTTCATTCCCACAGAAATCAGCCCCAAAGGTCACAAAGAGGCACTAACGGGCCTGATAGCACAGTTTAGCCAAAGCCACTGACAGGATGAACAACTGAAAGCTCTGTGGATTCTTTTATTGATTGAGAAATTTAAAATTAATCCTTTTTCTTCCCTGACTCCAAAAGTACTAATCCTCCCTTAAAGGAAATAATAGCCTGGATGACCTTATCAGATGCTGTTACTTTAAATTGAGCAAACACCTGAAATTTATTCAATTTGCTGTATTGTGGAACTCCAAGTCAGCATTTACTGAACAAAACAAAGAAGTCAATTAAAAAAAAAAAAAAAAAGAGAGAGAGAGAAGCATAATGAAATTGCCAGAGAAAAAAACGCTTTAATTTATTGTTAGGAGAAACTTTTACTGAGATAAGCTTTTCTGGCTAAGATAACGAAGCAGCTATAATTTGAAGAACTAGGAAGCTGAAATGGTAAAAGGGTACTCTCAGCAAAGATGACTAAAAATAACAATAGAGCAAATAAAGGCTGTAAAACATAGTGATAGGGAAGTTCCAAAAACACTTATCTGCAAGAGCAAAACAACATGACACCAGCTTGTGAAAACATTTTTTCAGGCCTGTCATGTTATATATTACGCTTTTTGGCATTTTGTGGCTTGCTCCAAGCAGTGTGGCTGTGTGAGCAGGGATTTCAGCCAGGCACTCTGAACACTGTGGGAGCTGACAGTCCTGCATTCTGTCTCTGTGTCAGGACTTCTCCTGGGGCTGGGGACACCTCATGGCCCAGCAGCTGATGTCTCCACATGTCCCAGGCCCTTCTTTCTCCCTGTAGGATCTGAGAGCTTTTTTTTTGTGCAGCTCATTCTATTCCACTGCCACTGGCAAAGACACAGCACGTGTGATGGAACACAGCACCGAAGGATGCACACCCTGAGTGCTCCCAGGAATGCCCCAGCAGGCAGGTGAGGGATGCTTGTCTCCCCAGCTGGCTGCCTTGCTGCTAGACTACCCCTGCCTGTCTTTCTCCCAGAAAGGCCAACAAGCATAGGAAATTTTCAAAGGAAAAAAAAGCCAAAGTAACTTCTTTCAGTAACTTCTGAAAAGTGTGTGTCCTTTTCCTGTTACCAATGGAATCTTACAAAAACACATTAACATGTTTTACTCATTAGGAGTCCACTGGTGTCTCATGGAAAGCTGTAAAAACGTTCTTGAAAACAATTCAGATTTTCTGTTTTCTTCTCTCTTCAACTTCTTAAAATTGCTAAAGATATCAGCACAGCACCAGTTACTACTCAAGCCTCACCTATGTTCTCCATATGGAATACTGTGAAGTCATGTTCTCACCCTCATCTCCATAGCAGCTAAATGGGATGGTAGACATCAAAGACTATGACACAATAAAGGATACCAGGAAGGATGAACTCTCAACAATACCAATCTTGTTGCTATTCAGGCATCTGTAAATCTAAGGGACTACGGAAACAAGACAGATACAGAAAATGGGAACATGTCTACAAGTGCCATCTGTAAGTAGTATTTCCCTTGAACATTTAACATTTCTTAAATGTGAACACATAATTGAGGAAACTGCAAAGCTGTATGCATCTACCACATCTACCTACTCCACTTCCTCCTGGAGTCTCACCACTGTAATTTAAATATCATGCATAGTTCATGAAAATGTAACTACAGTGGCATTAGTGGAAATCAACATAATACTGATAATACTGCCTTTTTTTCCCAGGCTGAAAAATACAAAAGGCTACCATTTGTTATCTGCAGATTTTACTGTACTCTAGATAAATAAACCTCAATTTGGAACTGCATTTCCACTAGAAATACAACATAATTGCTTATAAGGATGAACAGACAATTGGACTAAAAGCATCATTTCCAGTTCTGGAAGGTTCCACACTCAGGACATGCCTTCTGTAGGCCAGGCCCATCACCTCAAATTCCAGCAGCCACCCAGCTGGGACTTTGCTTACCCTACAGCTTCTTCACTTTATTTTTACCTTGATTTCTTGATTCATTTCCCCTATATATTTCAGGGCCTAATACAGACATGTCCATAGGTGTTTCCTGAACTCCTCCCATCATGAAAGAATCCTAACTGGACAGCATTAAGGTATTTAAAAGTGCCCAAGAGGAAAGTGAAAAATGCCAGATAAGTTTGAAGACTGACCCAGCTGTGAGTTACTGAGATTCCCCTTCCACCCACCCTGAAGCCTGGGCTGTCAGCACTGCCTAGGGAAGGCTTGCCTGCCTATGAACCAAATCTCTGCAGTCCAGGAGCAGGGAGTGAATGACACCCCTGAAATTCACCCAGAAAGAACAGCCCTTGCAACACCAGTGGGTTTCTCTCCATGGTGGCTGCACATCAGAACATGCTGAGTACATCCACTTGCTGCACATCAAGATGGACTGTACCTCTTGCAATCTCTTAACACTAAGATAAGGTTAAATATTTATCTCCAGCAAGCCTAGAAAATTTTGAAGGGCAACCACTGCAGGCACATTACAAACCTAGTTAACATGTGTGTACATACATTAATGCATACTCACATATAACCATGTGCATGGAGAGCTTTTAGGTTGAGTTGGATCTGGATTTCTCTAGCCAAAGCTGTACTGGATATGCATAAAATTTCTTTTCATGGAGAGAAAATACAAACCACAATTAATTAAAAATGCATTTATTCTTGCCAATGTAGGAGGAGACAGAACAACCATTACACAGCAAGAATACTATTGATATTTTTTAGAACTGGACCTATAAACTACTTTAATCCTCCAAAGAACACAAACCCGTATTTAGCTTCAGCAGTCACACTGACACAAGTGAAGCTGCTCACAGACTGAAAGATAAAGGAATATCTTCTTTTACAGGGATTTCAAAGTGATTTTTTGTAAACATCTCATCTCTATTAGGATGGAAGCAGAATTGAACATTAGAAATCTAGAACTACATGCAAATTGGTCCCATTTTATTCCATGAAAAATACAAAAGATTCAATTCTTATATATCTCTCACTTGATTGAAATTGAAAACATACAGAATATGGGTTTATTGAATAGTCACCTAAAATGAAAAGGGGAGAAAATAACAGAATCCAGACACTCCAGCAACGGGGAACGGTAATCCTGGATGAAATTGTATGTTTTCTATCTATTTAACCTGCAACTCCACTGTGTACACTCTGCTTATTCAAATTTAATCTGTGATTTTGGACACCTGTAATTGCACAAGGCTGGTTTGAGCATATGCACCATTTTTTAAAATTTTTTTTTGAAATTAAAAAGCTCTACCAGAAGCTCTGCAAATCATATATTTTGAAGAAACAAAAATGGCCATCTGCTCTGAGTTAACAGCAATGACTAACATTTTCTATCAAGGCCTACCATTTCAGATCACTCCAATGCGAATGCTAATTAAAATTAATTACACATGGTTCCGAAGATTCTTTTTTTCTTAATATCCAGAAAAGCCAAGGAGACAATCTCTGGGACAATGTCATGAAATAATAACACTTAAGGATTTTGCCATCTGTGTCATGTGAGTGCTCTCCCAAAAGCATATGAATCTTTTCAAGTACACACACCCAAAACACACAGAAATCCCCACAACTTTCAGGTGCAAATGGACAGAAGATGTGCTGCTCAGTACATAGGCCAGCCTTGGCAATGAAGTATCTCGAGTCCTATATGTAACCCAGAACAGAAATGCAGCCAAAACTAACACCACCCAGGCCAAAATCCACAGCAGTAACAGTGACTGCCACTAAAATATTCCATCAGTCCCTGGAGGAGAAGGTTTGATGCCTTTGGTGGTGAGGGATGGAAGCCTGGCCTGGAATGTGCCTCTGGGCCACACAGACACAAAAGCTGTCCCCAGCTGTCAATACCTGCACCCTATTCTCTATTATTTGTCATGCAAAAGATATTTGTCAATAATGACAAAAAAGAACATATTCCAGAAAAAAAACCAACCAACCTTCTTCTTTTTTTTTTTTTTTTTTTTTTTTTTTTAATAAGGGAAAGCTGTTGGCAATAAAGGCTAGCTATTCCTTGGGTTTGTATATTTTTTCTTAAATATTGTACTCTCCAGCATTTTAGGACTTTGTTTAGAATTGTTAGCAGCTTTTTTTTTGTGAATTAAATTTATAGGTCTTTTTAATTAAACAGATTCTCTCTCTTCCATTTCGAACAGAGAGGGCTCTGAATAGCTTACAGTCCAGCTCTTCCTGGGGCTTAGCTTTCTGAGTAATTCAAAAACAGTAACTAAACATACATCTCATTTTAGGCTTTCTCCTTTAGCCTGGCTTCTATCCAACACCTCCTCTGACCCGGTCCCCTTTCACTAGTTCCCTTTATTTTGGCTCTTGCCCAATTTCCCCTATATATGGATAGCAGTTAACCAGTTGCTGCCCATGGACAGAAATTCAGTACTTATAGCTCTAGTACATTTGGAGTCCCAGAAACAACTTGTGCTCCGTCCCCTTCTAGAGCAACACACAGCCAACCACATCTACCCAAAACAGGCAGTGAGACCTCGCACTGAGTAGACAAGTGTAATTTCCTGGGTCCTACCAGACACCACAGCTCCCTCTGCAATATGATTCCTGACAGACAGAGTGTACTCAGGAGTCAGTAGCTACAATTCCTCATCTGGCAGTTCTATTTTCAGTCCTATTGTGTGCCCTCAAAATGGCCTTTTGCTCGCTCTCCTCTGGACATCCATCTGCCTGTCAGATTAAAGATCTGTTTTTACAGACAGGCAGCTCTGGAGCAGGGATGGCAGATTCTGTCCCACTGCTTCATGATTACTGAGGGGCATTTTGCTCTCAGGAACCCACTCTTGTGAGAGTAAAAGGAACGGTTCTGTGCTTTGCATTTGCTTCTCACACCCCTGTATCACACAGAACCACAGAGGTGAGGACAGCAACAACATTACTCAGCTTCATCTGGGTCCTGCTATGCCTCAGGTTTTAGCTTTTATATTTTTCAGATTCTGTGCTGCTTTAGCATGTGGGTCTGGGCTTCACATTAGGGGATGGTGAGCTCTGTGCACAGAGTAGGGAGACAAAACAATTCCTTCTCCAGCTGGGGACCAGGGACAAATGATCCAGATCTCAGGCCCAAGAGCACAAACAACGTGGGCTGGAGAGAGAAAAACAAGAAGCTCCATGGGCTGGAGCTGTAATTGGACAATTAACTCCAATATGCAAATGGAGCAGAACTTATAAAAGTGAGAACTTATAAAATCACATGACCGATTGTGAATTTTGTGACCATTTTGGGTTCACCTGGGTGGGCTCCTGTGCTGCCCAAGGTAGATCCATTGAGGCCTTTTAATAAATTCCTGCTTTATTCTTTAACTCTGTTTTAGTCTCTGTTCTAGGTCAGCCTTCACAAGGCATCACTGGCTGGGCAGGAAAGGAAAAGACACGGAGAACTGGTGGCCTCTTCCTCTGCAAGGAAGGCAGAATTTCACACATTGGTTCTGCTCCTTTGGCTCCAAGGAAAGGAATGAGTCTGAAGAGGAGCAGAGGAAGCCTGCTGATCAAGGACTCTCCAGCAGGTAACCCTTCCTCACTCCGTGGTTGCTACTCCCACTATTGGTAGGGAAGGCTTGAAAATTCACCAACTTAACAAACACTTCAGCCCACTCCCATTTATAACCCTCAAAATCTATACCTAGTAGAATCCCAACTCCTGTAAAAGAGAATTCATCTCTCCAGAGTTGGAGAAGAGGTGGAAAGAAGCTTTTTCTCTGCTTCTAGCAAATGAAGACAGTTTTTTTTACTCAGCATCATTTCTTTAATTAAAAGGGAAGTAGTATATAAATGGAGTTGTAATATAGTAATACAGCAATATATTGACCAGTAAATCAGGAAAAAAGTGTAATTACACTACTGCAAAGGCAAGAGATTACTTTAGAACAACAGACAATCTGTCAAAATAGTACCAAGTGGATCAACAGGAGAAGACCACGAGAACTGAAGACTGCTTGGCCTTCTCAGGGCAGATGGAGAGGTAGGACGTGCACAGATCCTTAAGGGAGACACATTTAAGACTACAGTTCGTGTTCCAGGCTACAGTACTTGGGTAACAGAAAAGTCACCAAGTGAATAATTTTTACAAGAAATACATGGAGAAAAAATCAAGTTGGAATTAAATCCTGTAAGGACAGTAAACTTTCTGGGATGGACAGAATTTGGTTTTTTTGTTCTTGAGCTCTGAACAAGGTCCTTACCCACTCAGCAATGAGAACATGACAAGTTAATCTACTGAATGTGAGCTGCAATGCTGACAAAATCCTCTCTTCTCCATTCTCAGCTCTGCCTAGAAAGTCAGTGGCTACATCTACACAGCTTCACAGTAAGCCCTACAGTACTGCAAACATTCTTTCTTCTCCTATAGCATAATTATTTTTAAATACTCAATATATTTGATCTCTTTTTCCAGTCTAAAAAAAACCAGACTTGGCACGAGTTTCCTGTGGAGAAGATGGCTAACACAAAATAGCACTCACTTGACAGCTTTCGGTTAGACACACACTGCTTGAAACCCCCAGCCCAACTTCAGTTACTAAAGGCAGGCTCGTGCAGACAGACACGGCCAAAACTGATCCAGGAATCACAGGGCACTCACTTGAATCTACTTTGTTTGAATATCTAGTACTCCTAAGGTAAGGAAACTAGAGGAGTCCATTGCAAAGGTCATCCACAGTGTCTATAAATTAAGTAGATGGCCCATTCAAAAACTTTAAATGTGTTACTTAATTTGCAGAAAAACAAACCTAACCTCTCTGTTAAGTAATGCTGTAACTACTTCAGGCAAAGTTTTCCTTTTCCCAAAAGCATATTCCCACTCTCACCTTTTTTTGTTTCTTTGGGGTTTTTTTTTTTGTTTTGTTTTGTTTTTTTAAGATTTAATTAGAAAGTAACACAAAAATAATTTAATTATTTCACAACACAGCCTTTTCATAAACACACAATTATGTTCATTTCATGAGAATTTATCTTCACTGTGAAATCAATCGTCACAGTCTCCATTTACTCTACATTACCAAGTCACATTTGATTCCTGTCAGAGAACTGTTGACTTCTGCAGTAAATCAAAATGACAGATACTGTTAGTTTCCTTCTCCATCTATCCCCCAGTCTCAGCTAACTCAAGATGGTTTTTCATTCTATGCAGTGAGATGAGTATTTTCCTGGTAACTATATTTCAGAGCGGGAAAGGTTTTCATAAATGGAAAAAATGCAGTGCATAATCCAGGAAACTATTGAAATGTACAGTATCAGAAACATATGGCTGGAGCAAATACCTATGCAGTGAGGGGCTGGGAATGAAAAAGAGAACAAGCTTATTAAAATTCTTCTCCTAAAGGGTTTTTGCTTGAAAATTAAAATAATTTAATTGAACATTAAGAAAGATTTCATAGTCAAGGAAAAACATGCTGCAGATTATGGGGGGAGGGAAAGAGAGATACAGAATAATCTCCATGCTATCATGGAAGCTGGAACAGATGATTTTGCCTTTGTTCTTTAATGATCTACATCTTAAATAGCAAAATAGTTCCATAAGCAGAACCCTCAGTGGGCAGAATTCAAAAGCTGATTTCTTTCTCAGTTGCTAAGGTTTTTTTTTAATTAAAGAAAGCAACCACTCCACCCACCCTCAAAAAAAAAAAAAAAAAAAAAAAAAAAAAAAAAAGCCAACCAGAAACTAATGTAATTTTTTACACAATCTTTGAAAAGCAAGACATACACACACACACACACACATCAGAACATCATAAACCAGGATTCAACAGATTACCACAAAGTAGAACAACAATAAGAATTCTTATTTTAATGTATCTTTATCAAGTCCCTCTTTCAGTTTCCTTAAGAATGTGGGATAGGGGACAGAGTCCCCAGCCAGATCACTCTACTCGAGAAACAATATTCCTGTTTTTGCTGACACATCTATGAATTCAGGATTCAGTGGAAAGTGATACTAATCTTGTTTTGATCAATTTGTGCCAGGAGGCAGATTTTTAGAAATATCAAAAATCATCTGGTTTACAGTAACAGAGAAACTGCTGTTTTAATTAGAATTCAGTAAATATTTCTTCAAAAACAACTTCTGCCTCCCTTAAAGCTGCAAGACTGACTCCATGATCTGCCTCTCCCAAGGCAAAGGTATTTTGTGGTCTTACTGCTGTGCTGTCATGTCTTAACATGCCCATGTGGGTGTAAGGATGTTTTTAGAGCAGCTTGCAGAGGCTGCAGGGTCTACTCAGAGCCCAAAAAGGCAGGGCTATTACAGACATGGCAAACATTTTAGACATCAGATTTTCAAATCCTTGATGTCTAGTACAGATGAAGATCAAGGGAAAATATGAATGTCCAGCTATATAGCACCTAAATAGATCCCAAACTTGCCAATGGAAATGCTTCTCTTGGATTTTCACAGCAGTTCAATGATTAGTATTTATGATGATGATAATATTCAAAGCCATTAGTTGAACCAAAGGAGAAACAATGAGTTAAATTAACAAATTTCTCATGGAAGTAACCTAACATGTACAGCTGCTATCAAGCCACCAGGACAAAGTTACCTTTCTTGATGGATCCACACATATCTACAGCAAGAATCATCAAATTACATTCACTTCCAGCATCCAAAGATCATTTATGTTTTTAAGAACATGAAAAGCTTTTCAAAGCTTTTCTCTGTGCTCCAGAAACACAACTGGTCAAGCATATGAAATGTTATTCCCAGGTAGTATGTGTGTGGCATGCTTTCAAAGGGCATCTCCTGGCAGACCTTGCAGGCTGGCTGAGGTGGCAGCAGACACAGGCAGAGCCTTCCTGGGCTAGTTCAGACTGAGACCGACATTGTGTCCTCGCATTTCTGGGGTCAGCAGAAACCTGACAGCCCAGAAATCCTGTGCTTTGCTTTTGATTTGCAGGAGGGAGGGGCATTCCTTGCTTCCAAAATTCTGGCCACTATGTCTGGCCAGACTGGGAGCAAAGACAGCTGCCTCAGCAGAGAGCCACATGCAGCCCTCATCATCTCGACTATCTGAAGGTAATGCCCAGCTTTAGTGATGTGAGGGAGAATCAGGTGTGAAGGAATTTAGCAGAAGAGGGAATCAAGGATATCTATCCATGCTACATTTGCCTGAAAAACAACTTACAGAAATTGCTGCTTATCTGCTAAAATGCAATTCCCCTGAGACAGGTACAAATGCAACTCTCCTCCTCAGTTTAAAAAAAAATGAAAATTAAACATCACTTTTATGTCTTTTGTAACATTTAAGGAAACTGAGCTGGCTGTGCATCAGGAGTAGCTTCCATTGAGCACCTGCACCACTTAAAACAGAGAAGAGTCTGAGAGGAAAAGTGTGGGGCAAAAACTAAAAGGCAAAGATTTTATTAATTAAAGAAGTAGAGAAATCTACTTTTTCTCCATTCAGCAGTGTTTAAACCCAAACAAACAATCAAACGAGTCCCAAGATTACTGCCAGGCAAGATTTTCCACTGGAGAAAATGAAAAGCAATGACACTTTTGTGATTTACACCAGTTGAATCTGGTCACAAGGTACAGAAGTCATGAATGTTTTGGTAAGCCTAGGTGACTGCCAAATAAAACAAAAATAGGATCAAGGAGATGATTATTCAGCCATAAGGAAGGACTGGCTGACTCATCATGGAGCTGTTTCACCCCACAAGTGGCTGGGAGGACACCAACCTCTCATCCCATGGTTATGCAACAGCAAAGCAGCAGCTAAATCAAGAATATCAAGACCTTGTGTACTCAACATGGTGGAAACAGCAGAAGTGCACTCACACTTATTAAAATGCTCAGCTAGATACCATTTGACAGAAGTATCTGCAGAAGAGCACATTCTCTTACCTCTGCTCTGTGTTAAACAATGCAAAGATGTGTTTGCTGGACATGAAGCTCTTCTCAACATCTCGCACTTTCAAGTTGTCCAAAGGCAGCATGTACTTCTTCTCTTTTTCCTAGAAAAAAAATATTAAAACAACACTGTGTGAGAAGAAGCCTGATGTCAGCAAGATCTGTTGAGTTGGTAATTACCCTGGTACATTTGTTATCATAAGGAAATACCCAAATTTAAATGTCTGCTTATCTTTCATAGACCTACCTGCAAGAGAAATAAAACCTCAGTTTCAGTTCTGTTTTTCACTGACCTTTTAAAAACATTTACTAGTAAAAAAAGTTCACCTCAAACACATAAACATCTACATTTGTTATTTTTCATTCCTCTCAATTCTAAAAAGGCAAGGGTCAGACTTCACTAAAATAAAAGTGTCTGATCAAAAAATAACTCTTCTATGTGTGCACAGCAAGTGAAGTAACTGGTGACATAAATTCATCTCTACTTTGTTGCTGTTATTAATTATTTAAGCATGGCATTCAGTAAACCCACACATAAACTTTCATTTTGCCAGTGAAAGATACAAAACCCATACAAATCAATCAAAATAAAACCATGTACAAACAAAATCAGACTCTAATCTAACCAGCTTATTTCTCCAAATAGGAATGAGTTATTCGCTCTTGCTGTAGCCAACTCCTTTGCAATTTCATCACAACCCTCATTTACAGCACGATCACTGCAATTTCACCTTTTCCAGGTTTCTTCCTTCACTTCCAATTAAGGACTAGCAATACTCCCGAGGTAATTTATTATGTCAGAACAGAAAGAACCCTGAGATTATTAGCTGTTTCCATTGTGTTAAACTTATTTAAGTGCTTGCACTGATGGATAAACTGAAGCTAACCTCTCCAGTTTGCTTTGCAAACACACCTGATGTTAAATAGAAGGATCCAAAGACGAGAGACCATCCTCAAAGCTCTCATTCTGGGCTTGCACATCATGACAGCACTGCTCACAGGGTTATTAACACAGCACAGTTTAAGAGCTTCTAAAAGCCATTAAGGTACTGTTAAGGCTGGTGCCACTATGGCAGCAGTGGAGTGCAGAGAGGCTTTATGCCCTGGAATTCTCCCAGTGGATATAAATGGGGTTTTCATGACTTTGACTACCCCTACAGAGCTTCAATAAATCACCAGAGTTGGAGAGCTTAAATTCCTTTAGAGTCCCTTATCAGCCAGCATGAAGCAAGGCTGACTGGTCTGTGCCCAGCCACCACCAGAGCCAGCTCTGAAGTCCAGCACCACTGCACTTCCTGAAGTATTCTGGGCTGGGACATCACTCATGGGGCTTGGCTCAGGAAGAAATATGCATGGGACAACAGTTTATTGTGTGCCAGGAAACAGGACAAAGGGACAAACCAAACTAGGACTCAGTATTCTCTGCGAGTGTTTCCCAGAATACACCAAGCAACTTGCAGTGCACAGACCTGGAAGATGTCCTGGCTGGGCTGAACGTGTGCTCTGTGAGGGCAGATGTAATTCATCTTGGCTGAGCTTCAGCAGATTGCAAAACTAAGCTGGATGAGAAAGGCCCTAAGAGTGAAACTATAAAAATACCATGACATGGCCAACAAAGGCTCACTTTCCTAGACAGCCTCCTAGCAGGCCTCAGGAGAGGAAAAAGCAGATTTCAAAAGCCCTTCTGGAAAAGCACGGTTTCTCTTGTTGTTCAATACAAAGGTTATCAAATTCTGTCTATTACATAAAAAGCATCCGATGGATGTTGAAACTGCCTCTATCTTAACCTCCCTAGAAATTATTCCTTACAAAAGAATATACATGGGTATATTCTTCACTCCCTCACCTCACATCTGCTCCCATGCAGGAGTCTAGTTCTGTGCCACTCTGTGGCTGTTCATCACAGCTCAGATCTATATTCTGCTTCCAGAATCTGTATGGTCTGAAGCCTTGGGGCTCTCCCAGCAGGGACTGTATACTACCACCCACTCAGTGAGAATTACCACTGAGACAAATAAAACTAAGCCATGTAAATTCATAATTTATCAATTAAAAATAATGGTAAACAACATTAAATAAAGATTTTATAAATATTTATGTATGGAAATTAGAAGTACCTATCCTCTAATACTGATTTGTACTGATATGATCTCTTTTGCTATTATAAATTTATGTCCTAACTAGTATATTAAATAAAAGGATAACAGTGTATTAGCTCTGCTGCCATGACAAAGGGAGCGTATATTAATCCTTGTATCAAAAGCAAATATTTTCTTTTTCAGCTGAAAGCTGGACTGCAAAGCAATATCAGATATTTTGTATTCTATTTCAAAAACTTAAGGCAGGTTATAGATATTAAAAAAATCTTTTGGGCAGAAATATTTCCTTTGGGCAGATATATTCCATCATAGCTAAGAAAAAAAGATAAGTTTAACTTTTTTTTTAAACTTATCTTTCAGTATTACAGAATAGACTTATCATGATTTACTATTCAATTACTGAAAATTTAATAAGTTTCTGATGAGATATTTCTTCTGACAGACACTATTTACTGACACATCAAGCAACCACAGATGAATAAAAATAGAAACTGATGAAAAAAACTATACCAAGAATCTGATTGTCTAAACAAAAATTCCACAAGAGGGAAAGTTATATAAATGTTTGATGCCAAACTGTGAGAAAGTGTTTCTTCTGCACCACCAGGAAAACGGAAATGCCTACTGAAGGCTAAGAAGTGGTTGGTATTTATTTACATGTCCTCCTACCCACATGCTGAGACAGGGCAGTTTCCAAGAAAGGGAAATCACAGGGTGCCTGTGCTCGAGGCAAACAGAGTCACACAGGAGAGATCAGAGCTAAATACTGCTTAATTCCAGGAGAAAGGTGTTATTGTGACATTAAAGTGTGGCACCAAAAGTCACTGCAAATTTTTTTTTCCCTCCAAAGTGGGAGAAAATATACAGAAATGGAGAACAAGCTAATTCAACTGCAGATGAGCCCAACATTTCAGCCTAAGGTCAATTAATATTATGTTATGGTAGGGCAAAAAAAGCTGCAGCCAGGACTGTTTGTGCATGTTTCCCATCCTGAGAAGCTGACAGCATAAGAAACAGGGAATGCATGAAGCCTGGGAGGAATGGGGCTAGGCACACTTCGACGAGTGACTACATGCACATAACTGTGGGTCCAGTTTGTCCCCCTCAGCATTTGTTCTTTTTTATTTATAGATTTTTATTTTTATAAAGGGGCAGAGAACTTCAGTGTGACATGAGGGGGAAAAACCAGCACATGCTCATCGCACGTAGAGACTTCGCCTCTCTTTTTCCAGAGTAGAGGAGAAGAAGGAAAAAGTGGGAGGTAGAATGGCCCATTCCTGTGCCTGTGACATGAAAAAAATTCCCCATACTCCACCTTAGAAAAACAAACGAACCTGCTGGCCTGGGGAGGCCTTCCCACCCTGGAGACGATGTTTCACCACTCGTGGGCATAAGTACCACTCACATCCTTAATGGACCAGTTCTGTTCTCCAACAGGCAAGAGAGCTGCCAGGAACTGACAGCATGATGTAAATATGCCATATTACAACTGCCCCTTCCTTCTGCACTGTTTAAATGTACTAAAAATAAATACTGCTCAAGTCCAAAATGGCACAAGTGATATAAAAAATACAACAGCAGCTCCCCTTCCCCCAGCAGGGTCTCAGCCAGCACTTCCAGGCTAATGAACTCCACTGCATTTTCAGCCAGGGGCAGGAACCACTTCAGAAAGCATTCTGTGCTTTTGGAACTTTCAGGCTCAGTCCAAACAGCAAAAGAAACCTTGGACACAATGTCAGCAAACCGGATGATAAGAGGAACAGAACTCTCTCGCTTTAAAGATAGAGATCATTAAGTGATTTCAGCTTCTTCCAGCTATCAAAGGTGGTTCTTCTGTCACTTCAGGCTGGGTAAGGCACAGCAGCAGCACAGGCTCTTTTCCACAAGAGAACAGAATTCAAGTTTATGCAGCACAGCTCAAGCACAGGATGCTCAGGTTCTGAAATGCAGGATGGAGTCAAGCATTGCCCAATTGCACTTTCAGCTACATCAAGAGAATTGAGCTGGTTTGCCCACCACTTACCAATGCCTTATAGAACACCAGCTTTGAAATGGAGGGTCATGACACCAACCAAAACCTGTCTATGCAGGGACCTCAAGCTCAAAGAAATCAAGCTGCCAGGTGGAAGCACAGGCCACACTGAAAAGGTTGGAACAAAGGCTGGTTTACAGCAGGATGCATTCTCTGCATCAGCTGAGTGCACAAATCTCAGGAGTAATTACTGTGCACTGAGAGCAAATGTAGATATCCACAAAATGCCTCTGCCATTAGTATGAGGCATTAACAAGTATTACACATTGATTAGGCAAAAGAGTAAACTGCTTTAAAATCATAAACTGAGGAAGAACAGCTTTGAAATAAAGCTGGGGAACAGCAGATAAAAAACTTAGCATTTCTGCCTCTGGACTAGATTTCCAGACTGACACTGTACTGCTGTCTGGATTTGTTTCTGCATTCATACTCGGGGATAATACTCACCTGACTCACAGGCATCATGCTCAACCTTCTTTCTGCCAGAGCCAGTGATGGCAGGGCATCATTAAATATCCTTCAATCAGGGCTCTAAAACGTGTAGGTGGAACACTCAAGCCAAGCAACTACATGGCAAAGGAGTTAAGCAGCAGAGGCAGAAAACAGTCCCAAAACAAAGATATTGTACAGTACTGTACTATTTTATATGGCCAGAGCAGTGTACACATTCTACAGAGACACAAGAAGCAGTGGCTTGTGAACCTCCTGAGCCAGAATGATCCTTATTAAAGAAAGGAGAAAAGAAATAATAGAAATGTAAGGAACTGCTGGTGGTCTGTGCCTGTTTACTCCCAAAAAGGAAAGGCTCAGCCTTGTTTACACCTCGGAACTCTGGCTGCCAGTGCCAACAGCCTACAAAGTGGCATTTGATGAAAGTGAAAACTATTAAGATGCCTCACAGAAACCTTTATAGTATTCAAATCAGTATCCAAGAGTTTACCATATTCTGACTTTAAATACACCCAAGAGAATTTTCCTGTGTTTCTGTTTCAGTTTATATTTCTCTCTCAGTTGACAAAGCCACACAACATCTTCACAACGGTCTCTGCTTCACCACACTTGGCTTTAAAGCATACTTTGAAAAATGAAGCATGACATTCTCAGATACTACTGCAAAATTCTGAAGAAAAATGAAGCAAGTTATTTTATTACAGAATACTTAGCAGTGTCGGATTCAGGCCTGAGCATGCTCCTGGGTACAGATGTAGAAAACATAATTCTAACATGTCTATAAAATGAAGAAGGAGCTGCTTAACCAGAAAAACAATGCGTACCTAAATATTCTAACATTTTCATGAAAAGCACTGCAAAAGAATACTTAATGAGTTGCAGATGAGAACATGTTCCTTCCATCTATGCTCTTCTCCCCTCCAGTCTTCTAGAGTCAACTCCAAATTGAAAATCTCATTACAAAAATGTGACAACGGCCCAAGCTGAGAAGCTGGGCTGTTAAAAGAAGAGAGCACAAATACCAAATCTTATATTCCTTCAGTCTCACAAGTCTTTATCTTTTGCCATGGTCAAAATATTGAATTTCTTATATAAATCAAAGCTGAAAATGCCAAACCTGAAACTGTAGCTGAAAGAAAGATCTCATGATAGAACCCAGCTATTTCAGGTTTCAGTCATTATATTTCAGTATTTTACATTTGTACTATTTTTTTTCAGGCAATTATACAAACTTCTGGCAATTGCAATTTTTTTCCAATCTTTTGGTATTTTTTTCCACAACATATTATTTAAAAAATGTAAGAGCCTTGTATATCTCTGCTGTTCCATCAGAATTCAGTTATGGGACTAAATGATGCTAATGGTAAGTCAGTCCTCAGTCTGGCCTAATCGTTCATTTTACAGAGTGTCACTCATTTCCCACAGTGATTTTCTCTCATAAGAACCAGTATTGTATTTGTTTCTGCACTTTTCTTTTGCCCAATTTTTTTCAGGAATAGAAAAACAGGAGTGTGTAACTCTACATTTGAAAGACTTCAACGAGAAATGGTCACTGGTTCTTCCTTGAAAGCAGTTTTCTATTCTGCCACATTTCAAGACTTCCCAGAAGGACATCAGGATAGGCTGTGTCTACATCTCTGTTTTGCAGGACAGATTTCCAGGGAGCTGAAGCTGCAGTTTGAATTCCTACAGCACACCCCAGAGTAGAACATCACAACCGCCCTGCTCAGAGCTAAGCAGCTCCACATTCCTCCTTCTCCTTGCCTGGAAGAGAGGATGGGCACAGAATCCTTGGGGAGAGCTGTGCTGAGCAGCTAAGCTGGCCTTGAAGTGGGAGCTGACAAACCTGCTGTACCTGGCTAATTCCACGGGGCTGCTGCCTGCACATCTTTCCCCCATTTCCCTCAGTAATGAGGGGGGCTGTCTAGGCATCCCATTGCAGAGTCTGAATGGCTGTATTAAATTAAAAAATAATATTTAAAAAAAAGGAAATCTAGTAATTCCACTGGTACTCCCCTCTGCCTTTACATAATCAGTGCATCAAATGCAAGGGCAATAGTTTCTGGAGTATATAACAAATTCAATGTTAAGTTTGCCCCTCTCCAAAAGAGGTGTTTATTATCACAAGTGAAGGGCTGGTCTTTCACTGCTCTGTGCTGTCAGTAAAAGGATCAGTCTGAGAAAAGGCCTGATGAAGAGGAAATCTCTGTTTAGCTCCTATTAGTTAAGATCTTGAAAGGTCATTTTGAATTTGGGAAATCTTGTCTGGGAAAGAAGCCAGCAATTCCTCTGAACTGAAGTGATGTTGGCATTTAAAACTGAGAGAAAGCCCCGACTGATGAGCCAGTGACAGTCTGGAAAAATTCTGCTGGATGTGCCAAGTGGCTGCTCCAAAGGTAGAGGGGGATAAATGGATCCTCTGACCTTTTTGTCCCTTGCTACAAAGCCTGCTTAGGACAGCTTGTTTTTCTCTGCTGGTGCTCAAGTTTTTGTTTTTCACTCCTCACCTCTGCAGATCATCCAACAACCACAGAGGTTTGTGGGAGCAGTAGTGCAGGATGGAGCAGCATGTCTGTGCTGGCACAGAGGGACAGTGACACACCAGGGTTTGTTAGATCAGGCTTCTCTGTTGGCAATCTGCATTAACAATTTTCATTATCACACACACGTGTGTGTGTATAAAAATACTGTGGTTTCTATATACATATGTGTCTACACACATGTTTTGGTGGTGGGATTTTTTTTTATTTACAGAAAAAATGTAATTCTTGAACCCGCTTCTCTTTGAATTCAAGTGTAGCTCAGATTTCAGTCTTGGAAAGGTGATGGTCTGGGTGGATGAACCTCTCTAGTTCTAATGATCTCTTGCATTAGGAATACTAAGATAATATGGAGAAAACCCAGGAAGTTGCACTGTATTTTCAGCTTCCTCAATGCCCTTAACTTGAAGATAGAAAGAGAATCTTTCATTTATAAGCCTCCTGAAATTCCATGATAGGCACCTGAAGAAGGTGCACCTTTGATAAGGCACCTTTTTGTCTGCTGGAAAGGCATTTCCTAAAACTCCTCTGGCTTTTTATCTATTTCAGTTTCTATAAAGTGAACCCTAGAAAAGCTCAAACTCAGGAAGCCACCAGAGACCTTTCCCTGGGTACCAACTGAAGTATCTCCAGAGACCCCACATCCTTTGTATATGCAGAAAAAGGATCTTTCCTGCAAGATGTAAAATGATAAATCTGCAATTACATAATTCTGTAAAAAACATTAAGCAGGATTTTCCTGAGGTGATGCATCTGTCTCTGCAGGACTCCTAAACATGCAACATAATGCACACACACAAATTAGCTCATGGGCACTTACGCTGCTCTACTTGCTTGTTATCATTAAAAGCTTTCAGACAGCAATCAATTTCACTGTGGTGGAGATTACTGCAAAATGCATTAAGAAGTTCACGCCTGTGGCAGTGGTCATTGAAAATATTTTGGAAAGCATCCCAGAAGTATAAGACCTTTTCCAGACATCCGAGAGAAACTCTGCTGTGACAGAGCTTCTGGTGTCAAGGCTTCTCCCCCACCCCTCCTCTTTAGTTGTTTTTTAATAGCAGCACTTTTTGAAAGGTACATTTCAGCTTTTTCTTCTTTCTTCTCTCTTTTTTTTTTTTTTTAATGGAGCCAAGGTACTTGGGTCATGGAAAACATTAACTTCTGAGACAACTGTCTGAAGCTATCTCCTTCCTTGCTCCACATCATACGTATAAATATACTCTGGCTTATCAATTTCATCAAAGAAAAACTGTTGAATTATAACACAAGTGACAAAATCACCTGATTACCCTATCTCAACAACATATTTGTTTTGGCTTTTTTTTTTTTTTTTTTTTTTGTAAAATACGTAACCCTGGGATGTTCCTATAACTAAGAAACAAAGAAAACTGAGTACACCATAACCACCAAGCACAATTTCTACTTCATATCAAAAACATTACCTTCAAATGCTAAGTCACATAATGCCATCAAATCTTCAAGGAAAGGTTTTGAGATGTCAGAATTTGACAAAATTTGAATTTGTCAGAATTTCACAGAAGATATCCTAAAATAATTATAGTGATGTACAGCAAAACCTGCAGCTCTCTGTCCTTGGAAACCAATATTAGATTGAAATCTCCTTAGAAATATTCATCAGGAATGTTCCCATGAAGCTGTTCCAGAGTGAGGCACTCCTGAAGCTCAGAGCCAAAGCTGCTCCTCAAAATGACCTTAAGTTTTCTGTGTTCTCAAACCCTCCTTGGCCAGAAGCCACCTCTGAGTGTCCATCACCTGTCCCAGTAAGTACTGGAATGTGAGTGGGGATTGACTCAACTCAAACAAGGAACCTGACAAAGAGGGGCACCGGAATGTGGAAAAAAAGGTTAGTAGAACACCCAAGAAATTTTTCAAATGATCCAGTGTCAAGGTCTTCTGGTTCATCTTGAGGCCATTTCCTCTTGTCTTGCTGGTTGTCTGGAGAAGAGACTGACCCCATCTGCCTGCAGCCTCCTTTCACATAGTTACAGAGAGCAATAAGGTCATCTCTGAACCTCCTTTTCTGCAGGCTGAGCCACCCCAGATCCCTCAGCCTCTTCTCATATGACTTGTGCTCCTTCACCAGCTTTGTTGCCCTTCTCTGGACTGGCTCCATCAAAGTTACTGCCATCAAAAAAAAGTGACTGCAAGGGGCCAGGCAGTGCTGGTCTCCTCCTCACCCCTACCACCAGGAGTGTGTGCAGAGGGAAGGGTGTGCAGGAGAGCTGCCAAATATGATGGCTGTCAGTCTGCAGATGCTGCAGATTAAATGCAGATGTTCAAATGTTGCTCCTTCCTGGTAACTGTATGTTAGCTTGTCACAGGCAGAAGTGTGTTCCATGAAGGACACTGGACACATTGCAAATCATTTTGATTGTGCTGATCAGCTGTTCCCTTGCAGCAGAATACAGAAAGCAGAGGGCCTGTTGCAGCATCACTCCAAGGGAAAGTATGTCATCCCTACAGGACACCTTAAAAACACACACCTGAAACAGGGACAAACTGCACTGCCCTGGCCACGTGCTCCCTTCAAACAGCCTGGCAGATTCTGAACTCAGGCAGATAGCTCAGCAGAAGGCAGCACACTCTGGGCAAGTACACAGAACACTTCTGGAAGGATAGAGACATCCTCACACTGAAATAACCACAGACTGTTCAAGTGCTGTCACTGCCTTTCGTGGGGTGGCGGACCTTGGGTTATTTATTGACAGATCACCCCTGTCAGCTTCATCCAAGCCCATCCTTGTGCCCTTGCTGAATCACAGTGAAGGACAACACCCCTAACACCAAGCCTTAGAGCCTGGCCATCCTTGGCACTCCTGCAGGCCCAGAGCAGGCTGTGCCATGTCCAGGACAGATCATCCAAAGCCACCTTTGCAGCCAGCTTGAGCAGAAACAGGCAAACAAACACTTTGCAAGCACAAACTCACAGTAATGCCTTAAATTTTAGCTTTTGTATTTTTCAGATCAGTAGTGCTTTAGTGTATAACTAAAATTCCACAGCCTGTCAGCTACTGTTGTCCCATTTTATTCAGACAAAAACAATTCTCTTTAGGCTTGAAACTCAAGGACACCTTACTGTCTCAGGCCCCAAAATATGTAAACAACAGCAAACTGGGAGGGAAACTTTGAGTAAATGACTTAATTACCTGAAGCTGTAATTGGAGCATTAACCCCTGATATGTAAATGGACCAAACTTATAACTGTCTGAAAAACTCTTCAACATTGTCCATTCTGGGTGTAGCCTCTGTGAGGCTCCTGCACTGCCCAAGGTGTGCCTATTGAAAATCCTTCAATAAATACCTACTTTATTTTCTAACTCTGTCTAGCCAGCCTCTCCAAGGCATCAACAGCACATCCTCAGCCTGTGGGATCAGTTTATCTCTGTCAGAGGCAACAGGCAGAGGTTTGTGCTGGGGCAGATCACGCACTGCCACAGCCAAGAGCTGGGAACAAAGCTGGACTGCCACTGAGCACTGTGAGGGGCACAGGGGAAGTGGGGTGCTGAAGTCAGGAGACAACATCTGTGATGCTTCTGGCTGCCAGATTCGTTCTTAGCAAAGCAGCAACAACTCTCAGCCAACCAGAGACTCCATCATCATTGCTGTGAGCGACAAGCACGAATGGGCAAGGAGAGTGTTTCTCAAGAGTATCAGCTCCTGGGAGGAGGCATTTCCCTTGCTTTTGCATGGGGGATGAAGTCTTCAGTAACTGCCAGATTTAAGAATCTTACAGTCATATTCTTTGGCTATCCCCCCCAAAAAACCTTACTAATAATTCAGAAGTATTTTTAATTGTTTTTCTACTTTTCTCCATATCTCTTCCAATCCAGACTAATGCCAAACCTTGTCTTTTCTTGCAGTGACATTTAAAAATATGTCATTTCTCCTCTGTATGAAATAACATCATCTTTAAAGAATTCCAGTTCTCCCATGTCTGGATTCCAGCAATCAACTACTACTCTGATTCATACCTAACACCCTTCTTTTATTCCATGCTGTTTGCTTAGGGAGGGAAATACAGATTGAATACACCATTGTGTAGACTGAAAGTTGTGTTAAGATGACAAACACCTGCATTTACTTAATCATCTTTGTTAAGATACTGTCAGTTGGCTTCCCCAAGAGTACAATCAGAAAGGAGATTTTTCCTAAGGAAAAAAACCTCTCACCAATGATCACAATAGCTGTAAGAACTATCTTCATCATGCTCTAAAAACTTGTAACATGCAGCTTGGTTAGCTATTGTTGGTGAAGTGATATTATGAAAATAAGATTTTAAAAGATTCAATAAACAAGGTGTAAAGTTTTGCTTCAGCAGCACTGGCTACACATGCTTAAGCTCAGCTGTTTCAAAGAATCTACGAAAGGTACGATGGCTTTGGAAGTCTCCAGGAGCTTGAGAACTCCACACAAACAATGGTAATGCAAGAGGTAATGACACTATTGCAAACACAGAAGACAACAAAAAAGGTGCATTGAAATGCAGAAGTTGAAACATGCCTGCAAAAATGGTGAATTTTCACAGTACGCGGACAAGGAAGATGAACACCACTGCCTCTCTGGAAGAAAGGGAAATATTTACTGTGCAGCACTTCCTCAACTGTGTAAGTCCTTATCAATGCTGACTCAAAATATTGGAGACTATTATTCCCTGGCCCTAAACTTGCAGGACACTATAACAATTGTAAAGAATCACTGCAGCGTACATACACCAATTCTACATAGCACTGACATACGGCACTGAATTCCCAGACAGTCAGTCAAAGTTCTGGGCAGGAAACCAAATTCCATGGTTTTTTTTTTTTTTTCTTTAAACACTATGTCAAAACACCCCTATTACTCGTTACTTGTGCTTTGAAAGATATACTCCATTACTCCTTAATGTCATTAGCTTTTACAGATACTGCAACCAACAAGGAACTGCTGCTGGAAAAATCCATTACAACTGCTTTCTAACACTGACATTTTGAGAGTGTGTCCACGGGAAAGCATCATGGTCACAACAAAAATCCAAGTGAAAACAAGATAGCTAACTTACAAATATTCATACAAAATCAATTTTCAGTAAGGAATCTAGAATAGTGAAATTATCAAACTCCCAAGTCTGTAATTTTTCACATGGAAGTTGGTTCTATGATGGATTCTGAAAACTGAATTCATACAACTAAGTCTTACTCATGTAAACCATCTTATTAGCTGTCAATGAGCTCATTTCACATTCAGTAATTCTGTTATCAGAAATCATCCTTTAACATGTTCTAAAGCAATAAAGAACATTTTAGACAAACACTCAAGGACACTCAAAGATACAAAGCAGGGAGGACAGCTTATGGCAACGTTGTCCATGCAACAAACTTTTTAAAACACAATATAAAACAAATAAAACAATTCAGCTAGTTCCCCTCTGGCCTTCAAAAGCCTCAAAAGTATTGAAATACTGAAATAAAAAGTTCATTAAAAGTGTTCTATGTCTGCCCAAGCGCTATTTTAGCATCATATTCAGCAATTTGATTTTCTCTGATCCATCCTCTGCCTTTAACATTACTCAAACTAAATGTGTATTTTAATTATTGTCTCAATTAATTCATTTTGCTGAAATAACATTCTGTGCTCCTTTAAGAATATTCCCAAGCTTACAAAAATTAGATTGTCTAGCAGCTTAGATTTGTTTTAAATATCTAATAATATATTATACTGAAATCGGTTGAAATAAAAGGGTTTTATACTAATACATTACCAAAATATAATTACTAGTAATTTCCATGAAAAAAATGCATGACAATAGACAAGGCTAAAAGCATGTATATTTAAATAAATGCATTACAGAACTAATTGCCATTACTCAAAAAAGAAAAAAAAAATCCTCCCCAAACCAAGTGTTATAAGCCGGGAAAATTTACATTTAAAATAAATTCCCATTCCCTAATGAAAACAGAAGACCTCAAAACACATTTCAATCTGCCCTGAAATCGCACTTTGGAAATGCGGGTGGGGAGAAGCTAATTCAGAAAGGGAAAAACACAGTTTAGTCTAAGAAGACGAAACTATGGTTTAAAATCAAATTCACTTTGCAGCTGCACAGAGCCTTTACAGGTGAATCCTGAGTCCTCTTGTTTTTCTTGCACTCACTTCCTTTTTCCATTCACCTCCCACATCTCCTGCAAAAGACGTTTGGTGCAAGAAGTGTTTTTCACTTTACAGAAATGCAAAGACAACTCTGGCCACTGTTGTCTTGCAGGTGCTTTTTGCCAAGAAGGGCCCTGTTTGTAAAGCAACTGGAACCATGCACTGCACTCTTACAAATCTGACACTACCTCCTCCTAAAAGGGAAGTGAAGACGGGAAACTCTGGTATCAGTGACCTCTGATATCTTCTGCAGGCATAAACAAAATCCCAGACCCTTTCAGAACACTAAGACACAAGGTCACCTTGAAGAGAAGCACATTATGGAATCTTTTTTTTCTGCTCACTGAAAAGGAGGAAAAATTTATATACCATAACAGATGCATGCCCCTCAATCTAAAATAATTATACTCTAATTACCATTGGATACTAAGTTCTCTCAGCTTAAACAACACAGCCAAAAATTCTTCATTATTTCATGATTTGGATCATTTAGTGCAGAAGTTGACTGATGTCAGGCGCTGAGTTCCATAGGAAAACATTTCTAATTGATTTGAATTAAGCTGCAAATTCTCAGCTTACTCTGCAGTTTGAGAAAGTCCTCACTGCCCTCACACAAACATCCACACAGACACAGCACTGCTTCAGAAGGAAAAAATCCTACCATAAAGTGGTTTGGATTGGAAGGGAATGAAAGCTCATCTCATTCCCACCCCCTTTCATGGACAGGGACACCTTCTAATATCCCAAATTGCTCCAAATCCCATCCAACCTGGCCTTGGACACTTCCAGTGATGGAGCATTCACAACTTCTCTGGGCACCCTGTGCCAGGGCCTCACCACCCCCCAGGGAAGAATTTCTTTCTGATACCTCATCTAAACCCACTCTATCAATTTAAAGCCATCACCCCTTGTCTTATCTCTCCAAGCCCTTGTCAAAAGTATCTCTCCAGCTCTCTTGGAGTTCCTTTAAGTTACACTTTAGCTACTCTAAGGTCCCCCTGGAACCTTCTCTTCTCCAGGCTGAAGAGCCCTAACTCTCTCAGCCTGTCCTCATGGAAAAGGTTCCCCAGCCTTCTGAGCATCTCAGTGGCCTCCTCTGGATTTGTTGAAACAGAACTGTTAACTACAGAATCACAACACTCCTTTCTCTGCTGTTCATGTCCTAAAGGGGAGGTGGGGCTGGAAGGAAGAATCTATCAAGGAGCTAAAAAAAAGCAGTTCAGAGTACCTCAAAGATGAAAATGAGAAGGTAAAAACACCTGTTGATAGCTATAACAGATGGTGACCTGGAGAAGTGGCTGTAGAGGTGGGAATAAGGTTAGGAAAAGGTTATGGAAGAAACTGCTGCACAGTTATCTAAAATATCTGCAGACTGACTTAGTAATGGCACACAAACAGGAAAAGCTAGAAATTTTTAATACAGAACCAAAATTTCTGCTTAATTGATCTAACAGAGATCTAGTGGAATAATTCATCTGAAAAACGGACATATCTTTATGTTCTTGTTTAGAGAGCCAGACAGAAAATCATTGGAAAAGCATCATCAAAAGCACAAGGATTGGTGTGGGGTTGGCACAACAGAGAACGTGCCCAAAGGCAATAAAACAACAAAGGACACGTGCCTCACCATCACCAGGACTTTTAGCGATCACAGTACAGATTCATGGTAGAGAACTCAATGAGGTATTTTAACTAAAAAAACACACCAAGGAAAAATCTGACCTACTGCTTGGTAGAGGGGGAACCCATTAATAGGTAATGTTGATATGTTGAGAAAGCTCCAGTGTTCAATCCTTCTTTCAGATTACTCTTCACTAAAAAGCCTATAAAGCAGTAAAAATTATTATGGCTAAAATTATCTATAGCTAGATATTAGGAAAATAAAATAAGGCTAAAGAAAGTGAAGCACCAGTATAAACTGCAAACTTCAGTTAAACCCCCACTCCATTCCTTCAGCTCTCTCAAGTGCTCAGTTTTAAATCAACAGCCTGAAGTAATAAGAGAACTCTACAACTGATATGTGTAAACCTCTTATCTAAATTACAGAGAGAGAAAAAAGCAGCAAAACTGACTTAAAATGAACAGGAGTTCCTTGGAACTATGCCCTGCCTCTTACTCTGCTATTTACACTGCAAGCAGCATCTCTGCTGTTAAAGACAACACACAGACTTCACCAAAAGGAAAGCCTGAGAGTCCCAAATGCTTTTGTATTTCAAGCATTCTCTTTTCTCCTCTGCTCCTTCCTGGTGCAGACAATTTTCCATGCTCTAGGCCTGGATCCACCAGCTCCTTCTCTCCAGAACTTTTCTAAGTCCCAGCTCCCATCCCATGCTCCTCAGGAAGGTGCTCAGGCTGGTGTGTTAGACACAGCTTGGTAGAGGTGCTTGAGACAGGGACACAAGATATGGGCTCTAACAATAGAACTAAACAAACTCAATTTATCAGGAATGATGCAACTTCTTGTTTGTGTGGAGCTGAAAGGCCCCAGCACCCTGTGCTCACCCAGCATGAGACCCCCTGGTCTGTGGAATAAACTGGGAGTTCAAACCAAACCGAGGGAGGAGGCGTGAGTCCAGCTGAGCAGGAGACTCAATCCATCTTCATCTTCCATTGGGGAGCTCCACACTTGGGTCTGCTCCAAAAGCAAAATAAAGCACCACACCTTAATTCATCCCCTTCTGGCTGGGTACCAGCCTAGCCCAGGAGTAGCTACTCATCTTTTCCATTTGGTAGAGTAGGGTGTTGGTCCATCACCTCAGTGGAAAATAATTTACAGAAAAGCATCAATTCACATTGCACATGAAGGCCATAGGAACTTGTGCATTGTACACAGCAAAGAAGATCACGATGGAAATAATGAAGAACTTACAATTCCTTGTTTCATGTAACTTGTGCCAATAAAGTGTTGCTTATCCCCAAATTTAGCTTGCTATACAAAATGTCCCTAAACTGTTTAGCTTTTTTTTTTTTTTTTGAAAGCAGGGAGAAGCACAACAATAAATGTCTCAAGTCCTTGTCCACATTTTGACCTCAGATGCCTAAAGGCACTTGTTCTGCTCCCGCAGTGTGGAATGCCCTCCCACAAAGCACCCGTGTGGAATCTTCAGAGAGTATTTTCCCAAAGCATAATAAAAAGACATTTCTTGCTAGACTTTCTGCTGTTAGCAGCACAGCTTATTGACCACCTCTGTGGATGCCTACACTTTCCATAGTATTTCATACTATTTCTTATGTGTAGTTACCCATTACAAAAATCTAACTGAAAATTTACAGTTGTCAACAATAAGACAAAGGAGGAAGCAAACTTCTCTTTATGTAGGGATGTAACTGTCTTCACAGTGAAAAAAGAAAATATTATTTTCACAACGTTAACTGCAAATTTATTACAGCAATTAAACCGTCCAGTGAATGTCTGTATCAACTTATTTCCAGATCCAAAACCAGATGCAAAAACCACCTTTCATTTAATTTGATTATTCTAACTTGTGTAGAGTATGTAAAAGCAGATATTTTGGCAACTCGTTGCTAACGAGCTTTCCTAACTCTTTAAAGCTGTTCTTGCAATGCTTTTTCTACAGTATTTACCAGAAAAAGCTAGTGATTAGAAAACAGTTCAGATCCTTGCTCTTCCTGCAGCAGAAATCACTCCCTCTCTCCTGCCCAGAGAAGGGTTTTAGAAAGAGAGCTCCCCGGGAATCCACTTTGCTGCTGGCCATGGCTTCAGTGTGTTTGTCCTGCAGCTGCACAGCAAAGGGTTAGCAAAGCATCCACATTACAACGCCCATTGCCTACTCCACCCATCAGCACTTCTAACGTTTCCAAAAATGTGCAGGGTTTTTAACCCACTGTTGGCCACTGGCATTTAAATGCTCAGGAAGTATTTGGTTTCTGACTTTATGCATTTTGTAATGGAGCTATGCACTCTCTATAAAGAGTAATTATTAAATGGAAGTCTTACAGGGAAGACGCACAGTTTTTTATCAGTGAGTTTGCAAAAAGACATTTATTTGATGTTTTAATCTAAAAGAAAAAACCCCAATACTGTATTCAGTAGTGTAAGGTTCTACCTGTTCCTCTAAGCACCCACCTACCATTCTGTAGCTTTAACATTAATTTTCTATGTTTGTGAATATTGTTTGTGAATATTGTTTTCTCCAATATAAACAGAAGATGAAATCTAACAAGTCATTGACTGTTGCATTTCCTCTGTGAAAGCTGATAAACAGAAGTTTCTTTAAACAAATCACATACTTAAGCTATGACCTGCACTCATGCCAGGCATCCTTGAGACTGAGAATTCAGTGTGACTCAAGGAATCCTTTTCTATGGAAGTTCCCAGCTGCATTAGAAAAGGAAGAAGGAACTCATGCAAGGAAAATAAAATTCCATAAAGCCAGGGAGGAAGGCAAATGCTGCTCAGCTGCCTGCTGTGGGGGCTGCAGCACTCTATTAGATTTAGCTCCTCTCGAGCATCTGGCATTTGCTGCTTTGACAAACACACTGATCTGATTCAGGACAGGAATTGGTACTTTTCAAAATGCTGTCATATATACAATGTCCAAACTGGAGATTTTTCTTTCCTTAGCTTTTTCATTATGGTAAACTTTTGTTTACATCTAAGAGATAAGAAAATTGCAGAATGAAGTCTGATTTTATGTTGACAGTATCTCTTTACAGTGAGTTTAACAAGATAAACAGTAGAATCAGAAACCAAATCATAGCTTTTAACTTTTCATCTTATGTTTTAGTTACAAGGCTATTCTTTCTTGCAAAATGTTTAAACCACTACCCTGAGTTTACTTCTCACTTGTTAGCCAGGCAATAAAAATAAAAGGGCATTGCAAAAATGGGAAATGAAAAGAAAAAAAAATTAGATAAACAGATAGCACATTAGATATGCTTAGAAATATGCATTATCACATGGGATGTCTCTTGTAACAGATGATGGATCACATAAAAGCTACTCACACCAATGAAAGTTACAGTTCATTTTCATGACCTTCAATAGCCTAAGATTGACTAGAAGTTAGATAAAAAAAAAAAACAGAAGAGATACTGTACCCAGTCCTGTAGCCAGTCTCATCTGCAGTGATTAATCCCATATTAATTAAACTAGAACATTCCTTATTTTCAGACTGGAGTCGCTGATGCTTTTTACCATCCTCATACCATCTCCAGTCTCCCCCACTTTTTAGGTGACTCCATGAATGGGAAAAATAACAAATTTCACTTTAACAGAACACAAGGGTACATCAACTCATACTCAAACCATTTCTTTCTATGCCTGTTTCAGTGTGCTGACATTGCTGAGGCCCCACACTCCAGCGGTCAGTAGAACAGACGTGTTCCAGTGTATGCCAACACTGCCTGAAAGACTTGTTTACCCCATGGTCACCTTTCCTAACTAGAAAAGAAGGGCCTTGGTCACTTATTCAAGATTCCCAGAAGCCAGGTAGCCAAGACAAAGCCCCTGCAGACACAGCTGCAGCAGTCTCCATGCCCAGGGCACAGAGTGCTTCAACCCCACGTGTGCTCTGAGGTCAGTGTTGGACCAGGCTTACCAGAGTTACGCATTGGGCATCCATGACCTGCCTGACCTTTCCCAGCTGCACCTATGGGAGCTTCAGTGAGGACATTCAGAGGGCTTTTGCTATTCCTGCTGCAAATGGCATCGTGTTTCAGAGACATGAGACTTCAGGACTATTCTCATTCCTCTCCAGCCTGACATACTACCTGGTTTTCTGATCCCCTTCCTCCTAGTTTTTGCTCCAGTACATACGTTGTACTCTGCCAAGACAATAATTTGGTTTCCTCAGCTAACAGAAAATACCTTTCAAAAATTAAACCATTATTTAAAACCACTGGAATATTTAATAGGCCAGCTCACTCATCCAAGCTACTAACATAAGCAATTAACAAAATGTTTCAGCCAAAAACGTGCTATAGTTATTATATTTCTTACTTGTGATTAACAAAGAGAAATGGCTCAGCAGAACTCCAGTCATATTCTGATTACTGGTAAAAATATACATTCAAATGTGTAGGTCTGTGATGCAATGGGAGCAGAAAAAAGGTGGGGAGGTCTGAGAAATGCAGATTCTGTCAACCTACTGCTAAACTCAGGACTGGTAACAGGACTGTTACCATCACCTGCACTGTGGGAACATCTAGGGAATATTCCAGACTGGCACTGTAAAAATACTTGTAACATTTCCTGCCCTGAGGGCTGACAAGCCTTGTCACCATGAGTAAAAGTCTGGAGGCCACCTGGCAGTGTCCCAGTAGCAGACACTCTCCTCTGATGGTGGAGCTAGACTGTATTTCAAAGGCTGCAAAACCACGTCATGTTAGGAAAACGAGGATTATTTACAAACTGATAACTACTTGGTAAGATTTGCCTCCACACAACCTCACTCATTAAAATAAGCCTGAAGTGTAAAGCTGTGCAACTGCACAACAAACTGCATGGGCTAGTAACAAAGGAGTGCTCAGACTAGATAATTCTGTAGGATTTAAAGTCTGTTGAAAGGACAGATTCCTCCCCTCATCACTGTTACTTCAGATTCTCCTCCCTGATCTTCAAAATCCACAAATATCAAAGATCTTTTGCTAGACTGACCAACACTGGCAGAGAGAATCCAGCCTCACCTGTGCTAAGGACAGAGAACTCAATGCAGGAATTGAGTCTGACCTGCTAGATTGCTCTTTGTCACCAGGGTATCACTCTACACATGGCAACTCTGAATGGAATGAAGGACTGGAAGTAGGACAGATCTGGTTCTAAGAGGCTACACCCAGGTTTAGTGAGCCCAGAATTTTAATCAGGTTATCAGCACAGGTGCCTGAAATAGAGCTGAGAAGGGGAGATGCTTTGGAATATCCTCTGATCCTGAAGAACTCAGCAGCAGCAACTCCAACAGCACTTACGGCACTTATGTACCCTATGAGTAACTTCTACAATATATTCTACAGCTCCATCAGCTCCCAGGCACAAGAAACCATTTCTCAGGTCTGTCCAGCACACTTCAAACCAGCTGTCATAGACTGAGAGATCACAAGGAGCAGCAATGTGACCACACCCGCTGAGAGAGCTCTGTCACAGAGTTCCACAGCTCAGCACTAGAGGCACTACATCCCACGAGCAGGAGCACACAATGGAGCTTGGAAAAGCATGCAATAATCACTGTGGTATGCAGGAACCCCTGAGAGGATCTAACAGTCCTGGACAATTTGGGCTGGCTCCAAGCTGTTTGCAATAATTATTAACTGGAGCTTTGGGCAGCATCTCGTAGGTTCGTTTTTTGTACATTGCAACTGAAGTCAGTTTTTCTTTAATTTACATGGGACTCGCTACTCTAACCAGGTGGTTGTGATTTGCAGGGTTTTCACAACACTTGCTCCTCTTGCTGCTTTTTTCCCTCAGCTTAAGGTTCGTACCATGTTTTTTTCAAGTGGTCTTTTATTTTGTTTTCAGATTGACGTTTAAAAGCATGAAATAACATACCCCCTGGTTTTTGCCTGGTTTCTAATTAATGCCATTAAATATCACCACCCAAAAAAGACACAAGGTGATCTGAATCCCTGTCAAAATTGACCAAGAAGTGCAATAATTGTGAAGGTAGGTGAGAAATTTACATGACCAATCTCTCCACCAAGATACTTTGTTAGTAAATCAATTCAGAAAAGAGCCTTAAAGATCTTTTGGAGGCCACCGGTCTCATAAAACAATAGATTTGAAGTTCTCTGGTTGCATCCATAATACAGAGGGAGGGGCATGCAGCAGATATCCCTTGTGAATAGTGAGGTGGGAAGTGATTTTCTATTTTATTAAATTAAACAGCTGTGGGAGGTACAAAGGACTGGAAAACAATAAACTGGAAAGAAAGCACAGTACCTGTGTGTCATCATAAAAGACATCCCCATTTGAATGCCCATATTTGTAATGCAACCATAAAACCAGGCCAATTTCATCTTTGGGAGCTTTCTCTGCTAAGTTTTAATAGATTCTTCTAAATATCTCCTGCTTTCATTACTCAAAACAGCAAAAAGAGCTTGGAATAGAAGGTATAAAAAAGAGAGAAAAATGAGTTTAGGTAAAACATTAACTGCATTTTGAGCATAAGCATAATTAAAAAAAAAACGTTATACAGAGACAGCTTAACTTCAGCATTTAAAGAAAAAGAAAAAATGAACACAAACTGGGGATTCCCCCCTCCCTTTTCTTCACCAAACAAGATTCAGCTGAGCTTTCTGGGCTCCAGGAAGGCTACACTGAGTAAACTCAGCCAACCACAAGGTTGAAAATGTAGCAGACGTACCATAAAAATTTAGTAATGCTTTTAAACTACTTCTCACCTCACTGGTTTGATGGTGGTGTGGTACTGTTATACAATATGTGCTGTTGCCATGGCAACTCCATCTCACCTCGACAGCTGCTGCAGCTTCAGCGAAGCAACACGACGAGCTGTGGCAACTCTGAAATCTTACTTTTTTTCTAAAGAGTCTTTCCAACTATAAAGCATTTTCACATGAACTTATGGAGCTCTTTATCCAAGGACTATGACTATTTTTCAAAAATATCTATCACAGTATTCTAGTGGAGACACTGTGACACTAAGTTCAAAAGAATATTTGCATATTCTATTAAATCAGGTTTGTGCCAGGCACTTTTATACCTGGTGAAGAAACAGTATCGTGCCTCTGTGCTTGTTCGGTGTAAGTGCAGGAATTTTACATCCCTGGCAACACTACAAGCCTGCCTGGACAGTTTAGCATGTCCTTTTCCATTAGAGAAGGGAAAGAAGTCGAACTTCTTGAAGCCCAGAAAGTCTAAGTTCTAACCTATCCCTTCAACAGGAGCCAAACTGTAATATTGCTTCAACCCCATTTTAAGCAGAGCTAAAATAAAGGGTGAAGTCCAAAACAAGATTCTGTGAAAAGAAATCGGCACAGAGTCCTTCTGTGATAAAGGCTTTAGTGGAGGGAGGTGGCTACAGTCTCGTGGTCCAAACCCCAAAGAATTTTTTTATTTTCATGTCCTTGGCTTCAGGGACAGTGCTGTGTGAGCAAGGACTAGAAAAGAATCAGAACATTATGAGCCTTCCCCGCAGTAAGTATCGATTGCAGCTTTTAAGAAGATTCAGTGCTATTTCTTTCTTTTTTCTCAACCTACTTGGGTACAGAACCAAAGTAAACATAAAACAGTAGAGCAAGCTGGTGAGGGTGTTTTGTGAAACTCAGCCAAGGTTTCTGCTACTTTAATTTGGGGAGAAAAATAACTGCTACAAAATGTCTAGGAAAAGTTAGTGCTGAGAAAGCACACAAGCGCTTAAAAGTGGGCAATGCGATTTATTGAAGAGGAAGAATAGAAAAAGGGCATCAAAATAATTATGGAAATGCCAGATTTATCTATTCAGTTTAAATCAACAAAGCAGTAAAGCAAGAGTTGATTTTTCTCCAGTCTAGGCTTTTTTCCTTCCTTTCCCTTCCCCTTTCCTTGCCTTCCCATGCCTGTTGTAAGAGCAAACAGCGGTGGCAGAGGAACGAGGCTGGCCCTGCCTGCGTGTGCTGCCTGAGCCTGACATTTAACCAGTTCTGGTAACAGCACATTTACCGCCTTCCTTTCCACTCCAATATGTAGATGCAACACAAGGAAGGGCCACTTCTTTTTTTTTTTTTCCCTTTCTGTTTAGTAAATTCTATATATATAAAAATTTCAAGTGTCCCTCTGCCTCTGAACCAACCTTCACCACAAAAATCTCCTGATACAGAACTTAAAAATGCCTGGTAATGCTCATAAAATTTTCAATGCATAACACACAAACACACATGCAATCCTTATGATTCTCCTCTACTATCCTGCAGCTCAAATCGGCGAGGCAAAAGCTACAGCTGCAACACTGAAACTGCAAAGAATCTGCTAAATTCAGTGTTACTTAAAGTGTTGGAAAAAACCAAAACAAAACCAAAAAAACCAATGAGCAAAGAATGTACCTAATTACTACTAATCCTGCCTATTAGATTTCATTCAGACACCACAACTTCTTTCAAATAACCCCAGTTTATTTTTGAAAAAAATTCCTTTCTTCAGGCAGGATACGGGGGAGGAGTCAATCAGTGATGTTTTACACATGCACATCTGGATACAGTCCAATTATTCCCCTTATACATTCCTCCAGTTGTTTTCATTTTGCTCCATGCTCTGGCATTCATAAATTTGTGAGATTAATTGTGTGTGAGCGTCTGCAGTCTTGGATCTGGGCAAGAGTTTAGCTGCAACACAGCTAGAAGTCAACATTAAAGAGAGCTCCAGTTCAGAAAAAACAATTTACATTTATACATCTCTGGTACAGTAAGGATTGAAGCAGCCATCACATCCTTACCACATGCATCAAATTGGTAAGATTAATTCAATATCAACTACATTTTATTACCATAGTTAGTGTGAGCCTCATGAATACTTAATTTCTCAGTGTTAACTGCAAAAGAAGGACTTTTTTTTTTTTTTTTTAGGATTAGTTTGGTTGGGATTTTTTTTTATATAGTTTTTAGTTTTTCTTGGTGTGATTTCATTTGCCTTTGCGAATCATAAGCCATTGCAAGGACAGAAGCATTTTACACCTGGGGTCCAGCTAACCCAGTGGATTATGCCACTCTGGCCACCACCAGGGTCCACAGAGTTGGCAAATCCAGAAACCTGGGAAATGCCCCTGTGGAAGGCTTTCCTGAGGGAAGCTCCCACTCCTTGCTGCTGTAACTTGCTATTTACAATCTCCAGCAGACACGAAGGTTGTGACTGAGCTTCTGCAATGCTCTGGCTATTCCAGGCTGCTGGAACAGCCTCCTTTGGGGCCAAAAGCAAGTGAGCTCAAACCAATCACCAGCACAGGGAAAGCAATGGGGCTAAACCCTGCTTCTCCTCTCCTGGGGCCAAGCCTTCCATTTACTGATGTTTTATATTTTATGTGCAATTTACTAACCAAAACCAGCTGTTTCCTCAAGTTCTCTGCAATTTATTGTTTTGCAAAATCAGTTTCACGTTACACTTCTGATCAGTGCAGTTCCACATGAGAGCTACACAACTGAGGTGAGGCATTAAAAAGCCAGGAGTCGAAGACCAAGAATCTGCTCACTTGACTGCAAGCTTTGTGACCCAAATACAGTGCTGGATGCACAAATCCCACTTGGGGTCCAAGAGCACAGGCAATTCCAGGCTGTGATGTAGCAGTCAAGGCAGGGTGACACGGGAGACCAACTGTGCCCAGCTCCTGAAGCGTACCCAGCAGCAGTTCACTGCTGGCAGGAATAGTTGTTTTGGTTTGGCTGGTTTTGTGCAAGATGGCTGTTGTATTTTTGAACAATTATCCATCAGATTTGATGGGATTTTTACAGAAGATAAATTGAACCTTCTTACAACTACCTATTCTTTTCCAAAAATCTTGATGAACTATGCAAGAGTCAGTCTGGGTATAACACCATTTCAAATTCAGCAGATGATACTAATCTAAAATTAACTCCCATTTCCCATTCCTAATCCATCTTGTGGATGATCTCTCAAATCTGTACCTCCTGATAAGACACAGCAGAGGAAAGAAAAAAAAACCAAAACAACTCTTCAAGCCAGGAGATTTTACAATATTTTTTCTCCAACCTATGAAATTCTGCTTCACTTTTCTTCATGCAGAAGGAAATCCTCTTGTGTTGGGCATTTGTCATGACCACATTACCTGAATCTGACAGTGAATTGCCACTGCACTGAGACAATTTTCTCATCCTGCCAGCTACCATTGCTTATCCCTACAACTCTGGCAATGCTCGAGGGTGAAAGTCTAAAAGGCAGAGAGAGTGGTTACAGTAAGTTTATTACTGAGGCAAACATAGCTGATCTCCCCAGCACTGCAGTGCTCCCACAGCTTGCACTGTGACACTTGAGAACTGGACCAGCTGTGAAGCTCAGTCCCTCACCCTGAACCTCATCCGTAGAGTTGCATCCAACCTCAAGATTTGAATAAACTCTTTTAGTCTTCCTTCCTTCTTCAAGTTAGAAAATCATACCCCAGACCAACCAAAGTTACAACTTGAATGAAATTCTTTCAACATCGAGCACCTGAGAGTCAGATTTATGGCTGCACACAGAACCTCTGTTCTGCTCCATGTGTGTAGGCATTGTGATTAACTATCTGATTCCGTGATTGTGCCCTGCTTTTCTCCAGGACTCCTGCCTCATTCACTGTGCAGAAAGCACATACAAGAGGAGGGAATTACATTTGTACAAACAACCATAAATCTACTATTTCCTAGCTTCTGAGTACTTGACTTAGCAAACAATGTTCCTTTCATGTATATTTCTGGTTGTAATACTTGTACAGCGGACACCTAAAAACATTGCAACAACCTGACTGACAGACTTGTCTAAGAGTACAGAATCAATTTTTGAAACCTACTTATTTTATGGATGTAACATTTGCAAACACTCTCATTTCATGGTTGCACTATCAAGCTTATAAAAGTCATATTTTCCACACAATAGAGGCAGTGTAAAAATTAAAACAA